>NC_056749.1:801754876-801802066 GCF_019279795.1 Protopterus annectens | reverse complement strand
AAATGCCTTACACAAACACATTATTAAAGCAGCAGACATGCCTTACCCAAACACATTATTCAAGCAGCAGACGTGCCTTACCTGAACACATTATTTAAGCTGCAGACATTCCTTACCCAAACACATTATTTAAGCAGCAGACATGCCTTACCTGAACACATTATTTAAGCCGCAAACATACCTTGCCCAAACACATTATTCAAGCAGCTAACATGACATACCCAAACACATTATTTAAGCAGGTGACACGCCTTACCCAAACACATTATTCAAACAGGTATCACACCTTACCAAAACATATTATTCAAGGAGCTGACACACCTTACCCAAACACAGTACTCAAGCAGTGTACATGCCTTACAAAAACACATGATTCAACCAGTAGATATGCCTTACTCAAACACATTATTCAAGCAGCAGACATGCCTTACCCAAATCATTATTCAAGCAGCAGACATGCCTTACCCAAACACTTTATTCAAGCAGCTGACTTGCCTTACCAAAACACATTATACAAGCACCAGACATGCCTTACCCAAACACATTATACAAGCACCGGACATGCCTTACCCAAACACTTTATTCAAGCAGCGGACATGCCTTAATCAAACACATTATACAAGCAGCAGGCATGCCTTACCCAAACACTTTATTCAAGCAGCGGACTTGCCTTAATCAAACACATTATACAAGCAGCAGACATGCCTTACCCAAACATTTTATTCAAGCAGCAGACATGCCTTACCCAAACACATTATTCAAGCAGTGGACATGCCTTACCCAAACACTTTATTCAAGCAGCGGACATGCCTAAACCAAACACATTATTCAAGCAGCGGACATGCCTTAACCAAACACATTATTTGACTGCAAGTGAGGTAAGTGCAGCAGCGATATGGTGGGAGAAGGAAGAAGATATTATGGTTTGGGAGTGAGAATGTAGTTTTAGGGTTTGGGTACAGGAAGGGGATTCTAGAGCAAGTGATCAGATAGAGAATTTTATGTTAAGGGAGCAACAGGGAAGTTTAAGGTTAGGGAGCAATTAGGGATTTTAGACTTTGGGAGGGGTTTGGAATTTTAGATTTAAGGAAATAGGAACTGAGTCAGAAAGTCTGCAGAAGTTTTATGGTTAGAATTAGGGCTCTGGTAGGGATTTACACTTTGATAAGTTTGTGTACTGGGAGGACTAAATTCTAGTGGGAGTTGGAGGACTTGCCTTTTGAGCAAGTTTAAGTAAGCATGTGCGTTGTGAGCTAATACCACATGAACATTAGCAGTAGACCCATTTACTCTGAACAAGTAAAATGACTGTCATAGTAGTTCACTCAAAATAAGTTTTTCACATGTAAATAGCTTAATCACAGGATACCACAAATTCAGTGCCTTGTCTAAGTTGCCTTGTAAAAACAATAATGCTGTTAGCACAAACAGATAGAAACCTTAAATAGTTACAAAAATTTTCTTAAAAAGCAGCTATGCCAAAGATGACTTTTCTTCCTGCTCAGCTGACTAGCTTTACTGAAATTACTTTTCTCCAACTCTTACGCTTTGCTTTCCAAAATCTTACTTCCCCCTTCTCTCACACCCCAACACTAACTACAGTTCCTCCTCTCTCCATTTACCTTCCTGCTCATTTCTGTAATGTCTCCTTTCATAACTCTCTTATCATCACTTTTTCAGCAACATTCTAATTGTCTTTCTGTAAATTATTACTAACCTCAAAACACCCCGGTTTAATCTTTTCCCTGCAGCCATAATGCTATAAATATATCAAAGGCTTTTGTATTTTCTTTTTCTATTCAATGATTATCCAATTTATGTTAATTTCTGTCTTGTTTTTGAGTTAAAATTCCATGTTCATGTAAGAAATATTAAAAAACACATACATAAGCTAATGTACAAATATTTTTTACACTGCAATTATAAATGTGCATCATGTGCAACTTAAATGTGAAGCTTTTCACCCTGAGCCTCTGCTGAAAATGGGTTTTACCCAGTCAGACTTTTCCTGATCGACAAAGACAAATAAATAAACTGTTTTCTGCCTGGCAAGTTCTTTAGGCTTGAGTGATGCAAAGAAGTCCATGCAATTAGTGTTGGAGGCATGAAGTGAAACAATGCATGATCTGAGCTGCAGGTGTGAATACGTTAAAGAAGAAATCCGTTTCAGGAATTCTCCCTGTACTCAACAATGGACAGTTCAATTTAAAGTATAATAAAACAAGTGTAGAATAATAAGTCTATAGTCAACAAATACTTGCAGTATTTATTTATTAGTTATCAATAAAATGAAGAAAGAAACAAATCCAGTAAAATATATATTGGCCACAGTATCTTATTCTGCCATCTATCTGAGAAGGGGAGAATATGTTAGCCGTACATACTAATATGACAGTTCATGACACTTGCTTAATCCAGTGGCCAGGTAGTGACAAAATATAACATGCCAGCATTTTTATTGTATATGTAAATCATGTAAAATTGTCTGCCATACTTATTTGTATCCTCATCTTCTGATTACTATATTAAGGGAATATCTCAAGGGACGTAAGTTCCAGTCTTTTGCTGATTAATTTTCCTTAGAGTACTGTGAATACTTTCAAATCTGAAAATATATTCTAACTGACAATGTGCTTTATGTGACAATTTACCTATGACCTTGTTCCTGTGATCACCTAGATCATTCTTCAAAAGTGCTTTAAATTACAATTAGGAGCTTTTCTTAATTTCGTTTTAATTTCTCTGGCTGTTATGTCATTCTATTTCATATCCTGTACATTTGAGCTTCTTACTCTTTCATTAACTTCTATCCATTCAGCGTGTTTATTATGTACTACAGGGTCTTCACAGATATTACTCCAAAATCTGTCCATTTCTTCTTCTTTTTTTTAGTGGTGTTACTTTTCCTTTTGTCTTGTTTCCCAGTTCTATATAAAACTTTTTAGGTCATTTATGAATGGTTTATTTTTGTACTTTTCCTTTATATTTATCCTCATATCTTCTATATTTTTCTGCCTGTTCTGTTTATTATTTGCAATAGTGTTCAATAGATCCTGGTCTGTTCTCATGGGCGGCGATGGTGGTGCAGCGGTTAGTATTGCCGCCTCACAGCAAGAAGCTCTCCGGTTTATTCTCGGCTGGGGTGCCTTCTGTGCAGAGTCTGCATGTCCTCCCTGTGGTCTCGTGGGTTTCCTCTGAGTGCTCCAGTTTCCTCCTACATCCCAAAGACATGCTGTAGGTGGCTTGGACACTCTAAATTGGCTGTGTGTGTGCGTGTGTGTGTGTGTGTGTGTGTGTGTGTGTGTGTGTGTGTGTGTGTGTGCCTTCTGTGGAAGGTTGGGTGTCTTGCTGGCAACTCGACACTGTAAACCTCCACTGCCAATCATGAGCATACAGGTGATCTGCTGTGATGACCCCTAACCGAGAAAAGCCGAAAGAAGAAGAAGATCCTGGTCTGTTCTCATACTGCACCTTTCTTTTATCATGTCTATCTTTCTAAGTATTTCTGTTGATCTGTTCCCTCTTCTATACTCTTCTAACAGAGATGCTTCTCGTCTTTATCTCTTTACAGTTTTCTCTGTTCAGTACTTCTATGATGGCATTTGATTTCTCCCCTTCCTTTCCCTTATTAATCTGTATTTCTGTTGTAAGAATTTATCTGGTATTAATTTTGTTGTATAGTAATGTATAAGAATCCCTGTCACTGTGTTCATTTGTTTTATCAGACTTCTAAGATTTTGGGTCTTATTTACATTTTGCAATCTATTTCTTTGATCTTAATATGACTATCCATCTCTAATAAATCACGCAACTCTTCACTTATATAATTTTCTTCTAAACTGAGGACACATTGCTTGGTGTCCATTTCCTGTGGGCAGTCTACAGAAAGCCTTGTGGCTTTTACCATATGCTTGTATGTCTGCATGATGTGACCTATTTGTGGAGTATTGTGAAACTAATGCACACAGTTTTCTAAATGACATCATCACACACACACACACACACACACACACACACACACACACACACACACACACACACACACACACACACACACATATACACATACATACATATAGGATCATAAGATCATAGGAAGTTGCTAGGATAATGGTCCTAGGGCACTTACAACCCTAGCCAAGTTCTTATCCTTACTTCTATGATCAGCACCTATTTCCACTGTCCAAGAGGGACACAAGTGGAACCCCTAGGGTGAACTTATGGTGACCCATCCAATCATCTATATTGCATTTGAAGAGGGCTAGTGAGGTGCTCTGTTTGACATGAAGCGGGAGTCTCTTCCAAAGCTGTAGTAACCTCTGGGAGACAAATCTGTCCCTCCAGCAGGCTTTATTAATGTCACATACCAGCTTAAGGTCTTTAGAGTGAGTAACCCGTGTACCATTTGACTTTCGGATATGAAGCATTTCCAATAATGCAGGATCAGAGATCAGCTTATGTGCAAGGCACAGATCACCTATGAGTTGCCTGTATGAAATAGAATAAATTGGCAGTGCTTTCTGATTATCCCCATAGGACAGATGGTGAAGACCTTGAATTTTCCTTGTGTGGAACCTTTGTGGGTTCTCCATTTGCTGGAGGTGCTTAGAAAGGTAAATATGAAAAGGGGAATTGTACTCTATTATTGGCCTGATGAGAGAAGAGTACAGGGAGGTTACAACTTTTTTTTTCTGAAGGCAATGCCCTTACTTATGAGATGAACAATATTGAATGCCCTTCTTACCACTGTAGACACATGGTGGTCAAAAGTAAAGTTGCTGTCAACCTGTGTGCCAGGACTCTAACCACTGAGTGTGTACCACAAATGCATATAATCACACACACATACTGAAACACAGACAGAGAAACAAACACCTAGATAGATACATACACACACACACATACACACACACACACACACACACACACACACACACACACACACACACACACACACACACACACACACACACACACACCACACATGCATACAAATGCAAACACACACATACTGAAACAGACACAATCATACAGATAGAAACTGTACACACTCACATACACATACATACCACACATGCATACGAAGACATCACATGTTTGGCGCACACACACACACACACACACACACACACACACACACACACACACACACACACACACATACATCAACACACTTCATTCTGAATCTCATCTGACTGTGCTACTGTTTAATTCATTACATTTGTCATGCTCCACCAGAAAAATGTTATTAATTGATGTTGAGCGCTTTCATCTGTATAAGACCAGACTTCATCAGAACAACTTTCATATAAAACATTTCCCTTAAATACTTTTACAAAATAAGTCACCTGATTAATACAGTTAAAAATTTAAATATTTAAAGTTACAACCATTAAAACCTAAAAATGTTACATACTTCTACAACCATATATTTTCATTTTTAAAATACTAGAAATACTAGTACATTCTTTTAATCCTGGAAATTGTGTAGAATTCAATCTCAATTGCCAGCATAATTCACATTCTTCTATTTTTTTCTGGGACTGTTCTTCAGTGTACATCATAGTGAATCTGTTGTATTACTAAAAATCTAAACTTGTGGTCACCCCATTTCTCTATATGTCTACTTAGTGCATTTGCTTGACTTTTTTTAGAAATGTCAGAAATGTGTTCATTTCATATAGCCTAGATTTAAATGCCCTAGCAGTTTTTCCTAAATAAAATGCAGGACATGTCATACACTTTGCCAAATAAACAATGTTGCTAGATAAACAATCAAAATGTGAATGTATGTACAATTTAATACCATTCAATACAAAAACATGTCCAGTTTCCATTATATATGTGCACTGATTGCACCTTCTACATTTGAAATTCTCTATTCTTCTGTTTGTATATCCTTCTTTTGTTAAACATCCACACCTTTCCAAAAGTTTTTAAAATTTAAGTCCCTTTTAAAGGTACATCGAGGGGTTCTACCAAAAAGATCCAATAAATCCTGATCTAAAATTAATAAGGGCCAATTTTTCTAAATAATCTTCTCTTTCGGCTGTTCCCGTTAGGGGTCGCCACAGCGGATCATCTGTTTCCATTTCTTTCTGTCCTCTGCATATTGCTGTGTCACACCAACCACCTGCATCTCCTCTCTCACCACACCCATAAACCTTATCTAAGGCCTTCCTCTTTTCCTCTTACTTGGCAGCTCCATCCTTACCATCCTTTTCCCAATATACCCAGCATCTCTCCTCAGCACATGTCCAAACTAACGCAATCTCACCTCTCTGACTTTGTTTCCAAACTGTCCAACCTGAGTTGACCCTCTAATATACTGATTCCTAATCCTGTCCATCCTTGTGACACCCAGTGCAAATCTTAACATCTTTAACTCTGCAACATCCAGCTCGGACTCCTGCCTTTTTGTCAATGCCACCGTCTCCATCCCATACAACATAGCTGGTCTACCCTCTTGAAGACCTTCCCTTTCACTCTTACTGGTACCCGTCTGTCACAAATCACTCCTGACACTCTTCTCCACCCATTCCACCCTGCCTGTACTCTCTTCTTCACCTCTCTTCCACACTTACCATTACTCTGAACTGTTGATCCCAAGTACTTAAACTCATCCACCTTCACCAACTCTACTCCCTGCAGCCTCACAATTCTTCTATCCTCCCTCTCATTCACACACATATACTGTCTTAGTCCTGCTGACCTTCATTTCTCTCCTCTCTAGAGCATATCTCCAATTTTATATCCAATTCTGATAAGAGGGATGGAAACTAAAATATGGATGCAGACTTTGTTCAGGAAATTAATTTATTCTTAAAATGTCATCATCGACTCATTATGTGTTCAAGACAGAGAGGCCAAGACATTCTCCTCATGGGTGAAGCTTGAGATGTGAGTCTTGGCATCCTTACCAAGAACACATAATAAGGATTATATTTGAAGAGACCAAATCATAATTCTTTGCAGTACATGGAAAGTTATATATAGAAAAAAAGACGGTGTCCAAATGGAGAAATGAAATCAGCAAAAAAAAAAGAGTAGTATTGTAGAACTGAATTCATTCTCAGGTTCTAGTGCGTCTCTTTTCACAAAATCTCACCAATACAAATCCGATATATAGAGGTATCATATTTAGTATATCTCATGGGGAGAGGTAGGTTAAAAAATTAAAAAGGCAGCTGTGTACCCATTCCTTATGTATGTAGTGGTACCAGGACTGGAAAAATGGCAATGTAGAATCTTCAAGACACTGAGACATTCCTACAATAGGGCTAGGCCAAGCTCATGATAAGGATGGCCCCACTGTTGTAGAAAGAAGGACTAGTCCACAAAAACTGAGAGGCTGAAAAAGAGCCATATAAATGGCACAGTGGAATATTCACAATAAGGAGAAATTATATATTATCACTATTATGCAGGAAGCCCAGAATTTCCCGATAGAATATATTCAGAAACATTGAGAGAAATTAGAGGAAAGAAAAATATTTTCACAAGAAAATGTCACAAACTTCAAATAGAAATTTGTGTTCATGAATACAACAAATCCTTGAAAAGCATTACATAGACAAAGAAACTTTGGGCTGCCTGGAAAAACAAGCAAGAGAGGAAGTGCAAAAATATAAAGAACAAAACTCAAAGGTTTTTGAAAGGTATAAAAAAGATATATGAGAAAGAAAACAGATCTGATATGGTGCAATATTTGCTCAAAGGAAAAAAAAACAGACTAATCAATACAAAAAGCAGCTCCAAAGATATTTGAAGAGAAATATAGGCAAAGGCATCAGGATATGGAAAATTTCCCATCACAAAAAATAAGAAAACAAACAGGGAATGTAGAACAGAGGGACAGTATGGTGGAAGTTGAACAATGAATTATCAAGGTTCTACTTACTGTGATGGATCCGAAGTCTTCTTAAGACACTAAGGTCTTGCTGGCTGGATTCTGCTGAAATCAAAGTCTAGTTATCATTGCATTCACAGCCTGTTGTCCACAGAAACTTGCAGATTATACACTGATGCAGCACCAAACTGTCACTTATAGACTGATGCAGTAATTAATAAATAACTTGTTATAACAAACCACACATACTACTGTTGCAGCTTTAGTTACACTGTACCACTTTTTTCTTCTCGTTCAGCATAAATGATAAATTTCCTGTACAAAATACTTCTCCCAACAATTTCATTTCGTATAGTCTCTTTATAGTGGTTTTACATCCTGTTTTTCTCCTTGGTGTTCTATTTTGAACTTTGTATGACAACATCTGTTTGCTGGTGTTTGCAGAAAATATGTTTTCATCCTGTAGAGAAATAATGCTGATCTTGTGCAAATGCTGACTTGATGAAAGCATAGCCATTCAAACTTCCCTGCTTAACAGTGTCATATGATAGAAACATGTACAGATTGTTTTCCTGTTGTCCATTCTTTACATCCTGTTTTTTTACATTTCTGCTAAGTCTGTAAGAGGTCAGCTTTCTTGCTGACAGTGTGAAATGCATACTGATTCTGTAGGAAAACATGCCCATTAAGCAAATTCCTCATTTGCCAAGCCACGGTCATTTAGTATGGATACAAATCACATATTACTAAACTCTATTTCTACATTTAAGCAAGCTTTATTTTATACCTTATTTATTTTGCATATTTGTACTTTCAACCTTAATACCTTGTTGAGCATACTCTTACAATTCCCTCTTTTTATTTTAAAACATATTCAAAACACTTTATACTGATATGTATTTTTGATCAGATTATATAGAAAACACATTAAAAACAAAACATTTAGTCTAATTTTGATACAAGTCAAAATGTAATTTTACATAGTTAATAGAATATCAAGTATTACTACTAAAACTGAATGTATTTAACAACTTTTTCTTTTGCAGACCATTCTGTGAAAATATTTCATCAGTTATTGGCTGTGTCTGCTTTAGTTTTAAATTGATTAATGTATTATTTTGCAATCACAGAATTTCATTTATGACTTAAAACTTCTTTATTAACTCTTTGCAACTGTGGAATTAACTGTTTTCTTTTATTAATCATTTTATACAAAAATATTAGAGATAGACTAATATCTATAAGAGACAAAAACTGTGTGCTACTACAAATGTAATTTTAACCATAACATTGTGGTCATATCTCTGAACTGCCCATTAACACCTTGGTTGACACTGAAGTGAACTAAAGAATGCTGTTTACATATTAGTCCATTAGCTGTATGAGTACAATATTTTAATATAATTTTCCTCTAACTGGGGTAACCAATACTGGTACTGATAAAATGATGATCCAAAAACCAGTGATAAAACTGCAACTTGAAACCAATGATAAAATTACAACTTGACAAATTACTTTTGAACTTGTTACTTTACAATGCGTCCTATACAGTATATATCTACACGGATCTAGGACTTTTGATAGAATGATCAAAAATCCTAATCCATTATCACCGAACATAAATTACCGAAAGTGCTTTCACTGAAAAAGCGCTTACGGTAAAGTATGTTTTAAAAAAAAAAAAACATTAAATCTACTTCTATGCAGGGAGGCAAGCCCCCCTGCACACCCCCCCCACTTTAATATTCTCACTCCAAGGTCACACTACACTGGGGAAAAGGGAATTTTCTCTTATCCGAACCATAGTACGACTGGCACAACAAGCATTCTTATCCAAAAGTGCTGCTTCAGTGAACAGCACTTTCGGTTAAATATGCTTGGTGATTTCTGCTTCGGTGAAAAGTGCATTCGGGGATCTATACGGATCCCATCTACACAAACTGTCTGCTACTCATGCATTTCAATCTAGTAAGTACCCTGGACCCATTTTTTTAAATGCTGTTTTTCACACATATTCATTGCTAGACATTAATTTCATTTGTATTGAATTCTTTTGTATTTGTACATACAAAGACTGTAAAGTTTATTTAGTCTGATCTTACAAATTTAGTAACATTAACTTCAAGCAAAATCTTAGAAAATTCTTATGTCTCTTTAGAAATATCTAGTGGAATTGCCACCAGAGGCAACTACATACCCAACAATTAGAAACATTCATACTCTTGCATACCAACATTGTCTTTCCAAAATCATATTAAAAATACAATAATATTTAGCATAATAGTTATTAGCAACTTATAAAATATCTTATCCTTCATAGGTTCATAGGTTCATACTAGGCTATCTGCCCTAGGGCATTTATAAGCCTAGCCAGAGTGTGTTTGGCTTTCGCCACCCATTTTAAAATAATTTTGCTATGCCCTTTTTCGAGGTTAGTATACTGTGCCTCTGTCTAACAGAGACACAGAAGTGATACCCGGGGTAAACCTACGATCTCCCATCCACTCATCAAGATTCCTCTTGAAGAGAGTCAATGAGGGACTCAGCCTAACCTGGACTGGGATTTTATTCCAGAGTGAAGGGAGCCTTTGGGTTATGAATCTGTCCCTCCAGCATGTCCTATTTATTTCAGTGCTGAGGTTCAAGTCTCTCGAGCGTGTAGCTCAATGGGATTTGGATTTTCTGAGGTGCAGCATGTCCATTAATTCCGGGTTGGACATGGCTCTATACGTCAGGCACAGATCGCCTCTGAGCAGGCGGTATGCCACTGAGTAGAGCTGGAGTTTCTTTAACCGGGCAGTATATGGCATCTGTTTGAGCCCTTTGATCCTCTTGGTGAGGTACTTTTGGGGTCTTTCCAGTTGCTGCAGTTGTCTGGTAAGGTACATCCCAAAAGGGGCATTGTACTCAATTATGGGCCTGATGAGGGATGAGTAAAGAGGCACAATGACCTCCCCTGATCTAGATGTGAATCCCTTCATGATTAGGTGGGCTATATAAAATGTTTTTCTAACCACTTTGGCCACGTGGTTGTCAGATGAGAGATTGCTATCAACTTGGGTCCCCAGGTCCCTAATTATTTCTTCTGTACTTAATGGATTACCACATATGTGGTAATTTGTGGGCACTTTGTTTTTGCCAAAGGGGATGACTATACACTTTTTGGTGTTTAGCTTGAGGCCATGGCTCTGACACCAGTTGTCTGTTTCTATGAGGCCCTTTTGGAGGATGCTTGTGTCGGCTGGAGTGTCGATTATGGTGCCCAGTTTGCAGTCATCTGCAAACTTGGTCAGCCACAGTCCTTCCGTGTTGGCCTGTATCTCTGAGAAATATATACCGAACAAGAGAGGTCCCAGGACTGAGCCTTGTGGGATGCCACTTGTAACTGGTTTGGAGTCTGACATGGCTTCAACAATTCTAACCATGTGGGTTCTGTCCTTGAGCCAGTTTGCAACCCATCTAGTGACATAGGGGTTTGTATTTAAGCTGGTGAGCTTATCTAAAATGCCCGAGTGGGGTATTGTATTGAAAGCTTTTGCGAGGTCCAGGTAGGCTGTGTGGACCACCTTCCCCTCGTCAATTGCCTTAGTGACCGTTTCAAAGAAATCAACCAGGTTTAAGAGGCAGGATATGCCCTTAACAAAGCCAAACTGGGTAGGATCCAGTATATGTAGGTCCCCAATATCTTTATTTATGAGGTCCATGATGATCCTTTCCATAGCTTTGCAGACCAAGCTAGTCAGGCTTATGGGGCGATAGTTTCCAGGATCCGTTGAGGCACCACCTTTGTGGAGAGGGGCCACTGTTGCTTTACGCCACTCTTTGGGTACATATCCTGTAGTAAGGCTGAGATTGAACAGTAGTTTTATGTTTGGGTTTAGCTCTTCTTGGAGTTCATGTAGGACGCAGCCCAGGACACCGTCTGGTCCCATTGATGCTGTGTTTTTTTTTTTGGAGAGAGCAGCTCTTACCTGAGCATCTGAGATGTCAGGGGGGCAGCACTCTCATGGGATAGATATTTGCCCTTTTGGTGGGGAGGGGGGGGAGTTTGTGCTGAACCTGTCAGCTAGAATGTTGGAAATGCCTGTGGGTTCGGTGTATTTTTTGTCATTTTGGACTAATTCTGAGCATATCTGGGAATTCCCACCCAGGTTCCTAACATAACTAAAGAAAGCCTTGTGATTATCCTTAGTGTCCTGTGCAATTTTTCGCTCGAAGTTGGCCTTAGACGATTTTATGAGTGCCCGTAGTTTTTTGCTAATACTGATCAGAGATGCCTTCCCTTTTTGGGATTTTGCTCTATCATGTAGTAGCTTCCTCCTTCTATTGTATAGTTTGTTTATGGCTGGGGTCCACCAGACAGGCCATCTGCCTTTGGAGGATTGGGACTTGGTTTTATTTGGGATTGCATGATCCATGCATTCCTGAAGGTGTTCATAGAATGTGTTTATAAAGGATTCTGCGGTCTGGGCCGTATTTTCCACAGGCCTGGGGGCTTTGAAGGATTCCACCTTGGTTTTGAGGAGTGTGAAATTTGCATTAGAGAAGTTTTTCACTGTGGTTTTCAGGGCAGGGGGTGGAGTCGCGATGTGAATATCCAGTGAGATTAGTTTATGGTTGGATCTTACCAATGAGGGCTACACTTCTGGTCTGGAGCATAGAGTCCCCATGTTGGTGATGATCAGGTCCAGTATGTTTTCCCCTCTTGTGGGAGTGGTAACAAGTTGTTCCATAGCATTTGAGTTTATAAATTCTAGGAATCTTTGGGCTAGGGTGTTGGAGCTAGAGTATTGCTCCCAGTCTATGTTTTGGTAGTTGAAGTCGCCCAATATAATGGTGTTTGGAGAGACCTTCATATTTTCCAGTGTTCTCAGGAAGGCTGAGTGGTGTTCCTGGGTTTGGGAGGGTGGTCTGTAGCAGGCTATAAACTGGAAGGCAATTTTACCCACTGTTAGTTGCACATGGATAGTCTCTGATGCTTCGTCCTGTGCCACCAACCTGGAGGTGTGGGTATCTTTGACGAATATTGATACTCCCCCTCCTTTTGTGGTTCGGTCCAAGTTTTGGGGCCAAAAAGCATGGTATGAGGTATAACCTGGTAGTGCTGGGGTGCTCTCGGGAGCCTTGAACCAGGTTTCTGTTACTGCACAGATATCGATGTTCTCCTTGCTAAGGAGAGTTTCGAGTGCGTGCATCTTGAGGTTTAGACTTCTGGCATTGAGTAGCATTACTCTTAGTTTCTTATCCCTTGTGATACCTATGGAGGTGGGTTTGTCTTTTGAGCCTTGCCTAAAAAAGGCGCTATGGGGGTAGCAAGAGCCTTTGCCAATATCCGAAAGCCCAGGGGTGACAGGTGCAAGCCGTCCCTAGTGAAGCATCGTGGCTTGTCGAGCATGTCATCCCAGGCTGACAGGCATTGGATCCCCTTTGAATGACACCAATACTTAAGCCAGTTGTTGAAATTGATCATCTTGTCTTCATATTATGGCATCATTCTTGGTGAGGGTAAGATGCTACTCAAGGTCAGGGTCATACCGGCCTGGGCTACATGCTTAGAGAGCTCCTCTATGTCTATTTTCATGTAGTCCAGGGAGGTACATCTCAGGTCATTCACACCAGCATGGACAATGACTGAGTCATATTTGTACTTGCCTTGGAGTGACCTGAGTGCTTCTGTTATGTGGCGGATCCTAGCGCCCGACAGGCAGCTCACCGTGACCTTCTCCTTGTTCAGCCTGGTGAGGAGGACGTCAGTGTGCCTGATGATAGAGTCACCTATTACAAGTGCATCAGGTGTGTTGTTTAGCCTTAAGGGCTGTGACTGATCGGCACACTGGCTTTGTGAGCTATGTGTTGTACGTGTTTTGTTTTGGGGTAGCAGTTGCTTGGGTGTCTGCTTTGGAGGTTTCTGCTGCTTAGGCAGATTTTTATTTAGAGCCTCCGAGTATGTTTTTGTGTGTTTATGTGTTTGGTTTGCTGTCGTGGTAGGTCTATGTGAGACTGGAATTGTAGTGAGTGTGGTTTCCTTCTCCTCCTGACTGGTTACACCAGTACTGAGTTGAGAGAGCTTAGCCTCCAGTATGGCTATATGGTTGCATCTCTCACATGTGTTGGAATTTGTTGGGAGGAGGAGAGGGTTGTCTGTGTACATGAGGCAGTTGTAACATTGCCTCAAGATTCCAAGATTCACCAGCTGGACCGGAGAGGAGATTGACAACTGACCTTTGGACATGCTAGAATAGTATTGGGAATTCCTTTATAATTGAAAAAAAAGGGCTAATGGGGAACAAGGTACTCAAGGGGAGTTTGTGACGGTGTAGTGCTTTTAATTTTTTAGTGCTGACTTATATAATTGCTTTAGTGGGTAAGTGCCAGGTAACTTAAATGCAATGTGTTACAGGTAACTTAAATGCAAAAACGACAAACAGTAACTTTCTTTCAAGTAAAACAAGGAAATAAGTACAGTAAGCAATGCAGATATCACTAGGGATCCACAGAAGCGCTGAAAAGCCGCGTTTTAGGTGGAATTAGCATTTCAGGGAAATAACAAGCAAACAACAAGCATACAAACAAAGCTAGATTCAGCAGGCCTGGATCTAGTCTATGCTACAGCAAACAAGGTGTACCAATTTCAGTAAGAAACAGTTCAAATATGCAGACAGTATAAGCCTTTAACCAGAAATTCCCAGTTCAGAAGGGCAGAGTCCAGCCTCTCCTCCCGCAAGAGTGCAGACCACGAACCTTCTTAATGTTAAATAACTGGCCTTAAGCCCAAGTGCTTAAACTAGAACTAATATACTTTTAGAATAACAGACACTGAGCCCTCAATCAGCAATTCCCAACTTAGAAGGATGTAAGCTACCTGTTCTGCCACCACAGTTCAGGCCACAAACCTTCCTAATGTAAAACAACTGGTCTGAAGCCCAAGTGCTTAATCCAAAAGACTTAGAATGATAGCTACACTTTAATCAAGTTACTACCAACCAGTAATAAATACAATTGAATACTTTAAAGAATGCCTGGAGTAGTGCTCAAGTTATACAAACAAAGCTAGATTCAGCAGGCCTAGATCTAGTCTATGCTACAGCAAACAAGGTGTACCAATTTCAGTAAGAAGCAGTTCAAATATGCAGGCACTATAAGCCTTTAACCAGAAATTCCCAGCTCAAAAGGGCAGAGTCCAGCCTCTCCTCCTGTCAGGTTTAATCTGTTTACCAGTATTTCTAATGCACTAACACCTGTTTTCCCACCCCCATAAAAGAGTATTGTCAAGAAGGAATGAGAGATTATTTCTTCCTGTAGCTTTTTTTAGACCCTTTTGCAATACTGCTCACCAGTCAGTATAAAACTGAGAAATTACCCCTCCACATGTAGTACTGCAGTATTGCTTATTTGCTTTATGCTGTGAGAATAAAATGTATGCCAGCCCAACACTTAGGTTATACATTTGCTTTATTATGTTACTAACAAACTATGGACCTTTGTCTGATTTGATATTTTTTTTTATAAAATGTTTTGTTGTTTATTACTATTAGTAGGTATTTATACCCTCCTGCATAATTTATTTTAACTGTATGTATACTACAGCCCATCTGTTGGCTGTACTTGATGTAATGATTTTTTTTTACTTTTAACATTTACCTGCAAACAGATTATCAGTGACATATATGCACAATTGTGATTTTTTTATTACAATTATCAAACTGTGTTGCATGTGAACATTTAACAATTATGTTTTAATAACAATAATATTTTAGAAAAACTCAAGCCACTTGTCTTGCAATCAGTCTTGTTTTTACCTTATCTGCTCAATATTTCCTGCAACTATTTATCCAGTCTGGGAAGGTCTGAGCTCATATTTCAGACTCTGTAGACTATAGTTAACCCTTTTAGCATTTTTCCTTTAATCATCTGTTAATACACTTGCAATTTGATAGCAAAATGCAGTTATAAAACACTTAGAATTATAATAAGTATTAGATATTTGCATAACTATACATTTATACTACATAAATATACATTATTTTACAATTAGCTTGCATATTTTTCTAACTTAGATTTCAGTACTTTTTTATTTATTTAACGGCCCTGCCATTCATTTTACAAAGACTGCTTGACTAATACCATCTGTGATTTTATTTATTTTTAAAATTCAGAATTTTAACTGTTTGGTGTGGTGTTACTATACAATTATAACAAAATGTAAAAAAAAAACAATAGCAAAAAAAACCCAGATATTGGCTTAAGAAACACATGTTTATATTATATGATTTACATTTACTGTTGTCTGCCTTTTCTCTTGTACATTTTAACAGATGAACTTTATATGAAAAGAAAATACATGCATGTCAATCTTGTGACTTCGGATTTTTGCTGTTAACTGTTTTCATTTGATTTTTATGCACTAGAACTGTTTTGATTACCCTTTGACTGTGCTATGAGAGTGGTAGTCATACTCTCTACTTTACTGTTGCACTGATAAATGTCTTGCTTTAATTGAATAAAAGTAAAACAGTTGGTAATGATTTGTCCATACATCATATCCTGTCATGTATGCTTAACCATTTTCAAAACACAAACATATTATAAATATATATCGTTTTGTAGAGATCAGCTGTAGTTTCCTGCACTTTTGCAATGTTTTCTAAAGCTCAGCTGTTGTATGCAGGAAGTCAGTCTCTGTCAGTTCAGCTAATTTATTTTCTTTATCCTGTAACTGCTGTTCAAGAGTTTTCTGTAATGCTACACAGTCTTTCTGACATTTTTCAGTAACCTGTTCTGCTAATTCTAAAACTCCTATGCAGTTTTGAAAAAAAATTTGTATAGCTTGTCTAATCTTCCTGAACTCATTGTGTCTGTCTTTTAGAAGTTTATTACATTTTTTTGTGACAAGATATACTAGAGGTTCTGTCAGTAACTGATTTGACTGTTGTTGCAACTCTGAAATAAACCTTTTACATGTGGTGACAGGACATAACTGTCCAACATCTGAACACAATGTAAGCATATTAACTTTTACTGTTTTTTACCATTAAAATTGTTGTCTGTACAGTCTAACCTTTGAATAATGTCATGCAATACTTTTTATGACATTGTACAGAGAAAGCAGTCTCATATGATTTACACAATAAACATTTGTTATACCCCACATGGATTTTTTTGAGATACCATTCAAATATTGTAATACATTTTCATAATGCCTTACTATCAACTTTCCCTAATAAGGTTTTACATTTACTAATGTGCCGTGTATACCAACATTGCAGTTTACTCCATATTTTATCTGGTTGTTCTGCTACATTAAGAGTAAAGCTTGGCTTACACCTGCTTGAATTCTGTCTAATAACATCCATACTAAAAATGTGACACAGAAAAAGATCTTACCACTTAGCAAGAGAACAGGTGATCAGGCTTTTGTTGCAGATGGCTAGACATTTTTCAGAGTCACTCGAGAAGCTGGTGAAACACAGCAGGCAGCAAGATGATGTGAAAAGTTGGTTTTCACTTTTCTTGGAGAATTTATGGCACTGCGATTTTCCTGCACTGCAGGCTCAATCTGGATTCAGATGTCTGAGAAACTTTACTACTTCAAGCTGCATAAACTGGAGTATTTCTGTTTAGGATTTACACAAAGGTAGGTAGGTACTAGGCTATCAGCCCTGGGGCCTATACAAGCCCAGCCAAAAAGGTACCCTGGCTTTTGCCACTAAAGAAAATTATTTTCCTGTGCCACTGTCAAGCAGAGCCACAGAGGTGATCCCCGGGGTGAATTTCCTAATTTCCCATCCAATCATCAAGATTTTTCTTGAAGAATGCTATATATGTACAAATGTTAGTTACTGCAACTTCACTGAAGTGACCCACTGCAGGCATCATTCCCTTGTGTTTGAATGCAGTTAGGCTCGCCATTGAAAAATTAATTATCAAGGTGCTGCTTACTGTGATGGATCCAAAGTCTTCTTAAGACACTAAGGTCTTGCTGGCTGGATTCTGCTGAAATCAAAGTCTAGTTATCATTGCATTCACAGTCTGTTGCTCACAGAAAATTGCAGAATATACACTGGTGCAGCACCAAACTGTCACTTACACACTGCTGCAGTAATTAATAAATAGCTTTTTATAACAAACCACACATACTACTGTTGCAGCTTTAGTTACACTGTACCACTTTTTACTTCTCGTTCAGCATAAATGATAACTTTCCTGTACAAAATACTTCTCCCAACAATTTCATTTCCTATAGTCTCTTTATAGTGGCTTTACATCCTGTTTTTCTCCTTGGTATTCTATTTTGATCTTTGTATGAAAACATCTGTTTGCTGGCGTTTGCAGAAAAATATGTTTTCATCCTGTAGAGAAATAATGCTGATCTTCTGAAAATGCTGACTTGATGAAAGCATATCCATTCAAACTTCCCTGATTAACAGTGTCATATGATAGAAACACATACAGATTGTTTTCCTGTTGTCCATTCTTTACATCCTGTTTTTTACATTTTTGCTAAGTCTGTAAGAGGCCAGCTTTCTTACTGACAGTGTAAAATGCATACTGATTCTGTAGGAAAACATGTCCATTAAGCAAATTCCTTATTTTCCAAGCCACAGTCATTTAGTATGGATGCTAATCACATATTACTAAACTCTGTTTCTACATTTACACAAGCTTTATTTTACAGAGTATTTAATTTGCATATTTGTACTTTCAGCCTTAATACCTTGTTGGGCATACTCTTACAGAAGTTAAACAAAGAGATCTTAAAGTCATGGATTATCTGCAAAGTGAAGAACTTAGTGTAGAAAATCCAGCACAGATTATGTCACACCATGATGGAACAATAAACCCCCAGATTAAGGGGCAGCAAGTGGAGTGAGGGTACCTGAAGAAGAAGTTTGGACATGGGGCAGAACAAGAGATCTGAAATAGTCAGTATTTATGCAAAGGAGAAAGCAAACCTAATCAATACAGAAAAGCAGCACAAAAGATATTTGAAGAGAAGTATAGGCAAAGGCATCCAGATATGAAACATTTCACAATACAAAAAAAGGATGAAAGTAGAAAATAGGATTAGTAAGGGTGAAGTTACAATACAAAATTAAATTATGGATTATATGTGAAGTGAAGGATTTTGTGTAGAAAATCCAACAGGTAATGTCAAAGCATGATGGAATAGTGAGTTCCAAGATTAAGAAGAAACTGATGGAATGAGAGGCATCAGAAGATTTGCCACATGTTGATGGTCTGGAGCGTTCTGTAGGAGACTAGTGCAGCCATTCAGCTGAAGTTACACAGAAAAGGAAGGAACAGGAGACAGTGGCAACTCTGATGCAGGCAATGTTGTGGAGTGATGCGTCAATGAGTTCCCATATGAGGGAGTAGTAGATGAATCAGGATGCATCTGACATGTCACAGGAAGATGTTCTGAAACTTTCTGTAGAATACATGCAGGAAATGTAGACAACAAAGCTGCTCTCAGTGTAGAAGAAATTATCTAAGCGAAGAGCTACTTGATTTAATAGAGATGGATTGATATATTAAGATCAATGAAAGAAACAGGTTATAGAAAATTAATAAGACCCTAAATGTTTGAAGTTCGTAAAGCAGATGAACACAGTAATTAGGATGATTAAGAGAAATGCATATGATATAACAGAAATGAATAGGATTTATTATTGTGCAGTTAAATTAATAACAGATAAAGTCATACCCCCAAAACACAGAGTAATAAGGGAAAGGAAAGCAGGATAAAAAATGCCACCATGGAAGCACTGAATAAAGAAAACTGCAACGCAATTAAGACAAGAAGTATCACTATTAGAAGAATCTACAAGAGGAAGCAGATCATCAGAAATACTTAGAAAGAAAGATATGGCAAAAGCGATGGACAGTATCAAACCAGACCAGGATCGATCATACACTGGTGAGATTAATAAACTAAAAACGCCAGCACAGGCCGAAGAAACATAGGGGATATGCAAGCAAATACAATGGAAAATTACAAGCAATTAATTCACAACCTAAAAAAAGTTTTATAGAGAACTGGGAAACAAAGCAAAAGGAATAAAATCACCACCAAAAAAGAAGACATAGACACACCAAAGGATTCACAAACAGCCAGTTTCCATGCAGGAGCAGTGTAGGAGCTCCTGCATGGAAAATGGCCACCAAGCAATCCAGGAAAAAGCCATTTTCACGTGCATGAGCAGCCCTAACTGTTCCTGCATGAAAAGCTGTGTTGGATGGAAATCACCTCATTTGCTGGTAAAAAACATGCAAATTAGGTGATTTTGTGATCCACGAAGCTGGCCAGACTTTGTGTAGGAACAGTGTTAGATCATAAATGTATTCCGTTAGTAACGGAATACATTTCTGCATCTGAACAAATGGAGGCAGGACAGCTCGTGGAAAGCATGTATTACAGTGAAACACACATGCCAATGACCAAATATAAGGCCATTGGTATTAATAATTGTTTATCTTTTTATAAAGTTAAACTTTTTTTTAGAGAAGTGGCTCACTAATGGGATCGTGCCAAAAATAATAAAAAAAAAGGAGAAAAGGCAATGTTAAGATAATTCTGCATTTTGCCATTATAGTTAATGGCATGCAGAATGTAAACAATGCCAGGGAGCACTGGTTGACAAGGGGAAAGGATCCTCCTAAGTGCAGTAACGAAAGACTTACACACTGTGGTATGCAAATGAGGGGAGTTATACTGAATCACACATTTTCTCAAAGTGTCAGCTTGTACCTAACCGTGTAGGTGCAGCAATACAACAGTGCAAGTATAAGAGCTGACTGACTTCATAAGGGAGTGTGTCATGCTTGACGTAAGCTCATTAGAGCTCTGTGGCCTGTGTTTGCCTTTAGCTAAGCACAACTAAGGAAGGGGATGTGTCAGATGTGCCTGAGCAGTGCGTACATAGCCTAAGCAGGTGTGTGCACCGCACACCAGGTTTTAAACAAAAAAAAAAAAAAAAAAGAAAAGAAAAAAGAGGAAATGGCAACACTGTTTACATTTCAGCTCTGGGTATGTGCAGCACACCTCAGGGCTTAAATAGGGAGGAACTGGAAAGGGAAAACAGCAGGAGGATGGCAATCAAAGAGAACTAGCATAGCCGACAGGTGGAATGTATCAGAATCAGCCAATTATACATGCAGCAGTCCAGCACACTAATATAAACTATGCAAACACCCTACAGACGTTTTTTTCCCACAAACTCTACACCACCGGTGTACACAGATGGGAGATGTTTAACTGGCAAAACTATTACAAATGTTAAAGGCTGCTGCTGTACTCCATCAATATGTGGTAGAGACTGAGGGTGGTGAGGAGGAGAATGCTGACAAATGACCCACAGTGAGGAGGAGGAGAAGAGTGTACAGACCCAGGGTAACCTACCAGGGTCTACATGATCTGGAGAGTGTAGCATGCTATAGGGTGGACAGGGACATTCTATAGCAAATCCTTGAGCTGTGCCAGCCACACCTTACACACAGAACTAATAGAAGGGAACCCATCACAGTGAATACCAAGGTATGTCTAGGCTTAAGAATACTAGCCACAGGTACCTTCCAAAGACCAACTGGGGATATGATGGGGGTCTCACAGGCATCAGCATCCAGGATATGCCACCAGTTCCTGGATGCCATGACACAACAAGCCACTGAGCACATATATTTCCCCACCTCCCATGAGTTGCTGACCACATGTATGCATCTCTTCCACCATATAGCAGAACACCCTGAGGTAGTTGGTACTATAGACTGCATGCACATCCACATCAAAGCATCACCCGATGAGTGGTGCAGGGTCTACATAAACCACAAGGGCTTCCCCTACACCAACTGCCAGGTCATGTGCGATGCCCAGGGCATTATTATGAATGTGTGTGCTGGCAGCCCTATAAGCTATCATGACTCCCACATCTTGCATTGCTAATAGCTGTATCAGGTGTTTGCCAGGGGGGACGTCACCTATGACCATCTAGTGGGGAATGCTGGCTATGCACTTGAGTTGTGGCTGATGACACCGATCAGAAATGCACACACACCCAAACAAGAACACCATAATGAGGCACACACACAAACCAGGATCATTGTACAGCATGTGTTTTGGATGCTTAAGTCATGGTTTTGCTGCCTTGACATATCCATTGGAGCCTTGCGCTACTCTCCAGCTGCATGTGCACAAATAAAAAAACACCCAAAAAAACAGCCACCTCCCCATCCCCACAATTGTCAACTTCGCACTTAAGGTCCAGCTTCACAGCAAATTCCAACAGCAAAAACAGATGATCCGGACCACCAGGCTGATAAAAAACAGTAATTTATTAAAATGCAGTAGGTAATAAAATGCAGGAGGTAATAAAATGCAGTAGGTAATAAAATGCTAAAATGCAGTAGGTAATAAAATGCAGTAGGTAATAAAACGCAGTAGGTTAGCACTTTCAGGTTTAAAAAACCCTTCTTCAGACAACATACAAAAGTTATGAACACCTTTTAAAATACATAACAGCCAATCAAAGACTCAGCAAAAAGCCCTTCTCTTTTTTCAAAAAGGTTTGATAGGAATAACACCATTCAGGCCAGGTGGTCTATCAGCACCCAGATTGATTATCCATCTAGTTTCACTACATTCTGTTATATTTCTCAAATCAACCTCCTCCTGGTTGGATGAATAACTTGCAAAACCATAAAAGAAAATACATACCCAGGGTACTGCTTCACATGCCGATACAGGGCATTGTGTATATTGGCTGTACGTATAGCTGACATATGTTGTAACACCCTGTTTTTCAATCTACAATTCGTTTTACCGACATAAAATGAACAACATTGCATACAGTCAGCCAAGTATATAATATTGCTGGTCAAGCAGTCAGCATATTGTTTCAATGAATAACTTTTCCAGACAGTAGATGGATGAATGTGTTATGTCTAATATATTGACAAGCTTTGCAATGTCTACAGGGGAATGTCCCTTGTCGCCCCATGACAGGTTTCCTAACCCCTTGTTCTGTAGAGAGCACATCCTTTAAATTCTTACTATGTTTGAAACAAAATGTGGGTTCCTGAGTTATTAATGCCTTCACGCTATCATCAGTTAACAAAATTTTCCAGAATGTACTCAATGTTGTTCATTTTATGCTGGTAAAATGAATAGTAGATTGAAAGACAGGGTGTTACAACATATGTCAGCTGTATGTACAGCCAATTTACATAATGCCCTGTATCGGCATGTAAAGCAGTACCCGGGGCACGATCCATGCACTTGTGTAAGTGCTTATAAAGTGCATTTGTGTAGGATTTAGCAGTTGTACCTGTACTGTCAGTCTGCATGGGTATCATGAAGTTTGCCACTTCTGTCTTAAGAAGCATGAAGTTGGCTTTGGAGAATTTTTTTACGGTGGTTTCCCTAATTGGGGGGGGGGGTGTGGATGTCTAGGGTGATTAGCTTGTGGTTGGATCTGACCAATGAGGAAATGACCTCTGTTGTGGAACACCAGTCACCCATGTTGGTATTGACCAGGTCTAGGATATTGCTGCCCCCTCGTGGCGGTGTGGATAATTTGATCCACGGTGTTGGAATTTATGAAGTCCAAAAATCATTGAGCAAAAGAGTTGGTACATGAGTAGTTTTCCCAGTTAATGGTGGGGTAGTTGAACTCGCCAATTATTAGGGTGTTGGGTTGTACCCTAATATTTTACAGTGTATCAAGAAATGAGGAGTGGGAATCCTGGGGCATGGTGGGGGACCTGTAGCAAGTTACAATTTGGATTGCGGTCTTGCCCAGAGTTAGTTTCACATGGATAATCTCAGATGCATTATGTTGAGCAACTAGCCTGGAGGTGTGGATATCCTTAATGAATATGGACACGCCTCTGCCTTTAGTGTTTTGGTCCAGGTTAGGTGGCCCAAAAGTGTGGTATGAGTTATAGCCTGGTAATGCAGGGGTGCTCTCTGGAGCCTTGAACCAGGTCTCTGTCACTGCACAGATGTCGATGTTCTCCATTTTAAGGAGTGCCTTGAGTGGATGCATTTTGAGGTTTAGACTTCTAGCACTGAGTAGCATTACCCTCAGATTCTGCTTGCTTGTACCTGTTACGGTGGTGAATTTGTCATTTGAACCTTGCCTAAAAAAGGCACTATAGGGATGGCAAGAACCTTGGCTAGTATCTGGAATCCCAAGGGTGACAGGTGCAGGACATCTCTGGCAAAGCATTGTGGTTTGTCGATCATGTCATCCCAGGCAGACACATACTGGATTCCCTTAGAATGATACCAGAAGCTTAGCCATTGTTGAAGCTGATCATTTTGTTCTTGTTCTGTGGTATCATTTTGGGTGATGGCAGGATGCTACTCAGAGCTAGGGTAATACCTGCCTGGGCTACAAGATCAGACAGCTCCTCCATATCTCTTTTTATGTAGTCCAGGGAGGTACATCTCAGGTCATTCACACCAACATGGACAATGACAGAGTCATATTTGTACTTGTTGTGGAGTGACCTGAATGCATGCGTTATGTGGCGGATCCTGGCACCTGACAGGCAGCTGACAGTAACTTTCTCCTTGTTTAGCCCGGTGAGTGGAACATCAGTGTGCCTGACTATAGAGTCACTTATGACTAGAGTGTTGTGTACGTTGTTATGCCTTATGGGCTGTGGTTGAGTGGCACACTGAGTTTGTGGGCTATGTGGCATTTGAGTTGTGTTGGGGGTGGAGGTTGCTTACATTTCTGCTTTGGAGGTCTCTGTTGCTTGAGCAGATTTTTGTTGAGAGCCTCCGTGAATGTAGGTGTGTGTTTTGTGCTGGTATGTGTGTTTTGGTGGTATAAGTGTTGAGGGACTATGTGATGAGTGTGGTGTGGTGCAAGTGTTTACCTTCTCCTCTTGACTGTCTAGTCCAGTCTTGGGAGAAGAGAGCTTTGCTTCCAGTTTGGCAATATAAGTGCATCGCTCACAGATTGTAGTGTTGGATGGTAGGAGAGGGTTGTCTTTGTAGATGAGGCAATAGCTGTATTGCCCCAAGATGCCCAGATTCATCAGGTAGACAGGAGAAAAGACCGGGAGCTGACCCTTAGACATGTCTGGATAGGTGCTTATTTATTAAGTACTAAAAATTGTTTTCCTCTAGACAAATGAAAAAAATTGAGTGCTGTAGTAATTTGTAGCTTATTTAGTGCTTACGAGTTCTGAACAAGTGCTGAGCTCAAAAAAAAAACAAATTTGAGTGCTAAAACTAAAAAACTGGCTAGTTAAGATCTAACATGTGTACTCTACTGATATGCCTCCTGCCTGCATGATAGGTCACAATACAATATGAAATTGAAGTAACAGAGTAACCAAAATACCAGTACAGTAATTTCAAATGTCAAAGTCTGCAGGTGTGCACCCCCCACACACAATCCAATGTAGAAATGCAATAACAGATGGCCTGCAGTACTATGAAATGGCGTACAGTCTTCTGGCAAAGCCCCATGCCTCACCCATATTGCTAATGTATGGAATGTCAGGGGATCCCAACTAACAACCTAACAGTAAACAGAAAACAAATGCAAGGCCATGTTGACAAAAGCCAGTAGCATGCCTCCCCATGTCCTACTGCAAGGACTATGGATCAGGCCATAAATACTACTGGGATAAAGGCCCAGCTATTGGGATACCTCCGAGATACTGCTTACATAATGTTAAGTGGAGGAGAGAATAACAGAGGGGGGGGTGTAAAAGCATGGATGTCATGGAATGTGTGAAGTCTGAAACTCTAATGTTCACCCATACTACTCCTGACTGCAAACCCATGAAAGAATAACCACAAAACCATGTGTAAACCACAATGTGAAAGTAAACTGATCAGATGTATGAGTCATTCCTCTGGATAATCTGTGTGTATCTGTGCAGCTGAGAGGTATGGCCCCAGCAAGATATGGCCATTCCTTGAAGTTGGGAAAAGCACAAGGAGGGGAATCCTAGCTAGCATACTAACAAGGTGCTACACCATTTACACAGAACCAGCAGTCTATTGTCTGAAGCTACCCCTCCACAATGACAGGTGTGTACCAGAATGTGTAGTCTATATGCCTCAGAATATTGGTCTTAGCTTCATTAATCTTTTATTTCCCGGTAAATGCTGTGAGCAAAGAATGGTAACGGTCAGTAGTTGACATGACACATCACAGTGTAAAACAGTACATATGTCAGAATATTTATGGTACAACCAAACATGTCACACAAACAGCACAGCCAGCAATAGTTACTATATCCCTTTTATGTTAAGCCTATTGTGTCTCCGTATTGGCAACCTATCTACAGATATCCTACAGAAAGAGTTTGCTAGGTGTAGCTGTAGCATACAAAACCCTGAACTGGAGTCCAACCCTCCCTGGAATGGATGCACACACTCAATATAGAAGGTCATACTGGGCATGTTCCTACACTTAGAGAAATGAAGCCCATGTCTCACAACACAGTGGATTATAGATATCGGTTATTCGCAGCTGCCTGTGCACACACACCAAATTGTACACCATTGATACTTCACACACACACACACACACACACACACACACACACACACACACACACACACACACACACACAGACACACACACACACACATTCGATAGAATACACACACATGTCTAAGGCCAACATAATATAATAATGCTAAAACTAAAAAACGGGCTAGTTACAATCTAACATGTGTACTCTACAGATATGCCTCCTGTCTGCATGATAGGTCACAATACAATATGAAATGGAAGCCAACAGAGTAACCAAGATACCAGTACAGTCATTTCAAATGTCAAAGTCTGCAGGTGTGCACCCCCCCCCCCCACAATCCAATGCAGAAATGCAGTAACAAATGGCCTGCAGCACTATGAAATGGCCTACAGTCCTCTGGCAAAGGCCCATGCCTCACCCATAGTGCCAATGTATGGAATGTCAGGGGGTCCCAACTAACAACCTAACAGTAAACAGAAAACAAATGCAAGACCATGTTGACAAAAGCCAGTAGCATGCCTCCCCATGTCCTACTGCAAGGACTGTGGATCAGGTCATAAATACTACTGGGATAAAGGCCCAACTATTGGGATACCTCTGAGATATTGCTTACATAATGTTAGGTGGAGGAGAGAATAACAGAAGGGGGGTGTAGAAGCATGGATGTCATAGAGTGTGTGAAGTCTGAAACTCTAATGTCTGCCCATACTACTCCTGACTGCAAACCCATGAAAGAATAACCACAAAACCACTTGTAAACATCAATTTGAAGGTAAACTGACCAGATATATGAGTCCTGCCTCTGGATAACCTGGGTGTATCTGTACAGCTGAGAGGTATGGCCCCAGCAGGATACAGCCATTCCATGAAGTTGAGAAAAGCACAAGGAGGGGATCCCCAGCCAGCATACTAACAAGGTGCTGCACCATTTACACAGAACCAGCAGTCTATTGTCTGTAACTACCCCTCCACAATGGCAGGTGTGTACCAGAATGTGTAGTCTATATGTCTCAGAATATTGGTCTCAGCTTCATTCATCTTGTATTTCCCGGTAAATAACTGTGAGCAAAAAACGATAACTGTCAGTAGTTGATGACATGACACATCACAGTGTAAAACAGTACATATGTCAGAAAATCTATGCTACAACCAGCCATGTTACACAAGCAGCACAAACAGCAATAGTTACAGTATCCCTTTTATGTTAAGCCCATTGTGTCTCCATATTGGCAACCTTTCTACAGATATCCTGCAGAAAGAGTTTGCTAGGTGTAGCTGTACCAAACAAAACCCAGAACTGGAGTCCAACCCTCCCTGGAATGGATGTACCCATTCAATATAGAAGATCATACTGGGCATGCCCCTACACTTAGAGAAATGAAGCCCATGTCTCACAACACAGTGGACTATAGATATCGGTTATTCACAGCTGTCTGTGCACACACACCAAATTGTACACCATTGATACTTCACACACACACACACACACACACACACACACACACACACACACACATTCGATAGAATACACACACATATCTAAGGCCAACATAATATAATATGTCAAACATATGCACACAGGAACGTGGGGAAGAGAAAGCCAGACAGTGACAGAGAGAAGCCCATTATGAGGCCTGTTCCACCCACTATACATCACGTTGGCCTATGTCACATGAAGTGCTGATGTCATTTTCTGTAGAAATAACTTTGGTTAGCCCTCAGCCCTATAGTGTCAGTGGTGCTTGTGATAACTGTGCAACACTAAAGTGCAAATAAGTATCCATGTAGCAATTCCAAAGCCCAGCACTTGCTCCTAAAGCATTTTTATACAGATAAAGCACTCTTAAACAAAAAGGAAGTACATCATTCACCTAAATTTTATTTTTATTTTTATTTTACATTTGTTGACCGGGCTAGTCCAGCTGGATATATGTCCATTTTCAGTGGAGGCCCGGGGAGAAAAGCTCCACAAATGACAACAACATAAAAGGTCAAGACAAAGACAATAACAGTATAATTTGGTACATAAGTTTTAACAATTATAGTACAAGCCTAAGATTATATATTTTATATTTCAGTAGGAAAAAGGAAATATTTATCTAAGAATAGATGAATAAGACTAATACAACCCCTTGAGTACCCATTTCCCTATAAGTCCTTTCTGACTCATTTATACAAGAATCATATACACTATTCTAGCATGTCGAAGGGTCAGTTGCTGGCATCCTCTCCTGTTCACCTGGTGAATCTGGGAATCTTGAGGCAATGTTACAACTGCCTCATGTACACAGACAACCCTCTCCTCCTCCCAACAAATACAAATATATGTGAGAGATGCAACTATATAGCCAAACTGGAGGCTGAGCTCTCTCAACTCAGTACTGGCAAAACCAGTCAGGAGGAGAAGGTAACCACGCACACCACAATCCCAGTCTCACATAGACCTATCACAACCAAACACATAAACACACAAAAACATACTCGGAGGCTCTAATTAAAAATCTACCAAAACAACAGAGGCCTCCAAAGCAGACACCCAAGCGACCACTACCTCAAGACATAGCACATGCAACACATAGTTCACAAAGTCAGTGTGCTAAACAGTCACAGCCCTTAAGGCTAAACAACATGACAGATACACTTGTAATAGGTGACACCATAGTCAGACACACTGACGTCCCGCTCACCAGACTGAACAAGGAAAAGGTTACAGTAAGCTGCCTGTCGGGCGCTAGAATCCGCCGCATAACACAAGCACTCAGGTCACTCCAAAGCAAGTACAAATATGACTCAGTCATTGTCCATGTCGGTGTGAATGACCTGAGACGTACCTCCCTGGACTACATGAAAAGAGACATAGAGGAGCTCTCTGATTATGTAGCCCAGGCCGGTATGACCCTGACCCTGAGCAGCATCTTACCCTCACCAAGAATGATGCCACAGTACAGAGACAAAATGATCAGCTTTAACAATTGGCTTAATTACTGGTGTCATTCTAAGAGGATCCAATATCTGTCCACTTGGGATGACATGCTTGACAAGCCATGCTGCTTCGCAAGGGACGGCTTGCACCTGTCACCCCTGGGCTTCCGGATATTGGCCAAGGCTCTTGCCACCCCCATAGTGCTTTTTTTAGGCAAGGCTCAAAAGTCAAACCCACCTCCCTAGAAAACACAAGTGAAAAAAAAACTAAGGGTAATGCTGCTCAATGCCAGAAGTCTAAACCTCAAGATGCATGCTCTCAAAGCCCTCCTTGGTATGGAGAACATCGATGTCTGTGCAGTAACTGAAACCTGGCTCAAGGCTCCTGAGAGCACCCCAGCACTGCCAGGTTATACCTCATATCATGCTTTCCGGCCCCAAAACTTGGACCGAACCACAAAAGGAGGGGGAGTATCCATATTCATCAAAGATACCCACACCTCCAGGTTAGTGGCAATGCACGAAGCATCGGAGACCATCCAGGTGCAACTAACCATAGGCAAAACTGCCCTACAGTTTGTAGCATGCTACAGACCACCCTCTCAAACTCAGGAACCCCACTCAGCCTTCCTGAAGACACTGGAGAGTATGAATGTCTCTCCAAATACCATCATATTGGGAGACTTCAACTACCCAAACATAGATTGGGAACATTACTCAAGCCCCAACACCCTAGCCCAAAGGTTCCTAGAATTCATAAGCTCAAATGTGATGGAACAACTAGTCACCACTCCCACAAGAAGAGATAATATACTAGACCTGATCATCACAAACATGGGGACAAAATGCTCCACACCGGAAGTATACCCCTCATTGGTGAGATCAGACCATAAATTAATCTCACTGGAAATCTACATCCCACCCCCACCCCCTGCACAGAAGACCACAGTGAAGAATTTCTCAAGAACCAACTTCACACTTCTTAAGACTGAAGTGGTATCTTTCAAGGCCCCTGGGCCAGTGGAAACCACAACCCACACCGCTGAATCCTTTATAAATGCCTTCTACAGACACCTTCAAGAATGCATGGATTATGCAATCCCCAATAAAACCAAGACCCATTCCCACAAAGGCAGGCGTCCGGTCTGGTGGACCCCAGCCATTAACAAACTTTACAACAGGAGGAGGAAGCTACTACACGATAGAGCAAAATCCCCAAAAGGGAAGGCATCTCTGATCAGTACTAGCAAAAAACTTCGATCACTCATAAAATCATCCAAGGCCAACTTTGAGAGAAAAATCGCAAAAGACACAAAAGAAAATCACAAGGCCTTTTTTAGCTATGTTAGAAACCTGGGTGGAAACTCCCAGATATGCTCAGAGTTAGTCCAAAATGACACAAAATACACTGAACCCGCAGATATTGCCAACATTCTGGCAGACAGGTTCAGTGCAAATTTCTCTGCCCCCTCCCCCCCAAAAGGAGAAATATCTATCCCAGCAGAGTGTAGCCTCCCTAACATCTCAGATGCCCAGGTGAGAGCTGCCCTCTCCAAAGCTAAAAACACAGCATCAGTGGGACCGGACGGTGTCCTGGGCTGTGTGCTACATGAACTCCAAGAGGAACTAAACCCACACATAAGGCTGCTGTTTAATCTTAGCCTTACTACAGGATACCCAAAGAGTGGCGTACAGCAACAGTGGTCCCACTCCACAAAGGAGGTGCTTCTACGGACCCTGGAAATTACCGCCCCATAAGCTTGATGAGCCTGGTCTGCAAAGCTATGGAAAGGATCATTGTGGAACTCATAAACAAAGACATTGGGGACCTACAGACATTGGATCCTACCCAATTCGGCTTTGTCAAAGGCAGATCCTGCCTTTTGAACCTAGTCGACTTTTTTGAAACAGTCACTAAGGCCATTGATCAGGGTAATGCAGTTCACACAGCCTACCTTGACCTTGCAAAAGCCTTCGACACAATACCCCACTCGGGCATCATTGACAAACTCACCAGCTTAAATGTAAACCCATATGTCACAAGATGGGTTGCAAACTGGCTCAAGGACAGAACCCACAAGGTCAGAATTGCTAGAGCCATGTCAGACTCTAAGCCAGTCACAAGCGGTGTCCCACAGGGCTCAGTCCTGGGACCCCTCTTGTTCGGCATTTATTTTTCCGAGGTGCAAGCAAACATAGGAGGATTGTGGCTGACAAAGTTCGCAGATGACTGCAAACTGGGCGCCATAACTGATACTACAGCGGACACAAGCATCCTTCAGAAAGGCCTCATAGAAATGGATAATTGGTGCCAGAGCCATGGCCTTAAACTGAACACCAAAAAATGTATAGTTACACCCTTTGGGAAAAACAAGGTACCCACAAATTACCACATAGGTGGTAATCCATTAAGTACAGAAGAGGTAATCAGGGACCTAGGGACCCAAGTCGACAGTAACATCTCATTTGACACTCACATTGCCAAGGTGGTTAGGAAGACCTTCTATATTGCCCACCTTATCATGAAGGGATTCACATCTACATCAAGAGAGGTCATTGCGCCCCTGTACTCTTCTCTTATCAGGCCCATGATTGAGTACAATGCCCCATTTGGGATGTATTTTACCTGACACCTGCAGCAGTTAGAAAGACCCCAAAAGTTCCTCACCAAGAGGATAAAGGGTCTCAAACATATGTCATATGTTGCCCGTCTGAAGAAACTCCAGCTCTATTCAATCGCATACCACCTACTCAGAGGTGATCTATGCCTGATGTACAAGGCCATGTACAATCCAGAATTAATGGACATGCTCCACCTCAGAAAATCCAAATCCATCAGAGCCACGAGAGCAAGAGAGTTGAACCTCAACACAAAAATAAATAGGACGTGCTGGAGGGACAGATTCATAACCCAGAGGCTCCCTACACTCTGGAACAGAATCCCAGTCCATGTTAGGCAGAGCCCCTCACTAACTCTCTTCAAGAGAAATCTTGACGAGTGGATGGGAGATCGTAGGTTTATCCCGGGGGTCATCTCTGTGTCACTACTAGACAGAGGCACAGTAAACTAAACCCTAAATGGGCGTAGTATTCTTATCCCAAGGGGTGGCGAAAGCCACACACACTCTGGCTAGGCTTATAAATGCCCTAGGGCAGATAGCCTAGTATGAACCTATGAACCTATGAACCTAATTGTAATCTCAGTCCTGTCAAATGTAAAGTTGTGTGTGAGTGTGTATGTGTGTTTGTGGTTCAAGATGAATGTGGTTGAGGCCATTCACAGTTACTAAATCTCCTGTGCCCCTCCTTCAACACTGCTGCTGATGTTACTCACCTTCAAAGATACCTTTGGACAGCTCCCCAGCATATAACTTCTGAGGTGCTTGTGATAACTGTGTAATACTATAGTGTAGCACAGTGGGCGGCACAGTGGTGCAGTGGTTAACATTGTCGCCTCACAGCAAGAGGCTCTCCGGTTCAATTCTCGGCTGGGGTGCCTTCTGTGTGGAGTTTGCATGTTCTCCCTGTGTTCGCGTGGGTTTCCTCTGGGTACTCCAGTTTCCTCCCACATTCCAAAGACATGAATCTGGAGCATTTCTCCCCGGGCCTCCGCTGAAAACAGGCTCTGTGGAACCTAGTCGGACATTCCCGGTCAACAAATGTTAAATAAAAAAAAATAAATAAATAAAATAAATAGCAAACTAGTTAGGTAGGAGTTCTAATCCTGATCTTGGCAGCTGTATAAATATGAGTGTTTGTGTGAGATAGTGTGTGTACCTTGCAGAGACCTGATTTTGTGGTCATTCACACTTATGAGACTTCCCTTATCCCTCCTTTAGCACTGCTGCTAAAGTGACTCACCTTCAAAGATACCTTTGGGCAGATCTCCAAAATATAAACTCTGTGGCACTTGCGATAACTGCATAATACTGTAATGAATCAAACTAGTTAGGTAGGAGTTCCAATCCTGATCCTGGCAACTGTGTAAATGTGAGTGTTTGTGTAAGAGTGAGTGTGTATCCTTGTAAAGACCTGATTATGTGGCCATTCACACTTACAACACTTCCATTACCCCTCCTTTAGCACTGCTGCTGATGTCACTCACCTTCAAAGATACCTTTGCACCAGCTCTCCAACATTAAAGCTCCATTGCATGTGCGATTAATGTGGAACATTGTAGTAGCAATAACTACATAATTATGGGTTTGAATCACATCCCTGGCAAGAACTTGTGTATGTCCATACCTCAAAGATTGTGGACCCATTTACATCCAGTACACATCTCAGTGCCTGACTTAACAGTCCTGCAGATATCATCCACCTTAAAACTACTTGTTGACAACCCTAAACCATATAAGGTCAGTGGTGCATGTGATAAATGTGTAACATGATGGTCTGAAAAGATAGTTAGATAGAGGTTTGAACCGTATCCCTGGCAAATGTAAATGTGTGTGTAGGGTAAAATATTTTTTTGGAATTTCTCACCCACTACATCACCCAATGCCAGTATTTACAAGGGTTGGTGATGTTCCTCACCTTAGAAGTACCTTGGGACAGCATCTATCCTATAACCTCCATGGCATGTGCGATAAATGTGATACATTGTAGTAGCAATAACTACATAGGTATGTGTGTGAATCTCATCCCTGGCAAGTGTTTGTGTGTGTACATATGTCCACATATGTCCGTACCTCAAAGATTTTGGCCCCATTTACACCCAGTACACAACTCAGTGCCTGACTTTAGCAGTCCTGCAGATATCGTCCACCTTAGATATACCTGTTGGCAACCCTAAACCATGTAAGGTCAGTGGTGCATGTGGTAAATGCGTAACATAATGGTCCAAAAAGATAATTATATGGAGGTTTGAACCTCTTCCCTGCCAAATATATGTGTCGGGTTGAATATTTTTTGGAATCTCTCACCCACTAAATCATCCAATGCCAGTATTTACAAGGGCTGGTGATGTTCCTCACCTTAGAAGTACCTTGGGACAACATCAATCCTATAAGCTCTGTGGCACGGGCGATAAATGTGGTGCACTGTAGTAGCAATACATAGCTAGGTAGGGGTTTGAAACTCAGTATTGGCAACTGTGTGTGTGTGTGTGTGTGTGTGTGTGTGTGTGTGTGTGTGTGTGTGTGTGTGTGTGTGTGTATGTGTGATAGATCAGTATCCTGTGTGGGGTAGATGGGATTATGTAATAACAAGATTCATTGGGGTGTGGTTTTGCTAAATTATTATGTTAAGGACCTAGTATATGTCACAATGTCTGTATATGTCACAATGTCCATATTACAAGGCCAACAGTTGTCAAACACTATAGAGGTTGATGTAGACAATCCAAAGCCCTAAATGTGACAGTATGGATTAGTGAACAATATAGACAACCCTTCTATTACTCAGAGACCACTTTCCACCCATGTATCATACACAAACACACTTGACTAGGCAAGAACCACTATATTGGTATTTCCTCTGCATAGTACCTCACAGATAGTACCCACAGTGTGATTGCAGTGGACTACATGCCTGTTGTCCACAACAGTGCCACTAACATCAGAAAGTACTTTGATGTGTTACATCTCCTGACTGAGTGTGTGTTATCCAGCAAGTAAAAGGACACAGCACCCTGTTCCATCCCCTCAGTAGCCCAGTCAATGTGTACAGTGCCCCTTTTGCCATGTTCCCCACTGGACGACTGCAGCAACTGTAGAGTCTGCAAATGTACCCCACAAAGGGAATGCCATGCCTTATACACATGTCCTGTATGGACAGATGCCACTAACTCCACTGAATACCTGTATCATACTGTCAATCTAGGTGCAATCACTACTTCAGTTACATAGCCAGGTCTCACCAAATGAGGTCAGGAATGCTACATCAGAAGATACCACTCTGTCCACAAAACATGCCCCAGAGACCTCAGGCACACTTTCACACATCAAAGAACATGCATGTGGGGCAAGTGCACAACCCAGACACTGTCCATGTTATGGAATATATCACAAACATGGGAAGCAGTGCACATCACTGGCCACCATCAATAGAAACCTGGATGAGTGGATGGGGAATACAATACCCACCCCTGGGGACCGCTCCAGTGACTATATTCCTGAGTCACACTGGGGACTATTGTAGCCTGATGCCAAGGTATTCTTTTGGGCTAGCCTTTGTAGAGCCTTCAGGCCCATTCACCTAGTACACACCTATGAAGCAATGAACCTATAGATCTCAGTACTGGCAAATATGTGTGTATGTGTGTGTGTGTGTGTGTGTGTGTGTGTGTGTGTGTGTGTGTGTGTGTGTGTGTGTGTGTGTGTGTGTGTGTGTGTGTGTGTGTGTGTGTGTGTGTGTGTGTGTGTGTGTGTGTGTGTGTGTGTGTGTGTGTGTGTGTGTGTGTTTATGAATAGTAATCCCAGTTTGTTTGATTGATGAATATTCCCTGTGGCTGTGGTTATTAGCAATCGGAGGTGTGTCCAAACCAGAACATGTACCATTCTCCATTCGACAACAGATGTTATACATCAGCATGTACCTATGTACAACCCTCAGCCCTATAATCTGTGAGGCATATGCAATCACTGTGTTACAGACTGGGAATTACCATGCCCATACTGTACCCTCACCACACTGCCATACCTTTTGTTTTTGCTGCAGGGCCACATCCTGGTGACACACAGATGCCTAGAACAGAAATGGAATACAGAATGTGAGAACACATTCACTCAGCACTTCACCTGTAGGGGGCAAGAGGGGTAAAGCTGGCACTGAATGTGTTGCCAAGACTGTGGCCAATATCTGTTGTCTCAGGATAGGTATTAGTTTTGTGCAGTAACTCACAGCACCTGTGTTTAATGCTGTGGAGGCTATTGATGTAACTATCAAGACTGTTGTGACTGTCATCAGTGTCTGCTGCATCTCTGCCACCATAGATGCCTGTCTGGGACTCCATGATGGATCCAAAGATGTGTTTGAGGCTAATAAGGGAGTTCAACAGTCATGGGACACCACCTTTCCTGCAACAGTGTCCTCCTTCTGATGTACACTTTAGTAATGGCAGGAAACCATCACATTGTCTCCCAGTGTTTGGAGGACAGTGACTGGGTTCTGTTGGCTCTGGCTAGTACCATGCATTCATGTACCTGTTTGTACAGTGCCTATGTGTATGATTCCACCGTCATGCAGCTACATCCCATTGCCATGGGTGCAGTGAAGACATCCTCCCCTGTTTTCATGGCTGCAAAGTCAGCTTTGGAGAGTTTTTTTGTCAGGTGGTTCTCTGTGGGGGGTGTGGTTGACATGTTGAGTTCCATGTTGATTACAGCCTGTGTGAATCTCACCATACAGGGATTGACATCTGGGAATGAGCAACGCTCCCATATTTAAGTGGAAAACACAGGTCAAGGTTGTTGCATCCTCTACAAGGGGCTAGTATGAGCTGGTCTAGGGCAATGGAAATGATAAACCCAGAAGTGTTGGGCCACTGTACTGGTGATTGGCTACATTCCCCAGGTGATGAAGGGGTAGTTGAAGACTCGTACTATGTCAGTGTTGTACTGGACCATCAGAGATGGCAGGGTTTTGAGAAATGTGCATTTCTCAGTCTAGGGACATAGATGTGGACCCATAGCAGGCTTTGGTCTGGATTGCACTATTATGCCAAGGTAGTTGTACCGGAAGTGTCTCCAGTACATTATGATGGGATACTAGTCTAGAGGTGTTCCTATCCATAATGAATATGGAGACACCACCTGTGGAGGTGTAGTGTGGTCCATGTTTGGGGCCTGACAGCTGTGGAATGCATCATAGCCTGATACTATAAGTCTGCTGCTGTGAACCACCTCTCCATTACAGCAGACATGTGTCCTCCACTCTAACAACTGCTATGAGTGACAGCATCCTGACAGTTATATGTCGACTGTTGAAGAGCATGACCCTCAGATTGCATACATGTGTTGCTGTTATGGTGGTAATAACATTATAAACACTGCCTAATAAGGCACCATAGAAGTGGCAAGACATGTAGCCAGTATATGGCAATCCAGCAATGACAGATGTAGGACATCCATAGCAAGTCATTGGGTTATATCATTCATGTCATCCCAAGCAGAGAGGTCCTGGATCCTCTGAGAATGACACATAATATGTAAGTAAATGTTGCAGTCAACCATCTGTTGATAGTACCGCAGCATCATTCTGGTGACAGCGGCACACTGCCAGTGCTACTGTCACACCTGCCTGGACCACATAATCAGAGAGTTCAACCATGTCTCCTGTCATGTAGTCCAGGGAGGTGTGTCCCAAGTCATTCTCACCCACATGGATACAGAGTGATACTCATAGTTGTTGTGGAGTGACATGACTGGCTGTGACATGTGTTAGATGCTGGCATGCGATTGATATTTGGCTGTTACCTGGTCCATATTCAACCTAGTGAATGAGATGTGTGTGCCTCAGGATTGAGTTACCTATGATCACTGTATTGTGCAAGGTGGTTAGCCTTAGGTTGGGGGCACACTGTGTAGGTTAAATATGTGTCCCTTGGCATGTGCCATGTCGTTGTGTCTGAGTGGGTGTCTGCCTTGCTGGTCTGTGCTGTTTGGGTAGATGTCCATTGAGTGGCTCTGAGAAGGTGGGTGTGTGGCTTTTCACTGTATGTCATGGCTGTCAAAGTGGGTGTCATGGTGAGGTACGTGTTCCACATGGTGGTGTGCAGGTGTTGATCTTATCCTCTTGACCTGCTAGTCCAGTCTTTGACGGAGAGTGCATATATCTACATTGGGTGATATATGGTTAGCCCTCACAGGTCTGAGTGTTTGGAGTTTAGAGGGGAGGGTTGTCTGTGTACATGTGGCAGTTGCGATAGTGCCCCAGAATGGACATGTGCATCAGTTAATGGGTGAAAACACAGATAACCACTCTTCAAACATGCCAGGAGGTGTGGTCATAACTAGTAAGTTCTGGGGCGACATCTGGGATGAACAAGTACTGCTGATGGCTCACAGGTGTGCCACACCTCATGACACAATAACCTGGTGAAATGCCAAGCCATAGTGCTAGCTGAAGTGCAAGACAGAAAGAACTAGCATGATGTACAGGTGGAACAGAAGGCAGACTGTTGCCACCTGTAATACTTTACCACAGCTGTGCAGTTATCAGAAGCTTTGGCCATATGAAAGTTTAGTAAGCTCTGTAGTGCATGCGATAACTGCGTAACACTATTGTAGACATACCTAGATAGGCAGGAGTTCTAATCCCAGTACTAACGGGTATGTATGTGTGTGTGAATCATGTACTGTCTGGCTCATACCATTTTGACCTGTGTATTACCCTTTACACTTCCCTTCACTCCAATTTAGTAGACCTGTTGACGTCATCCATCTCAGAAGTACCTTTGGAAGAGATAGAAATGTACAAGCTCTGTGGCACATCTGATAAATGTGTAGCACTATAGTAGGACTACCTAGATAGACAGGAGTTCTACTTCAAATGCTGGAAACTGTTTGCATCTGTGTGAGGATCATATCATGTGTGGCTTATACCATTTTGATATATATACATGGCTGGTGACCACCTCCCACTGCCATTACTTTATATAGTGTGGTGACAGCATCTGCCTCACATGCAGCAGGTTAAACCATTGTACTTTCTTCTGTACAGATGTGTCTGGAGTATCCATATGTTTGAAACCTATACGTGGTTGGAAGTGGTCTGTGTGCCTTAACAATGCCCTTGTATGTGATATTGTAGCCAAATAGGCCACAGTGAGTGCACTGACACATATGGCAGCATGAGGTATCATACCTGACTGAAACATCATGCTGATAGGACGTCTGCCACCCTCACAGGTAGCCTGCCTTGTAGGTGCAATACATGAGTACAGATGCTTGGTTTTACAAGTGAACTGTACCTGTTATGGGTCACATTAAAGGCTGGAAGAGGTGTGGACTGTCATATTGTGGTCCTAATTAGTAGGTAACAGGAACACCTTGCATCTTAAGAGGGGGGTGTACACAATTTATATCCACTGTATGCCAGTAATGTGTCATGCATGATCTTACCTTAGGCAGTTTGTCCAGCACAATTTGCTGGCCTCTGTCCAGATGTCTTGGCACTGACAAGTTGTGAGGTATGCTACAGGAATGTTGAATTCACATCAGATAGGCCCCAGTGGTGACCAGTGTGATGCAATACAGTTAACTCCAGCACAAGTGAACATGCATAACATGCAATATAGCTATTACATAAAGCAATATAGCTATTACTGATGGTTGTGTGCATGGTAAATTGCATGCACTTCACATGCCTGGGGTATTGCCAGGCAACAACAGAACAATGTGATATTCACCAGCCTCAGGCTGCTGTCCCATATGGAGACCAGTGGGTCCTAGGTAGTTGTGAGAGGGAGTTATTGTCAGCAGATGCACATGTGGCCTTGGTATAGGATGGATGCAGCATGTCTGCATATCTACAGTACTAACCACAATAATGCACAATGTCCTGTCCTCACCATAGATGTTCTCTTCTGTGCATTAGAAAACCCCACCCACAACTGCAATTGGACCTGACACATGGATGTTGATACAATACAGATACATGTATGTCTGATACATAAGTGTACTAATCCCCACTGGGTGCTTACCTGCACGCTCTTCATCCACAGTGTGTGTGTGAAATCCACCTCCACAATGCTTCCTTCAGCATCATGGGTTGTGTGGTCGGTGTGGCCCAAATGTGGTGAGGAGCTCCTCGGTGGGTGTCAGTGGGAGCTGGTTGGCTGGGCCCCCACCTATGGCTAGCCAGTCCCTTGCTACAACAGCATCCCATTGATGGGCATGGCATTTGAGGTTGGTGGCCCAATGCTGCACATGCACATAAGTTCTGCTGTGCAGGCTGGCATCATTTACCCTGTGGACCACACTGTTCCACAGGGTAGTCCTCTCCCACACATCTTCTGTTGTCCGTCTGCATGACAGGGCATAATGTCCAATCACATACTGGATGATGATGTCTGTTTTCCCAACAGAGAATGCCGGTAGGCAAGCACTCTGTATGCTACCTGGAAAACATAAACAGGAAAAGGTCACAGGACCTCATACGGTTGTCAAAATGCACATCAACAGTGGATATTACTTGCAAATAGTCCAGACTACACTGAAAACCTCCAAGCTATCATGGCTATAGCAGCTTACATAACACACTTGGCCCTGAGCTATCTTATTCCCCCAAATCTTGGGCACTTGATTGCATAATCCTCCATCCTCCATTAATTTCTGTGTAGAAGGTTGACAGTGGTCATCTTCCATGTGGATGGTGTGTGGATGGTGGTAGGTCTGTGTTTGACTGTGATGTGTGATGGAGCTCTGAGCACGAGCACATGCCTGAGTATGTGTGGGAGGCAGACACTGATCTTAGTATGCCCCATGGAGATATGCTGTTGTTGCCATCAGTAGGCAATATGTGCATGCTCACCATTGCTGAGGGGAGGAGTATGGTTGATGTGCATATTTCCATGTACGACTGGGGTGGACAGGGTTGTGATGTTTCCACCTAACCTGTGTGATGCAGGTTGCCTATATCCACAGCATGTGTGTATGAGGTGTTCCTTACCCCCAGAACAGGGTGAATTGTGTTGTTTCATCTGAGACTTACAACATATGTGGAGACACGGTTGGAATTGTCCTTGGTGGTGTGGATATGTCTGATTCATAGTCATAGTCAGCTTTAGAGGACATCACGTATGAACTTGCCTACTTGCTCAGACAGGTGGACTTGCTTCAAAGATGTTGCCTGTACCAATGTGTCCCTGTACAGCCAATGTAGCAACCTATTATGTGGTTTGTGTATTGCTGCTGTCCATCAAAGGGGATTACTCTACTTTGGTGGAGGCTGAATATACAGGTCAGGTACTGCTGTGTCCATATAGCTACACTGGATATAAATGCTACACACCCCTGAAATACTGCCTGGTATTTGTGCAGTTGGAACATGACACCACAATAACTCATTTCATAACAATTCCCACCTGTAGTGTGACCTATAGACTGTACAATTCAATTGAAAACATAACAATGTGGTCTGCGAAAACACATGGAAATAATACTCACTACAATAAGCCAGTTGAATGAGTGTGCACTCCCTTAAACTTGTGTATGCACCTCTTGAGATGGTTACAGCATGCATCCGTCTTGGTCTGGACTCTAACATCATGGCACATCTTCACTTGGCAATAGTTGCTCATCTTCCTAGAAACACCTTTGATTGTGTTTCAATGGAATTGTAGAGGTGAGGGGTCACATTCAAGATGAGAAAAATTATGAAATGATCTTCTGTGGTCTGATTGTCATACAGTACACAAACCTGGCATTCCAACAGGGGTGTGTACATTTGTGATATCCACTGTATATAGGTGTTGATATAGCTGGTAGTGGTAGGCATGGACAGAGGGTCAAAACACAGGTGGACACTCCTCTGATTAATACCTGATAATCATGCCTACTCCAGTACCCACATCAGTGTCAGGACAATTCAACCACCAGTAACTGTACCCATATATGTCTGTTGTATGCACTGACACTGATTTTACACACATGTGCAACATGCTCAACCTATTTACCTGTCTGCTTGAAACCCATGTGATTTGTTTTTTGCCTTCCAGCTGAACATATCCATACATACATGGGCTCAGGGGATACCTGGTATACATTTCTGTTGAATGTAAGTATGGCACACTGTATTTACAGTCTTGCTGCTCAATCATACTTGTCAACCTATTACAGCAGTATGTCTGGACAATGGCACACATAAATGGGTGTCAAAAGGGACATCAGTATTGATACTGTATCAATATAGCTGCACCATACATTAGTACATTGATTGTACAGTAAGTTTTGACATCACTGTGATAATCTGGAAGATGTCCAACAGTCATAAGTAGGCTATTACGTTACAATGCCTTTGCTCTCAGACCTGCCAATGGTTTGGCTGACATAACACAGGTATATTATTTATTTTATTTTATTTATTTTATTTCCAGTTTGATTACCGCGGATGTCCACTGGGCTCAAAGAGCCCATTTTCAGTGGAGGCCTGGGGAGAAAAGCTCCATATTACAAGCAATTAAACAAAAATTAAATGATACAAAGTAATGAGAAAATGTACAAATACATAACGGCAAGACAGTTCATAAACATATTTACAAAGTTGTATAGAGAACTATTTGTACAATGATTACGTGATAGAGGTAAGAGAAGAGTCACAATTAAAGGGAAAGCAATTATTAGTTGAGGGTTAAAATTTGAATGTTGTATATTGAGGTTTAGCAGAAATGGAGGAGAAATAGGTGGGAAGTACACTGTTAGTAGAGCACAGATTATACTGTATGTGACTACAGATATCAGTCACAAATGTGCTTATTGTCCAGCAGAACACTATACAGTTGAATGTCATTAATTCAATATATCACATGCAGTTCAACACATGTCTGCAACAGTACTCTACTATGCACACACCCTCTATAGGTGTCTTAGCTTTACAAGGCAAGCACGTGTCATACTCATAATCACAGGTAGCGTGGATATGGAAAACATCCCATTAACTGGCCTAGCAGTGGCACAGTCACAACTGTTTGACAGACACCCCTGTGGTTGCATATCTGAGCTGTCCTTTCCCAGGTGAGTCAGGCTTCTGAGCTGTGATCCTACCTCAAAACCTCTCAGAAAATCACATCTGGACAAAGCCTAAAAGGATGGGGGGATAAATAGGGACAGACTTTAAATATACCTGTTACAAACATAGGAGGTTCATAGAATGATACATTTAGCATTACTGTGAATATTCTTAAGGATGTGGAATCTTAAACTCAAGTGTTTGTCATTACCTGATGACTTCAATCCTCAAGCTATTTGCCAGAAAATTACACATCTCAGGAGAAACAGACAAAATACATGATGGCAAAATATGGACATTCTGTGAGGATCTGTAGAGTTGAGAGGTATATATGCAATTTATCCAACTGCAGAGAGGGATAGATGCTATGGACATAGCAGCTGTTTAGCAGAACTTTAGTACAGCAAGTCTTGTTGGACATATATTCCTCCAAATCATATTTCCCATTATTACAAACCAAATACTAATTTTAATCTTTTGCTTACACGTTCCACTTACCTTTTTTTCTTTCTTCTCTTTTCCGCTTTGTTTCATTTCTTATTTCTCTCTCTCGCTCTCTCTCTGTGCACTACAGGGATAGAGCTGGTTTGAATAGGTGGCAGCATGGCTTTTGTAGGTGATACTCCTGACCAGGCGATGGCCTGTGCACATACTTGGGTTCCCCACTTGCTATTTACATGCAGAACAGCTGTGAAGTTCTTCCAATAGCCAGTGCCATGGCAACACTCCTATAAATCAGTACTCCATGTGGGCGTTGGCCCTTTCCCTTACTTGTGAGGAAGACATCCTGGACTACTACCTCCTACAACAAGACTTGTGGAGACAAGCCAACTGGGGAAGGTTCAAGACTTAGTAGCAGAATGTGAGTATTGCTGTCATATGTTTGGAATACTGCTAGTTTAACATGGTTTGTCTCCACATGCTACTTCTGCATGGGTTTCAGTCTGACAAAGTTCTATCTCTGCATTGCTCTCAACTGTAGGGCCATCCGCATAATGGCCACATGTTAGCTTGTTATGTATGGGCTGTTCCCCAGACAGGTGCTGTCCTTGGCAAATCAGTAGCATACTCTGGTGATCACATTATGTAGATGGTAACATTCATTTATTTTTCTGACTTTATATCCCTCAGAAACGATACGTCACAACAAACCCTGTAACACAAGTAACATTATCAGTGTATAACAACAATATTTCATGTATGACCGTGTATTTGGGCTTCTGTCCACCAATTATGTCAGGCTTTGTCCAGATGTCAAACAGTAGTAGGTGGGTAGGTATACTGGTCTATCATTATTTAGTGCTGTAATTCCTGCTGAGGGGAATGGCTGGGAAACATGTTGAAGTCTGTACATTCAAGAGGTAGGTGCATAGAGAATGCTCTTAGATGGCCTTGTAACATATTTTATGTGGGGATAGTAACACATTTTAAAACTAGGCTGTTAGAACATGTCAGACATATTACTGATAAAAAATGTGTCAGTGCTATAGCTGTACATATGAATAAATCACACCATGGAGACAGTAGTGGGTCTCAAGGTACTGTTTCTTAAAACGTCTGTTCCTCAGTGTGATGAAACAGTCATAAAAGGACAATTGGTATGTATGGACTTCAATGTATTAATATTAACTGTGATACTTTATCCTGTAGGGGGTTAAATGATGAGTGTAACTGGAGGCTGTGTATTCAATTATGTAATTAGGCATTAATTGCTTCTTGAGATTAAGGCATGTATTTCTGGTGATGTTTACTCCTTGAAGGCTTTAGCCAAGACATCAGATAATAATAAACATGTGTGAATTACTGGCTGGTTGTATTTTTCTTTGCTATGTTCAGCCATTTTATTTGTTTTGCTAAGAGATTGTTGTATGTCTGGCCATTGTGTATGGCCTATCATGATTTTGTAGCAATGTACTGTTCACTCATTTAATTGGACTGTGGGGGGGGGGGCAGATGTGAGTGTCATGGCTGCTTTTGTATCCAACTGTGCATGCTGCCCCAGTTGTGGGTGGTCTATCAGCAGCATATGTTTGTATGGGCATTTTGGTACATTCATGTGTGTGTATATATATATATATATATATATATATATATATATATATATATATATATATATATATACATACACACAACACACACACACACACACACACACACACACACACACACATATATATATATATATATATATATATATATATATATATATATATATATGTACACCTCAGTATTTATTGGTAATATATCTATATATTGTTGTACACATATATGGATCTCCCTACATATCTCACTCTCTCTCTATGTATGCTTCTATATATATATATATATATATATATATATATATATATATATATATATATATTTATATTTATATATATATATATATATTTTTTTTTTATAGATACCAATCCTTCCTAATTGCACACTTGTCTCTTTCCTATTGTAAACTGGTTGTAAAGAAGGGTATGTTTGACAAAACATCCTCAAACAATACAGCTGAGGTGCCTTACTGGTAAATTGCATAGGCTATGTTGTGCATGGTCCTGGGTTCAAGACCTGCAAGGGTTGCTGATTTTGTTGCTAAGCAGAACAAGAACTGCTGGACACAGAGTGGTTAAGGCAGTTTTGAGAAGCTTTGAGCATGTTTGCGTGGGTTTGTACGATGATAAGCGGTGTTAACATACAGTTAAATGATTAGGCACTTATACCATGTAGGCTTCGCTTACCAGTGCACAAATCTGCTTAGCATTTACATTTAAGAAATGCTGAAACCTGCTAAACATAGCTTACCCTGGTAACCAGTGATCACATTCCATTCTGATAAAATAACAGGGTAATGACATCTTTAATAAGTGTACTTAATTCCCTGTACATAATATGCTTCTGTGTGCTGTCATTACAGTAGCAAGGGGTGTGAGTATACTGTATGGGACACCTGGATATACATAGGTAGTACCACAATCTTTTCTCTTTGGAATTGTTTCATACATGGGTAGTATCACAGGTTATATGCAGTCACACTTGCATGTTACACCAGCTACAGTGCACTAGTTGACAGAAGTAGTTTAATACATATGGTGTCATTATGTTAATACTTTTAACAGTGCTTTTTCAAGTAAAAGTAGATTGCAGATTGTAGAACTGGAACCATATACCCCTGCATGCAAAGCTGGACTCTGAGTACTGAGTATCTTGTTCTAGGTGTTTGAGCTGTATGTTTATATGTATCTCCTATTGGATATTGATCTGATATGTTGATATTAACTGTAGACTACTATGTTATTTGGACATGTCATTGAGGGCTGCTGTCATGTTAAAATGGCATACCTTTCAGTTTCAGATGTGTATCTTTCAAAACATTCATCCTAATGCATAACCTGTTGGCTATCTACTTTCTGTCTGACCTCTGTACAGATGTGCAGATATCAGGTATTGCTACAGTCATACCACTATGTATTTGCCCACATTATATTGTGGTGTGGGCTTGGACACTGCTGCTAGTTCTGACATATGGGACATTCCTTAATGTGGGCCTTGTCCCATTTCCTTGCCTGTGTGAGGGAAATTACAGAGGTTGTGGCATACAGATTCGCATACAGTGGTGGCAATACATCACAGCACAGGACATGTGGAAACAGCCAGCCAACATGGTGGCCATATCTTCAGATTTGTTAACAGATTCTGTCATCAGTGCTGTAATACACATAGTGGATTGAGAGATAGGGTTTGTGTGGACATGAATTTAGTGTGTGACATCACGACTCACAGTGATATGTCTGTGACATACCTCTCCACTGGCATTCTGTTCACAGACTGGCCACATGTTTGCCTGTCATGTTTTGTGTGTTCAACAGATAGTTGGTGTCTTGATAAATCAGTTGTAGACTTTGGGGAATGCAGTCAGTAAATATTCACATCTATTGGTATTACTGACATCATATTCCTCATAAAGGATGTTACAACAAACCTAGTGACATCTACAACTGTCTCAATGTATAACAGCAGTATGTCTAATCTACCCTTGTGTTTGTGCATCTGTTCCCACCTAGTGATATGGGAGTTGATGCTGAGCTTATTCAGTGGGAAATGTTATCAAAGGCTTTGGTCAGATCAATATAGGCTGTATATGTCACCTTGCCTTCATCCACAACTCAGGTGACTGACGTCAAGAGGTTGACCAGGTTGAATGTGCAGGTATGACCTACCCTTCACAAAGGCAAACTGTGTGGGATCCTGACTCTGCAGAT
>NC_056749.1:801639876-801749876 GCF_019279795.1 Protopterus annectens | reverse complement strand
TTGGGAAGAAAAACAGGCAAGAGAGACAAGACAGCATATAAGGGTGGAATATGACACATGTGGGGGATACACACCTTGGATGGGGAAGGGTGTTTTGAAATCAGAAGCCCATGAGCCCCCAAATGGAAACAGTGGAACTGAGGTCCCCACCCATGGACATTCACCACTGCACCTTCACAGCCCCAATGGTGGCTGTGCTGGGGGCTGAGCAGGAGGGGCAGGCTGACCCTCTAATTGTGCCACGCAATCCTCAAGCTGATGTAACAGATCTCCAAACTCCCTTTGGAGCTCAATACGCACCAATCCCTGGACCTGGCTTTGGGTGACATTATCCTGTCCATGCCCATTCCTGGGGGGGGGGCAAGAACCATCTCCTGAGGTGGTTTCACCCAAAGGTGATGAAGTCCAGTAGATGAGGAGGTCCTAGGGTGGGTCCCAGATGTGCTGGGGCCTGGTGCCATGGCCAGATGAGGTGGGAGAGGTGGGTCTGCTGGGTCCGGCCTTCCCAAATGTTTTATGGTGTTGCAGTTTTACAACATATGTGGGTTAGTAATAGTCAATACAATCCAGGATTGATTATAACAGCATGCAAAGATATTCCCATTAACCCAAAACAACAGATTTGAAAAAGTTGCATAGCAAACAGAACACATGCATATATGGAACCACAATGGTCATTACAATGGCATGCAGGTTACATTGATAGCAACTGGCCACCAATGATAGTATTTCAGGCCACCAATTATAGTGTTTCAACGTGGAACATTAATAGAAACACATTTTAATATTTGTTAAATAATAGGACATATGTCCCAACAGTGGGTGTGATGTAAACATACCCATTAATTTGTGTGTTTAGATTATTGTTGCAGATGGTGGGGGAGAGAGAGAGAGATGTATACTAACAATTTGTATATCCTTGCAGTACTCACAACTTTAATGATCATTGCTCTAATCATTACTCTACATGTATTATTACAATACCCTATGGCCTTGGTTTGGACATTGGTATGTTTGCACACAGTGTATAATTCAACCATCTTATAGCTACTTTCTACTTCTCTTACCTGGAAGACCTGTGGGGGAAATGGTTGTTAACACTACCTAACTGTTTCTACACATATTCACAAAATCCTATTTAAAATTATGCATACAGCTTACTACCATTCCCGGTATTTGAACCATGGCTGTGTTTGCTAAAAATACAATTTGTGTTTCATCAGAGTGAGCTATTAAGAAACTGCTGTCTCTTCCTTCAGTGTTTTCTCTCCAAGTCTCTCTTGGTTGTACAGTCTGACCTTGTAATTACAACATTTTTATACATAAATTCCTGGACATATTTTTTATGTAGCACAGTGTGGGAAACAGTGGTTAACGCAACATTACTATTTAGATATCAGATCTTGGTGAATGCAACATGTCATGCCATACAATACTTTCATATTGTCTTGTTTATTCAGTACAAACCATGCACATTTTTTATACTGCCAGGTGACATTCTACTCCTTTATATTTATTTGGTATGACTACTACGAGCAGGATTGTTACTCACCAGCCTTGCGATGCAGCCTTTGCAACCTACAGTCATGGGCTTCCTTATTCGCAGCCCACTCAGCTGGAGCTGTAATGAAAATAGAGAAACATTTAGGCATACCTATCCAACACATACACAGGCTGGACTTTGGTAAACAGTTCTTGCTATGAATACTTACACACTGCTGTGACATCATCCCTCTGTCTTGCTTCTTGGACCCACTGTTCCAAGAGCTCCCTCTTCCTCCATTTCAAGTCAGCATAGTGGTGCTGGACCTGCTCCCCAGTCCGAGGGATACCAGTGGCACTGGTGAGATCATGGGTGAGACTCTCCCAGGCTTCCGCTTTATATTGGAAGCCCTGGTACTGGTCCTGCAGTAGTCCCAAGTCATTTATTTTACCAGGAGTCCTACCATGACCTTGGACTCCTGTATGCCCCAGCGCTGCACTCGAAAGCACATGCCCTGTCCAACATCTGTCATACTGCCTACAGTTATGAGCTGTATTCCCACCTGTGAGGTTTAAATACAGCCGATTTCCTGCACCTTGCCATGACTGGACAGTTTTGAAAATGCTAAGCTAAGCTACGGGCAAACTGCTTAGCTATGGTTGGCAGTGCTTAAAGGGGCAGATTCAGCTTTGCTTACCAATGAGCAAATCCACTTATCTGGGCTACTCATTGCTTAGTATTCATATGTAAACAATGCTTACACCCAGTCAGCATAGCTGTGCAATGCTTAGTATTGCTTATATTTTATTTTATTGGATTACCACCTGTATGGGATTGATTCATCACTCATTACATAATATAGATTTATTTACCTTCCCTGACACCCCCCAATGTGCTGTAGTTACATTTATTATTGTGAGACTATACTGTATGGGGCACTTGTGATTATATGGGGGTTTCACTACTTTATTACACTGACACATCACATCTGGGCCTAATACACTACTCTGGTTGAGAAATATTTTGATTCCTACATAAATATACAAATTCAAATTGTAATATTTACACATACAAAATGGAAATGGCTTTGGTCAGCCTCAAACCATGAATGACTACATGCAAGGTATACACTCTAACCATTACACTATTGCACATATGCTTATGCTGGCTTGTCTATTGCTATTTAACTTATCTTGCCATTTCAGCTGGGCTAAGCATAGCTAAGCAATGGGCACACCTGTGCAGCTATGCTTACACTTTATTGCACATGTGAAAAAAATGTCTTTGTTGTGGTTTTTACTTCATACCCTTCAGAACATCCATGCTAATGTTAAACCTGTTATTTTATCAATTTTCTGGGTTTGTAGGGAAAATTTCCCTAAAGGCTTTGTCCAGATTCCTTACTTTGATGGGTTGAGAGGTGTGCATTGTATGCTTCATACTCTGCCGAAAATTCATGCTAATGCTAAACCTGTTATTCTATCAACATTCTGGCTTTGTAGGGACGATTGTCCCTTATGACTTTATCCTGATTCCTTACTCTGATGGGTTGAGAGGTACACGCTGTATGCTTCATACCCTGCCAAAAATTCATGCTAATTCTAAACCTGTTATTCTGTCAACTTTCTGGCTTTGTAGGGATGATTGCCCCTTATGGCTTTGTCCAGATTTCTTACACTGACAGGTTGGGAATGTTACAAGCATTTCTGTTCTATTTAAATTGCCATACTGCAATTTTGGTGTGGAAGGGGCATGTGTATTGTGACAGCACTGCTCTCAGACACACCCCCTGCACTCATACACAGATCCATGTCCGTTTTACAGCATGGCAGCACGCCTTCATGAATATGGATAGCGAGCTGCCGTGCTGCACGGGAATGGTCCCTTCCATGCAGGAATAAGCTATTCCTGTATGGAAGTTTACTGACTCTGGGGGACATTTTGGAGAAATGTTTTTGAAGACCATGAGGAATATAAAAAGATGCTGAATGGAGAGAAAATGTTAAAAGAAACTGAATGGAGTTCAAATAAGAGCTTACAAAATGGGATGAAGTAACAGCCAAAAACACTGAAAAAAAAATTAAGAAAAGCTCCTAACTGAAAAACTTAGGCCCAGGCACAATACTTAATTTTTGGATGAAGGTATTAACATCTGTACACAAAGATTTAGCCCTGAGTAAGAGTTATTTATATATGCATCCTGAATGGACACCATCCTGGCTAACAATAAGAAAAAATATACTCTTCCTTAACAAGGAATGTGTAAGCCATCAGAGAAAATATATACCAATAATTTGCCTGCCACTGATTTATAAACTATATACTGGAATTGATGCAGGCAGTTTATAGTCATTTAGAAAAAATAAATAAATCATTGCAATATAACAAAAGGAAGTTGTACGGAAAAAAGGATAATTTGTTACAAAAATAAGGAATAGAGAATTGTAGAAAGGGGAAGAATCTACGTGTGGCATGGATTACAAAAAGCATTTGACATCATCCCACATTCATGGATAAAGGAATGCTTAGATATATACAAGGTATACCCTACAGTGATCAATTACATTACAAAGAACATGAATAGTGGCAAACCATTTTTCAGTTAAGCCATGACAAAGACCAAATTATTATCACAGGAAAAAAATCCACGGTGGATATTCCAGGGTGATTCTCTGTCACTGCTGTTGTCCTGTCTTGCTCTTCACTCATTAAGCTGCTTACTTGACTAATTAGTCCATGGTAACAGTTTGGTTCCCAGATAACAGATTCGGCCATGGTTACAATTTGGCTTCCAAATAACAGATTAGGCCATGGTTACAATTTGGCTCCCAGATAACAGATTAGGCCATGGTTAAAATTTGGATTTTAGAAAACAAGCTTGTTTAAAGACTCTTCATCTACTTTATGTGGATGATGTAAAAATGTACAACTCATCAGATGAACTGAAAGCACAACTGCAAGTGGTTAAAACTTTCTCAGATGATAAAAGAAGAAAAGCAATGTGTAAAACAGGAAAGCTGCAGCACAAAGAAAGTATCAGTCTGGGGCAGGAATGTGACCTAAAGAAACTTGAGCAGGAGGGAGTGTATAAAAATTTGGGAACTGATGAAAGATAGGCAATCAAACATGAACAAATATGAATAAAACTCAGTAAGGAGTACTTTAGAAGACTAAAAGTAATACTGCAAACTGCCTTTACATCTAGGAATAAAGCCCTTTTCCTGTTATAACTTAAAGTTTGGGGGTGATTGACTGGCCTCAAAAGGTACTGGATTACTTTGACAGGAAAACAAGAAAAATGCTTCATTCTTATCAAATGATATATACAATCAGTGTATACCAAGATTATATATTCCTCATTCTGAAGGTGGTATGGGCCCCTTTGAAATTAATTACATGTATAGTTCTGCAAATATTGGACTGCATATATATCTGCTGACATTAAGAGATCCAAACATAGTGAAAATTTTAAAACACGAGGAGGGGAAGTCGGAGATGATTATACTGCTTAGTTTAGCAGAAGTATTTCTGTGTCAAGCAGGAATGGAAATCAAACCAGATGCAGACAAAAATAAATAAATAAATACATAAAAACACACAGCAACTGAATGTGGTAAAAACAAATATAAGGGGAAGGATCAGATGAAAAGGAAGCAAATGTGGAAAAGGTATAAATAATGTGGCGAGAACAGAGATCTCCTGGAGCAACCTTATGTCTATCATGATTTGATGCCGGAATGATTAAAGAGAGGTGAACTAAAATCAAAAGATGAAAGGCTAATGGTGGAGGCCTAGTACAGTGGCCTGTTTACATGTTGGTTTACGAAGTCCATCAAAAATGTGGGATAAGCAGACAAATGCAGGCTCTGTAAAAAAAAAAAAAAACAACTGGAACAGTCATACAATTTGTTGTTGGATATGATTCACTCATGGCAGAGGTCCTGTATACCGAAAGTCACAATAATGTGGCAAGACTGCTGCACTGGAGGTTGTGCAAATATTCCAATATTGAAAGAGTTGTGAAGCATTTGAATCATAAACCTCAAAGCACTGTAGAGAATGATGAAGTTTATATCACATGGGATCACCCATCACCAACAGTTCAAAAAACAGCTGTGAGTTATTGTAGTCCATGAAAAAAACAAACAAAAGCATCACTGATTTATTTTAATTGCTACACCCAGTGATTATAGTGTTACATGTAAAGAAAATACCAGGGTTTGCGAGCAGAAATGAAGGCAATGTGGAAGGAAGATACCCAGACGGTTCCAATAGTAGCAGGAGCAACCAGTCTAATAAAAACAATTTACAAACATACTTACATGTAACTCCATATGAAATTCAAAAGGAGTCAAATCTGGGCAGATTGCGGGTGCTGTAAAGAGCATTTTTGGCTAACATCAAACAATGAAAGAATACTAATTTCATGAACATTAACTGTACCCTGACTTGGGAATATGATCCATTATCATCATGGTACCAGAAACTCAAATGTCTTGGGGAAATTAAACCACAAGAAATAAGTGTGCCTTTGAATAATGAACATCTTTGTTTAAAGACATTGTAGTAACTTCTAAAAGTAAGTAATGTGGCTAACAAGAGTGCGTTTTACACTAAGTAGACTGGGACTGCAGTTTTATTAGCAGTAGAAAGATAGCCAGGTCTGCCCAAGCTAAGAACTCCATAGGGAGGCTTAAAGTGAGATTGTTTCATTGGCCAGAGGGCTTTTCAGTTGGTTTAGTCACTTTTCTTTGACTCTATAAATTAGGCACATTTACCAGCTCTAGGGACATTTCCCACACAGCTCAAGTGCTTGGAATCCTCTCCTGTGTTCTCAAAGTGTTTAATTTGCATCGGGGTGCCTTCCAGATTAAGATAAGTATTTTAAAGTTATGTATTGCACTTTTGTAAGTTATTTCAGAAGACTGCTGCTGTATCTTCAGATTATTTCATTGCATTTTTCTGCAGTTCATCACTGTAAAGTATATTTGCTTTTCATTACTGAGTGATTTGAAATAACCTTAAAATGTGTGTTCCTCACTGCTGGCTTGTCTGCATTAAAATTACTCTGTAATTAGTTGTTGCAGATAGCTGTTTGATTTGTTTCTGGTCCTTTTGATGAGACTGTATATTCCACCTTGATGTACTTATTATAATTTATTTGTGTTCTCTTGTCTATTATTGCAAACTCAGGTTAATTTTTTACCCTTAGTAACTATTGTTAATGTAACTATGTATTATGTATACGTATTATGTATAGGTTCATAGGTTCATACTAGGCTATCTGCCCTAGGGCATTTATAAGCCTAGCCAGAGTGTGTTTGGCTTTCGCCACCCATTTTAAATTAATTTTGCTATGCCCTTTTTCGTGGTTAGTATACTGTGCCTCTGTCTAACAGTGACACAGAAGTGATACCCGGGGTAAACCTACGATCCCCCATCCACTCATCAAGATTCCTCTTGAAGAGAGTCAATGAGGGACTCTGCCTAACCTGGACTGGGATTTTATTCCAGAGTGAAGGGAGCCTCTGGGTTATGAATCTGTCCCTCCAGCATGTCCTATTTATTTCAGTGCTGAGGTTTAAGTCTCTCAAGCGCGTAGCTCAATGGGATTTGGATTTTCTGAGGTGCAGCATGTCCATTAATTCCGGGTTGGACATGGCTTTATACGTCAGTCACAGATCGCCTCTGAGCAGGCGGTATGCCACTGAGTAGAGCTGGAGTTTCTTTAACTGGGCAGCATATGACATCTGTTTGAGCCCTTTGATCCTCTTGGTGAGGTACTTTTGGGGTCTTTCCAGTTGCTGCAGGTGTCTGGTAAGGTACATCCCAAAAGGGGCATTGTACTCAATTATGGGCCTGATGAGGGATGAGTAAAGAGGCACGATGACCTCCCCTGATCTAGATGTGAATCCCCTCATGATTAGGTGGGCTATATAAAATGTTTTTCTAACCACTTTGGCCACGTGGTTGTCAAATGAGAGATTGCTATCAACTTGGGTCCCCAGGTCCCTAATTACTTCTTCTGTACTTAATGGATTACCACCTATGTGGTAATTTGTGGGCACTTTGTTTTTGCCAAAGGGGATGACTTTTTGGCGTTTAGCTTGAGGCCATGGCTCTGGCACCAGTTGTCTGTTTCTATGAGGTCCTTTTGGAGGATGCTTGTGTCTGCTGGAGAGTCGATTATGGCGCCCAGTTTGCAGTCATCTGCAAACTTGGTCAGACACAGTCCTTCCGTGTTGGCCTGTACCTCTGAAAAATATATACCGAACAAGAGAGGTCCCAGGACTGAGCCTTGTGGGACACGACTTGTAACTGGTTTGGAGTCTGACATGGCTCCAGCAATTCTAACCATGTGGGTTCTGTCCTTGAGCCAGTTTGCAACCCATCTAGTGACATAGGGGTTTGTATTTAAGCTGGTGAGCTTATCTATAATGCCTGAGTGGGGTATTGTATCGAAGGCTTTTGCGAGGTCCAGGTAGGCTATGTGGACCACCTTCCCCTCGTCAATGACCTTGGTGACTGTTTCAAAGAAATTGACCAGGTTTAAGAGGCAGGATCTGCCCTTAACAAAGCCGAATTGGGTAGGATCCAGTGTCTGTAGGTCCCCAATATCTTTATAAGGTCCATGATGATCCTTTCCATAGCTTTGCAGACCAAGCTAGTCAGGCTTATGGGGCAATAGTTTCCAGGATCCATTGAGGCACCACCTTTGTGGAGAGGGACCACCATTGCTGTACACCACTCTTTGGGTACATATCCTGTAGTAAGGCTAAGACTGAACAGTAGTTTTATGTTTGGGTTTAGCTCTTCTTGGAGTTCATGTAGGATGCAGCCCGGGACACCGTCTGGTCCAATTGATGCTGTGTTTTTTGCTTTGGAGAGGGCGGTTCTTACCTGAACATCTGAGATGTCGGGGGGGCAGCACTCTGCTGGGATAGATATTTGCCCTTTTGGTGGGGGGGGGAGTTTGCGCTGAACCTGTCAGCTAGGATGTTGGCAATGTCTGTGGGTTTGGTGTATTTTTTTGTCATTTTGGACTAATTCTAACCATATCTGGGAATTCCCACCCAGGTTCCTAACATAACTAAAGAAAGCCTTGTGATTATCCTTAGTGTCCTGTGCAATTTTTCTCTCAAAGCTGGCCTTAGACGATTTTATGAGTGCGGGTAGTTTTTTGCTAATACTGATCAGAGATGCCTTCCCTTTTTGGGATTTTGCTCTATCATGTAGTAGCTTCCTCCTTCTATTGTATAGTTTGTTTATGGCTGGGGTCCACCAGACAGGACATCTGCCTTTGGAGGATTGGGTCTTGGTTTTATTTGGGATTGCATGATCCATGCATTCTTGAAGGTGTTCATAGAATGCATTTATAAAGGATTCTGCGGTCTGGGCCGTATTTTCCACAGGCCCGGGGGCTTTGAAGGATTCCAACTTGGTTTTGAGGAGTGTGAAATTTGCTTTAGAGAAGTTTTTCACTGTGGTTTTCTGGGCAGGGGGTGGGGTCGGGATGTGAACATCCGGTGAGATTAGTTTATGGTCTGATCTTACTAGTGAGGGATACACTTCTGGTCTGGAGCATAGAGTCCCCATGTTGGTGATGATCAGGTCCAGTATGTTTTCCCCTCTTGTGGGAGTGGTAACAAGTTGTTCCATAGCATTTGAGTTTATAAATTCTAGGAACCTTTGGGCTAGGTTGTTGGAGCTAGAGTAATGCTCCCAGTCTATATTTGGGTAGTTGAAGTCGCCCATTATAATGGTGTTTGGAGAGACCTTCATATTTTCCAGTGTTCTCAGGAAGGCCAAGTGGAGTTCCTGGGTTTGGGAGGGTGGTCTGTAGCAGGCTATAAACTGGAAGGCAGTTTTACCCACTGTTAGTTGCACATGGATAGTCTCTGATGCTTCGTGCTCTGCAACCAACCTGGAGGTGTGGGTATCTTTGACGAATATTGATACTCCCCCTCCTTTTGTGGTTCGGTCCAAGTTTTGCGGCCAAAAAGCATGGTATGAGGTATAACCTGGTAGTGCTGGGGTGCTGTCCGGTGCCTTGAACCAGGTTTCTGTTACTGCACAGATATCGATGTTCTCCATGCTGAGAAGAGTTTCGAGTGCATGCATCTTGAGGTTTAGACTTCTGGCATTGAGTAGCACTACTCTTAGTTTCTTATCCCTTGTGATACCTATGGAGGTGGGTTTGTCTTTTGAGCATTGCCCAAAAAAGGCACTATGGGGGTAACAAGAGCCTTTGTCAATATCCGAAAGCCCAGGGGTGGTAGGTGCAAGCCGTCCCTAGCGAAGCATCGTGGCTTGTCGAGCATGTCATCCCAGGCTGAAAGGCATTGGATCCCCTTTGAATGAAACCAATACTTAAGCCAATTGTTGAAATTGATCATCTTGTCTTCATATTGTGGCATCATTCTTGACGAGGGTAAGATGCTACTCAAGGTCAGGGTCATACCGGCCTGGGTTACATGCTCAGAGAGCTCCTCTATGTCTCTTTTCATGTAGTCCAGGGAGGTACATCTCAGGTCATTCACACCAGCATGGACAATGACTGAGTCATATTTGTACTTGCCTTGGAGTGACCTGAGTGCTTGTGTTATTTGACGGATCCTAGCACCCGACAGGCAGGTCACTGTGACATTCTCCTTGTTCAGCTTGGTGAGTGGGACATCAGTGTGCCTGATGATAGAGTCACCTATTACAAGTGTATCAGGTGTGTTGTTTAGCCTTAAGGGCTGTGACTGTTCGGCACACTGGCTTTGTGAGCTATGTGTTGCATGTGTTTTGTTTTGGGGTAGCGGTTGCTTGGGTGTCTGCTTTGGAGGTCTCTGCTGCTTAGGCAGATTTTTATTTGGAGCTTCCAAGTATGTTTTTGTGTGTTTATGTGTTTGGTTTGCTGTCGTGGTAGGTCTATGTGAGACTGGAATTGTAGTGAGTGTAGTTTCCTTTTCCTCCTGACTGGTTACGCCAGTACTGAGTTGAGAGAGCTTAGCCTCAGTTTGGCTATATGGTTGCATCTCTCACATGTGTTGGAATTTGTTGGGAGGAGGAGAGGGTTGTCTGTGTAGATGAGGCAGTTGTAACATTGCCTCAAGATTCCCAGGTTCACCAGCTGGACCGGAGAGGAGATTGACAACTGACCTTAGGACATGCTAGAATAGTATTGGGAATTCCTTTATAATTGAAAATAAGGGCCAATGGCGAACAAGTTACTCAAGGGGAGTTTGTGAGGGTGTAATGCTTTTAATTTTTTAGTGCTGACTTATATAATTGCTTTAGTGAGCAAGTGCCAGGTAACTTAAATGCAATGTGCTACAGGTAACTTAAATGCAAAAATGACAAACAGTAACTTTCATTCAAGTGAAACAAGGAAATAAGTATAGTAAGCAATGCAGATATCACTAGGGATCCACAGAAGTGCTGAAAAGCCACATTTTAGGTGGAATTAGCATTTCAGGGAAATAACAAGCAAATAAACAACAAGCATACAAACAAAGCTAGATTCAGCAGTCCTGTATCTAGTCTATGCTACAGCAAACAAGGTGTACCAATTTTACTTAGAATGATAGCTACACTTTAATCAAGTTACTATCAAGCAGTAATAAATACAATTGAATACTTTAAAGAATGCCTGGATTAGTGCTCAGGTTATACAAACAAAGCTAGATTCAGCAGGCCTGGATCTAGTCTATGCTACAGCAAACAAGGTGTACCAATTTCAGTAAGAAGCAGTTTAAATATGCAGGCACTATAAGCCTTTAACCAGAAATTCCTAGCTCAGAAGGGCAGAGTCCAGCCTCTCCTCCCACAAGAGTGCAGACCACGAACCCTCTTAATGTAAAATAACTGGCCTGAAGCCCAAGTGCTTAAACTAGAATTAATATACTTTTAGAATAACAGACACTGAGCCCTCAATCAGCAGTTCCCAACTTAGAAGGATGTAAGCTACCTGTCCTGCCACTACAGTGCAGACCACAAACCTTCTTAATGTAAAACAACTGGTCTGAAGCCCAAGTGCTTAAACTAAAAGGCTTAGAATGAGTTACACCAAGCAGTAATAAATACAACTGAGTACTTTTAAGATGATGCAAAAGCAAAATAAAGTAGGAAGAAACACAAATACAGTAAAAGCAGATAATCCAAGTACAAATTTACAAGAGGGGCGGGCAGTTTCAAAGCCACCAAGATTAACACCAAGACAAAAACATGGAGGGTGGGTGGGGACCTACTGAAAACACAGTCACAACTTCCAGCTAGATATTGCTCAATGCAACACAAACAAATTACTTTAAATCGTGTATTATTTGATAAAAGTGCAGATAAAAATTTACTTAACTCCACTTATGCGTTCAGTTGATTGTATGCAGGTCTTTGTACTTCATTAGTCATGTTGATATGTATATGGTGCTTTTCTCCCTGGGTCTCCACTGAAAAAGGGCTCTGGCCCAGCTGGACTAAACCGGGCAACAAATGTCAAATAAATAAATAAATAAATTTAATTTTTGGCTAACTAAACTATGTTTTTGCATTAAGAAGTTGGGGACTGCAATTCAAGTGTCAGTAAAAAGGTAGAATAATCTGTCTAATTTTGGAAACACTCTGAGAGGTTTAAACTGAGCTTGACTCATTGACCAGAGGGCTTTTTAGTTGGCTTAGTCACTTTTTTTTTTTTTTTTTTTTTTATTTATTTAACATTTGTTGACCGGGAAATGTCCGACTAGGTTCCACAGAGCCTGTTTTCAGCGGAGGCCCGGGGAGAAATGCTCTCTTTTTCTTTGAGTATATAGATTCCACTGCTTGTCACTCAGTGGCATTTAGCAGTGTTCTGTGTAGATGCAGGCACATAGGAACTAAATTCCCCCCCCTATAAAAATTTTTCTTGTAATTTTACAAAGTACTCAGTTGTACAAAGAGCAACTTGTTTGTAAGCTGAGGAATACTGCTGCATGAATTCAGTCATACATAGCCAAATTGTACTTTCTACCCTCACAGCACCAGAGTTTAGCCAGCTGTACCACCACTTTGTAGTTCACCCCCAAAAAAGACACAATGGATGCCACTTACCAAATTTATCCTCCGCCATCTTGCTAGATATAGGCATCCTGAGATAATGTATAAATCGCTTCATGTTCACTCACAACCAACAAATCTTTCAAGAAATGGATACAGTATGTGAGAGGTGTAATTACACAGTGTTACTAGAGGCAACAGTCTCACAAAAAAACATTCAGAATAACAATCAGGTCATTAATAAGGTAAGCATTACACTCACCAGACATAGTAGTGACCAAACACAATGACCAAAATATGCTTTGTTACTTAAAAGTAACCTTCCTAAAACCTGAGATGTCCTAGACATTATTCCTGCAGAAAAAAAAAATCCTCAGCAATCCCAAAAGCACTCCACCAAAACAATACCCAGCACAACACATGGAGCCACACCATTTGGATCCTCAACTACAAAGCTCATAAGACAAGTGAACACACTACCCAGTATTTTAATCATAGGATACTCCATTTGTAAGACATACATATGTCCTACTCACCAAGCTGTATAAGGAGAAAATCCCGGTCATTTGTCTGTCAGTGGCCAGGATCCACCAAATCACGCACTCAAGCAAGTCATTAGGCCACAAGCACCAGCATGACTCAGTCATAGTCCATATGGGTATAAATGACCTGAAACATATGTCCCATGGACAATATGAAGAGAGACATTATGAAGTTCTCAGACTGTGTGTCCCTCTCTGATATGTGCCAAGCAGTGAGTAATATCCTGTCTCCATGAACCAAAACTTACAGACTCAGAGATTTCTGGATTTTATAATCTCAAACACATCGGACCAGATAGTCCAAATACCCATTAGTGATGCAAACATTTTCAACCTTATACTCACAAATATGGAAGAATGCTGTACCCCACCCCCACCCCCAGTGTAGTGTCTGCTCTGGTAAAGTCAGACCACAAAGCTGTTTCCTTTATAGTAACAACAATCAGTTCTCTTACACTGGCTAACTCTGTAACATTTAGGTGGCAGATTTTGGTACACAGATAAATAGTAGCCTATACTTTGACTACCATGAGTCCACAGTAGTAGGGAATTTCTTCTATGTGACACAACTTATAAGTAAAGACATGGCATCCAGAATCAAGGAAATTATAGCCCCGCTGTACTCCTCCTTCATTAGACTAATAATAGAGTACAATGCGACATCTGGCATGTACTTGGCTAGGCATTTACAGTTGCTAGAGTGACCTCAGAAGTTCCTCACAAAGAAAATACAGGATATAAACAACATGCCCTGTGTGGATAGTCTAAAAGCCCTATTCATTTTCTCTGTCTCCTACCGACTATTAAGGGATGACCTATGTCTGACCTTCCTGGACTACATGAAAAGAGATCTAGAGGAGCTCTCAGATTTTGTAGCCCAGGTGGGTATGATCCTAGCTCAGAGTAGCATCCTACCGTCACCCAGAATTATATCACAATACATACAGAAAATGATTGACTTTAACAATTGGCTAAGTTTCTGGTGTCATTCTAAGGGGATCCAGTATCTGCCTGGGATGACATGATCGACAGACCTCAATGCTTCATTAGAGATGGTCTGCACCTGTCACTCCTGGGATTCCAGATACTGGCCAAAGCTCTTGCTGCCCCTATAGTGCCTTTTTTAGGCATTGTCCTGATGACAAAAATTACTCACATAACAATTACAAGCAAATAAAATCTGAGGGTTATGCTACTCAATGCTAGAAGCCTAAATCTCAAAATAAACTCACTCGAAGCACTCCTAAAAATGGAGAACATCGACATCTGTGCCGTGACCAAGACCTGGTTCAAGGCTCAGGAGAGCACCCCAGTACTACCAGGCTCTAAATCATACTACACCTTTTGGCCCCCTAATCCAGACCAAAGCACTAAAAGTGGAGGTGTCTCCATATTCATAAAAGATATGCACACCTCCAGACAAATAGCCCAGCATAATGCATCAGAGATACTTCAGGTGCAGCTAACATTGGGTAAAACTGCAATCCAGGTGGTAGCATGCTATAGATCCCCCTCCATGTCTCAAGAGTCCCACTCCACATCTCTAAACACACTGGAAAACATCAGAGTACAACCCAATACCCTTATAATGGGAGATTTTAACTACCCCTCCATTAACTGGGAAAATTACTCATGTACCAACACACTAGCTCAATGTTTTGTGGAATTCATTAATTCCAATGCCCTGGACCAACTCATTCTTACCCCCACCAGAGGTAGAAACATCCTTGACCTGGTCATTACCAACATGGGCGACCATTGCTCTACACCTGAAATCAATTCCTTCCTGGTCAGATCTGACCACAAACTTATCACCATGGACATCCACATCCCACCCACACCCCCACTAAAGGAAACCACCATAAAAAACTTCTCCAAAGTCAACTTTGTGCTTCTAAAATCTGAGGTGGCAACCATCATGATGCCCATGCAAATGGAAAATAGGTGCATGACTGCTGAACCATACAACAGTGCACTGTATGAGCACATACAGAACCAAGATGCTCTCCTCCAAAAAAAAGAAGGCAATCTGGTGGACCCCTACCATCAACAAACTCTACAACAAGAAAAAAACTGTTGCAGAAAAGAGTGAAATCAAAAGATTGGAAAAACTCCCTTGTTAGCCTCAGCAAAAAAATGAGATCCCTCATCAAATCATCTAATTCTAGCTACAAAAACAAAATTGCTACAGATTCTAAAGACAACCACAAGGCATTCTATAGTTATGCCAAGAATCTACATTGCAATACTCAGATCTGCTCTGAGTTACAGCACAATGACAATACATATACAGAAACAACTGATATTGCCAACATATTGACTGACAGGTTCAGTGTGAACTTTACCCCCCTTTCACTCCCCAAAGGGCCCATCTCAATACCTGAGAAATGCCAAGTCCCTATCATCATGGATACACAGGTAAAAAACGCATTGTCCAAAGCCAAGAATACAGCTTCCATGGGACCTGACAATATCCTGGGCTGTGTCCTACATGAGCTACAAAATGAACTGGCACCACACCTGAGTACCATGTTCAATCACAGCCTCATTTCAGGCTTTGTTCCTGTTGAATGGCGCACTGCTATGGTCATCCCACTCCACAAAGGGGGAGCAGCTACAGATCCTGGGAATTACTGTCCCATTAGCCTGATGAGTCTGGTATGTAAGGCCATGGAGAGCATCATCATGGACCTTATTAACAGGGACATAGGGAATCTCCAAACTCTGGACTCCACGCAGTTTGGGTTTGTGAAAGGTAGATCATGCCTGCTCAGCCTGATAGACTTTTTTGAGTCTGTCACCAGAGCAGTGGATGAGGGCAAGTTAGTTCACACAGCCTAACTAAATCTTACTAAGGCCTTCAACACCATCCCTCATTCAGAAATCATAGATAGACTCATTAAACTAGGCATAAACCCCTATGTCATAAGATGGGTAGCCAACTGAATCACTGATAGAACCCACACTGTAAAAATAGCGGACTCTAAATCTAACTACCGACCAGTTACAAGTGACATTCCACAGGGATCAGTCCTGGGTCCTCTTCTGTTTGGCATCTACTTCTCAGAAGTCCAAGCCAGCACAAAGGGACTCTGGCTGACCAAGTCCGCAGATGACTGCAAACTGGGAGCCATTACCGATTCTCCGAAGGATGTAGATATCCTACAACAAGGCCTCACTGAGACCAATGACTGGTGCAAGAACCATTGCCTTAAGCTCAGTGCCAAAAAGTGCATTGTCATTCCTTTTGGGAAAAATTTGGTGCTCATGAACTACCACATAGATGGTAGTCCACTAGTGACAAGAGACCTGGGAACACATGTTGACAGCAACCTCTCCTTTGATAACCACATTGCCACTGTAGTCAGAAAGTCCTTCTATGTGGCACATCTCATTACAAAAGGTTTCTCATCCAGGAAGAAGGAGGTCATAATCCCACTCTACTTGTCCTTCATTAGACCTATTATAGAATACAATGCCCCATTTGGTATGTACCTCACTAGACACCTACAACAACTGGAAAGGCCACAAAAATACCTCACTAAGAGGGTCTTAGGCCTTAGACACATCCCCTATACGGACAGACTCAAACAACTCCAGCTATACTCTGTCTCTTATCGCCTAATTAGAGGCGATCTCTGCTTGACCTACAAAGCCATGTCTGACCCAGAGCTGTTAGATATGCTACACCTAAAGAAATCCCAATACCTCCGCAACACACACTCGAGGGACCTAAACCTCATTACCACCATAAACAGAACATGCTGGATGGACAGATTCCTAACCCACCGACTTCTCATACTCTGGAACAAACTCCCAATTCACGTCAAGTAGAGCACTTCACTAGCCCCCTTCAAGAGAAATCTTGACGAGTGGATGGGCAATAGGAAATTCACCCTGGGGATCACTTCAGTGGCCTTGTTTGACATGGGCACTGGGAACTAATGCTGGGTGGCATGATGCCAGGGAATTTCTTGGGCTAGGCTTATAGTGGTTCCAGGGCCATTAGCCTAGTACACACCTATGAACCTATGAACCTACAAAGCACTCACAAATCCAGCCGTGATGAAGCTGTTACACATACGCAAGACAAACAGCCTGAGGATCACTCAATATAGGGATATAAACTTAGTTAGCAACTCAAACAAAACATGTGCCTCAGAGATTGCAGCTTCTTTGGAACGAGTTTACTATTCATTAATCAGAGCCCTTCCCTGGCCCTCTCCAAATGCAATTTAGATCAAATTCACACCTGGGGTAGTGCCTTTGTCCCTTATGGACAGGGGCAATCTGAAATATACTCAATGCATAGTCACAAATTCACGCCATCTTCTTGACCCTAGGGGCCATATATTGGGTAAAATTGGGTTATATTAGCTAGGCTTGTAAGGACTCTTAAGCTATTAGCCTAGTAATCTCCTAAGAACCTACAAACCTAGGAAGAATTCTAAAGCAGACATCCTACTACTATGTGATAACCTGCCAAAATTTCAATCCTCTCCAAACCCTGAAAATCCAACTGCCTGTCAACAATTATTCATGGAAACCCTGCAAATCCAGTCATGTCAATAAATGCACAGACAGCTGTGCCTACCAGAAATAAGCTCAGAACTAATTCAAAAAATAAACCACCCTGGTGGAACCCAAACATAAACAGGTTGTACAACAAAAGAAAAATGGAAGGAAAAACTTGGTAGTAACTTGATTAAAGTGTAGCTATCATTCTAAGTCTTTTGGATTAAGCACTTGGGCTTCAGACCAGTTGTTTTACATTAGGAAGGTGTGTGGCATGTACTGTGGTGGCAGAACAGGTAGCTTTCATCCTTCTAAGTTGGGAACTGCTGATTGAGAGCCCAGTGTCTGTTATTCTTAAAGTGTATTAGTTCTGGTTTAAGCACTTGGGCTTCAGGCCAGTTATTTTACATTAAGAAAGTTTGTGGTCTGCACTCTTGTGGGAGAAGAGGCTGGACTCTGCCCTTCTGAGCTGGGAATTTCTGGTTAAAGGTTTATAGTGCCTGAATATTTGAACTGTATCTTACTGAAATTGGTACACCTTGTTTGCTGTAGCATAGACTTGATCCAGGCCTGCTGAATCTAGCTTTGTTTATATGCTTGTTGTTTGTTTGCTTGTTATTTCCCTGGAACGCTAATTCCATATAATACGCGGCTTCTCGGTGCTTCTGTGGATCACTAGTGATATCTGCATTGCTTACTGTACTTATTTCCTTGTTTCACTTGAAAGAAAGTTACTGTTTGTCGTTTTTGCATTTAAGTTACCTGTAACACATTGCACTTAAGTTACCTGGCACTTGCTCACTAAAGAAATTATATAAGTCAGCACTAAAAATTAAAAGCACTACACCCTCACTCCCCACTGGCCCTGGTTTTCAATTAGTAAGGAATTCCCAATATTATTCTAGCATGTCCAAAGGTCAGTTGTCAATCTCCTCTCCGGTCCAGCTGGTGAATCTGGGAATCTTGAGGCAATGTTACAACTGCCTCATGTACACAGACAACCCTCTCCTCCTCCCAACAAATTCCAACACATGTGAGTGATGCAACCATATAGCCAAACTGGAGGCTAAGCTCTCTCAACTCAGTACTGGCATAACCAGTCAGGAGGAGAAGGAAACCACACTCACTACAATTCCAGTCTCACATAGACCTACCACGACAGCAAACCAAACACATAATCACACAAAAACATACTTGGAGGCTCTAAATAAAGATCTGCCGAAGCAGCAGAGACCTCCAAAGCAGACACCCAAGCAGCCGCTACCCCAAAACAAAACACGTGCAACACATATCTCACAAAGCCAGTGTGCCAAACAGTCACAGCCCTTAAGACTAAACAACACACCTGATACACTTGTAATAGGTGACTATCATCAGGCACACTGACGTCCCACTCACCAGGCTGAACAAGGAGAGGGTCACGGTGAGCAGCCTGTTGGGCGCTAGGATCCGCCACATAACACAAGCACTCAGGTCACTCCAAGGCAAGTACAAATATGACTCAGTCATTGTCCATGCTGGTGTGAATGACCTGAGACGTACCTCCCTGGACTACATGAAAAGAGACATAAAGGAGCTCTCTGAGCATGTAGCCCAGGCCGGTATGACCCTGACCTTGAGTAGCATCTTACCCTCACCAAGAATGATGCCACAATATGAAGACAAGATGATCAATTTCAACAATTGGCTTAAGTACTGGTGTCATTCAAAGGGGATCCAAAGCCTGTCAGCTTGGGATGATATGCTCGACAAGCCACGATGCTTAGCTAGGGACGGCTTGCACCTGTCACCACTGGGCTTTCGGATATTGGCAAAGGCTCTTGCTACCCCCATAGTGCCTTTTTTAGGCAAGGCTCAAAAGACAAACCCACCTCCATAGGTATCACAAGGGATAAGAAACTAAGAGTAATGCTACTCAACGCCCGAAGTCTAAACCTCAAGATGCACGCACTCGAAACTCTCCTTAGCATGGAGAACATCGATATCTGTGCAGTAACAGAAACCTGGTTCAGGGCTCCCGAGTGCACCCCAGCACTACCAGGTTATACCTCATACCATGCTTTTCGGCCCCAAAACTTGGACCGAACCACAAAAGGAGGGGGAGTATCGATATTCATCAAAGATACCCACACCTCCAGGTTGGTGGCAAAGCAAGAAGCATCAGAGACTATCCATGTGCAACTAACAGTGGGTAAAACTGCCTTCCAGTTTATAGCCTGCTACAGACCACCCTCCCAAACCCAGGAACCCCACTCGGCCTTCCTGAGAACACTGGAAAATATGAAGGTCTCTCCAAACACCATTATATTGGGCGACTTCAACTACCCAAACATAGACTGGGAGCATTACTCTAGCTCCAACACCCTAGCCCAAAGGTTCCTAGAATTTATAAACTCAAATGCTATGGAACAACTTGTTACCACTCCCACAAGAGGGGAAAACATATTGGACCTGATCATTACCAACATGGGGACTCTATGCTCCAGACCAGAAGTGTATCCCTCACTGGTAAGATCAGACCATAAACTAATCTCACTGGATATTCACATCCCGACCCCACCCCCTGCCCAGAAATCAAATTTCACACTCCTAAAAACTGAGGTGGAATCCTTCAAAGCCCCCGGGCCTGTGGAAAATACGGCCCAGACTGCAGAATCCTTTATAAACGCATTCTATGAACACCTTCAGGAATGCATGGATCATGCGATCCCAAATAAAACCAAGACCCAATACTCCAAAGGCAGACGTCCTGTCTGGTGGACCCCAGCCATAAACAAACTATACAATAGAAGGAGGAAGCTACTAAATGATAGAGCAAAATCCCAAAAAGGGAAGGCATCACTGATCAGTTTTTAGCAAAAAACTACGGGCACACGTAAAATTGTCTAAGGCCAGCTTCGAGAGAAAAATTGCACAGGACACTAAGGATAATCACAAGGCTTTCTTTAGTTATGTTAGGAACCTGTGTGGTAATTCCCAGATATGCTCAGAATTAGTCCGAAATGACAAAAAATACACCAAACCCACAGACATTGCCAACATCCTAGCTGACAGGTTCAGCGCAAACTTCTCCCCCCGCTCCTCACCAAAAGGGCAAATATCTATCCCAGCAGAGTGCTGCCCCCTGACATCTCAGATGCTCAGGTAAGAGCCGCCCTCTCCAAAGCAAAAAACACAGCATCAATGGGACCAGATGGTGTCCCGGGCTGCGTCCTACATGAACTCCAAGAAGAGCTAAACCCAAACATAAAACTACTGTTCAATCTCAGCCTTACTACAGGATATGTCCCCAAAGAGTGGCGTACAGCAACAGTTGTCCCTCTCCATAAAGGTGGTGCCTCAACGGATCCTGGAAACTATCGCCCCATAAGCCTGACTAGCTTGGTCTGCAAAGCTATGGAAAGGATCATCATGGACCTCATAAATAAAGATATTGGGGACCTACAAACACTGGATACTACCCAGTTCGGCTTTGTTAAGGGCAGATCCTGCCTCTTAAACCTGGTTGATTTCTTTGAAACAGTCACCAAGGCCTTTGACGAGGGGAAGGTGGTCCACACAGCCTACCTGGACCTCGCAAAAGCCTTCGATACAATACCCCACTCGGGCATTATAGATAAGCTCACCAGCTTAAATATAAACCCCTATGTCACTAGATGGATTGCAAACTGGCTCAAGGACAGAACCCACATGGTTAGAATTGCTGGACCCATGTCAGGCTCCAAACCAGTTACAAGTGGTGTCCCACAAGGCTCAGTCCTGGGACCTCTCTTGTTCGGTATATATTTCTCGGAGGTACAGGCCAACATGGAAGGACTGTGGCTGACCAAGTTCGCAGATGACTGCAAACTGGGCGCCATAATCGACTCTTCAGCCGACACAAGCATCCTCCAAAAGGGCCTCATAGAAACAGACAACTGGTGCCAGAGCCATGGCCTCAAGCTAAATGCCAAAAGTGTATAGTCATCCCTTTGGCAAAAACAAAGTGCCCACAAATTACCACATAGGTGGTAATCCATTAAGTACAGAAGAAGTAATTAGGGACCTGGGGACCCAAGTTGATAGCAATCTCTCATTTGACAACCACGTGGCCAAAGTGTTTAGAAAAACATTTTATATAGCCCACCTAATCATGAAGGGATTCACATCTAGCTCAGGGGAGGTCATCGTGCCTCTTTACTCATCCCTCATCAGGCCCATAATTGAGTACAATGCCCCTTTTGGGATGTACCTTACCAGACACCTGCAGCAACTGGAAAGACCCCAAACGTACCTCACCAAGAGGATCAAAGGGCTCAAACAGATGCCATATGCTGCCCGGTTAAAGAAACTCCAGCTCTACTCAGTGGCATACCACCTGTTCAGAGGCGATCTGTGCCTGACGTATAAAGCCATGTCCAACCCGGAATTAATGGACATGCTGCACCTCAGAAAATCCAAATCCCATCGAGCTACGCACTCGAGAGACTTGAATCTCAGCACTGAAATAAATAGGACATGCTGGAGGGACAGATTCATAACCCAGAGGCTCCCTTCACTCTGGAATAAAATCCCAGTCCAGGTTAGGCAGAGTCCCTCATTGACTCTCTTCAAGAGGAATCTTGATGAGTGGATGGGAGATCGTAGGTTTACCCCGGGTATCACTTCTGTGTCACTGTTAGACAGAGGCACAGTATACTAACCTCGAAAAAGGGCATAGCGAAATAAATTTAAAATGGGTGGCGAAAGCCAAACACATTCTGGCTAGGCTTATAAATGCCCTAGGGCAGATAGCCTAGTATGAACCTATGAACCTATGAACCTAAAAAAGGAAGTGCTAAACTCAGCATGATAAAAGCACTCACATCAATTTGAACAAACAATTAAGAGGGCATAGTACGTCTACCAATGCCATATTTGAGGTAAAGACAGCCTCCCAGCCAAAGAACATCCACAAGACTTCATTTAGCTATGTCCAAATCCTCATAGGCAGCACACAGCACTGAATAGAACTGATTGCAAATTTAGCCACCTACACAGAGCTAGAAGATATAGCAAATCTGCAGTCCTGCAAATTCAGCTTAAATTGTATCCCCCTGTCTCCCCCAGCCATCCCCCAGAAATGCCATCAAACAACCCCCTCCAACTATCACTATGAAGCAGGAGCCCTCTATAAGGCCAAAAACACTGCATTGTTGGGCCTAAATAATATCATAGGATGCCTCATAAATAGTCTAAAATATGACCTATTGGGATCACTGGAGTTAATGTTTAACCATATCTTCCAGACAGACTTTGTGCCATGTGAATGGAGAACTGCAACCGTCATCACTTTGCACAACAATGGACTATCACCAAACCCTGGGAATTACAGTCCCAATACTCTGTCTAGTCTAATATGCAAAGCCATGGAAAGAATTATCATGAAAATTATTCATAAGGGCATAGAAGACCTTCAAACACTATATCCAACCCAGTATGGTTTCTTCAAGGGTAGATCTTGCCTACTCAACCTGGTGGACTTCTTTGGGAAGGTCATCAAGGCAGTGGATGAGGGTAAAATGGTTTATACTGCCTACTTGACCTCTCTAAGGCATTTGATGCAATACCCCACTTGGACGTTGTAAACAAAATCATGAATATAGGCTTAAATACCTATATTATGTGCTGGATAGCCAGCTGGCTTTCAAATAGGACTCAGGAAGTTAGAATAGGGGAGACCACCTCCACAAGGAGGCTGGTCACTAGTGGAGTCTCTCGGGGCACTGTGCTTGGCCAGCTACTTTTTGACATCTATTTCCTGGTACTCAAGGCCAATGTCAGGGGCCTCTGGCTTACCAAGTTTGTAGATGATTGCAAACTCGAAGAGTCATAGAATCCTCACGACACTAAAATCTTACAGAAGGGACTAACACAGAGAAATGACTTGTGCCAAAGCCACAGCTTAATACTCAATGCCAAAAAATGCATAATAGTACCCTTTGGGAAGTCATCAACTCTAAGAAATGATCTCATCCATAACAAACCTTGTAAGAGTAGAACCAGCACTCAGAGATTTCTGTACATATATAGATAGTAATCTGTCTGACTAAGGAAATCACTCTGTGCTGCTCAATTTATATGCATATTTTCACTGTATTTGGCCTTCATCAGGCCCATTATTGAGTACAATTCCCCCTTTAACATGTACCTGACCAGGCACATACAACTAGTGGAACATCCACTGCTGCTCCTTGCAACAAGAATGCAAGGAAAAAAACAGCATGTCCTATGCAAATCACTTCAAAGTTCTATCTCTGTACTCTGCTCATAGGTTCATAGGATGGTACTAGGCTATCGGCCCTAGGGCCTATACAAGCCTAGCCATAACAATTACCTGGCAATTTCTTTCCACACTATTTACTTTCCTGGACCCCTGTCTAGCAGGGTGATTAACATGATCCCCAGGGTGAATTTCCTTTCTCCCATCCAGTTGTCAAGGTTCCTTTTGAAGAGGACCAAAGAGGCGCTCTGCTTGACATGTATGGGCAGTCTATTCCAGACTCTGGGTAGTCTCTGGGTCAGGAAACTATCCCTCCAGCATGTTTTGTTTATTGTGATGACAAGGTTTAGATCCCCGGACTGTGTGGCTCTGAGGGATTGGGATTTCTTTAAGTGTAGCATGTCCATCAGCTCTGGGTTTGACATGGCCTTGTATGTTAAGCAGAGATCACCTCTGAGGAGACAATATGCGACAGAGAATAGCTGGAGTTTTTTAAGGCGGTCAGCGTAGGACATCTGCTTTAGGCCTGTGATTTCCTACAGACTACTGAAAGACAATTTATGCCTGGCACAAAAAACTGCACTGTTAAACCTAAATAATATTCCAGGATGCCTCACAAATAGCCTAAAATATGCCATGCAGTGTTTTTGGCCTTATAGAGGGCTCCTGCTTCCTAGTGGCATATCTGCAAAATGAATAGCATCAGAACTACTTGAATTAAACATTGCTTGAGACATAAATAGGACATGTTTGGAGGGACAGATATGTGTCTCAGTTAATTCCTCTTCTCTGGAATAGGCTTTCTATCCACATGAAGCATAGGTTATCCCTAATCCTATTTAAGAGAAACCTGAATCAAAGTATAGAAAATCAGAAAGACACTCAGGTCTAGCACCTATGACTTTAATGGGCAGAGTCAGTCTGTAAATATTACCCTAGCTGACATGTACCCCTTAAACTAACCTCTAAGGCTCATAAACTTGTGGAATATAATTGGGATGCTTGACTAGGCTTATAAATGTCCCAGTGTTTGCTAGCTTATATACACCTATGAACCTAAGACACTATGATTAGGAGGACTGAAGAGAATGTTAACATTGTGCTCTAAAATGTATGTATGAAGGATGCAAACAGTCGACATTAAGAAGAAGCTTATTAATTTCAAGTGAATTTAAAAGCACTGATTGTGTTAATGAACTACAAACTATCACTGAAAGGATGGATGATCCAAATAAGTTGTGCTTATTCAAATAATAAACACATTTTCATTGTTAGAATATCTCCTGTCCTGCATATGTACTATTAATGGTTTGTCTGTCATTGAAATGGAGTTTGCTTTGCAGACTAATTTGCTTCTAAGCTGTACCTTTAAGAATCTAATGTTGGAAGGCTGGGGGAAAAAGGATAGTGGAGTGAGGTTACAGGAGAGGTGAAGTCAGGGTAGGGAGGGACATTATATAAGGGCAGGTTAAAGGGCGGGGGAATCTACTTTTGCATTACAGATTGAGTTGGTAGGCTAGCTTATTGTGTCAAAGTGATCAGCTGAGGTTTCTATAACAGTGCCAAGGTATTTGTATTTGCTTTCGCAGGAGATGAGTGTTTATTTATTTATTGATTTAATTTAACTTAACTTCCTTTGTAGAAGATAAGTATAAAGGTTTTTATTTATGGTGGGGTTGCATCCAGATGCTTATGATTAGCTAACAAGGTTTAGGTTGTTAATATTTTTTTCCAGCAATTAGATGGTACTAGCACAAACCGCTGGTTAATACTAGGTAGGACATAGTGGTCACAGGCTAAATAGGGACAGATTTGATGTGCCAAACAGACAGGATTAGTATTAGCATGTATTTTCTGAAGGGTATGAAGCTGTAACTGAAATGTAAGTCAATAACTGGTGACTTCAGTCCTCAATGGTTTTCTACTAATATACAGATTTTATGAAAAATGGACCAAAAATATGAAGTAAGATTCTATATATTTTGCGAGGATAGTGACAGTTGAGAGTTGTGCCTGAGTTAGCAGTATTCATCTAAATGGCGCTTGTTTTGTGCTTATCTGTTTAATGGTAAAGCATAGCCCAGAATGTGTTGAGACTGGATGTTGATGTAGTGATGCAATTTGGTTGCTAGGCAGCAGCAAGCCTTGTTTGATGGACTGATCACCTGGTTTAATTATAAAAAATAATAATAAATAAATAAAGAGAGATTTAAATAAGCATTAGCAAGCAATCTGCTTGTAGTGTAGAGTGGATTGCAGATGTATTCCTTTGTTCCCTCCTTATACAAAAAAGTAAAGAAATAAAAAAATGATAATAATGGAGGTAAGGCAATGAAAACGTACTTAGTTACTAATCTGCTGGCATGATGTTCTGAACAGTGAGAAGACACTTTAAAATAAAGAAAAAATATAAAGAAGAAGAACATAAGGCAGAGTGGCTGAGGACTGCAGGCTGGTATAGTGGCTAAAGTGTTTATCTCAGAGGCACAAGGTGCAGACTGTGGTTTACAATTTTGGTTATTGTCTGATCGGTGGCTAGTCATGTAATAGTCTGCAGATTGGTTGCTTAGTATTTCCATATGAGACTAAAGAATTGTAATCCTTGGGGTTGAAATTTTCTCTTATCCTGACAATGTCTCAGGTAGTAATAGTACTAAGAATTAAAGAGTCCATGTTTTGATTATTTCCACTTGTCCCTGTTTCTCCTAAGATTTGTCTCTAATTTCTGGAATGCTAGTTTCTACAGCATGTGGATATATATATATGTATGTACGTATGTATGTATGCATGTACGTATGTATGTATGTATGCATGTACGTACGTATGTATGTATGTATGTATGCATGCGTGTATGTATGCATGTACGTATGTATGTATGTACGTATGTATGTATGTACATATGTATGTATGTACGTACGTATGTATGTATGTATGTATGTATGCATGTATGTATGTATGTATGTACGTATGTATGTATGTACATATGTATGTATGTATGTATGTACGTATGTATGTATGTATGTACGTATGTATGTATGTACATATGTATGTATGTATGTATGTATGTATGTACGTATGTATGCATGCACATATGTATGTATGTATGTACGTATGTATGTATATACGTATGTATGTATGTATGTACGTATGTATGTATGTATGCATGTACATATGTATGTATGTATGTATGTATGTATGCATGTATGCATGTATCTATGTATGTATGCATGTATGTACGTATGAATGTATGTATGTATGTATGTATGTATGTATGTATGTACGTATGTATGTATGTACATATGTATGTATGCATGCATGTACATATGTATGTATGTGTATATGTACGCATGTATGTATGTTTGTATGTACGTATGTACGTATGTACGTATGTATGTCTGTATATATGTATGTATGTATGTACGTATGTATGCATGTATATATGTATGTATGCATGTATGTATATATGTATGTATGTACGTATGTATGTATATATATATATATATATGTATGTATGTATGTATATATGTATGTATGTATATATGTATGCATGTATGTATGTATATATGTATGTATGTATGTATATATATATATATATATATATATATATATATATATATATGTATATATGTATGTATGTATGTATATATATATATATATATATATATATATATATATATATATATATGCATGTGTATATATATATATATATATATATATATATATATATATATATATATATATATATATATCCATCCACAGCCCCTTTTTCCATTTTTGCACATCGGGTCAGGATGCTATTTCAACAGTGACAATCATCTGGAGCCAAGGTTTACACCACTGAGTAGCTAGCCCTCCTGTCTCAGTAGTTCTTCCACACCACACACGTAGAAAAGAAAGGGTGGCGGGGTAAATTAGGGCCATTGTTTGCCTTTCTTCCCCTTCCAAAATTTATTATTTGGAAAATAATATAAATGATGTATAATGGTCATTTATTTTTTTAGGTCATTAGGAGAGGTGGTTAAGGGAGGATTGTGGGATGCTGCATTAGTAGTCACATGTTTGGGGGAGGATGCTGCATCAGAAGTTGCATATTTAGGGGAGGGTGCTACATTAGTAGTCACATGTTTGCTGTTGCACTGTTGAATCATCTTTCACACAGGATGGCACAGGTTAAAGACTTAAAGAAAAAGTAGCAAGAGTTGGTATCACAGGCAGACAAATTATTTTTAAAAGGTGTAGGGGTAAGCACTACAGGAGTGTCCAGGTAGACCTGACAGGAGGTGGTCAGAAGCAACGAGGTCGAGGGGAGCAGATGAGCATGGAGACCTCTGAGTTGACTGCCAAATGATCCAGGAAATTTCGAAGAGCTGAAACTGGGATGCATTCACAAGAGATGCAGGAGATAGCAGGGAAGGTGTACAGCAGTTGGATAGAGCTGCTGTCAGGTTCTCAGGAATAGCTGACAGATACAGATCTTAATATGCTTTCTGGTTAATGGGACTTGGCCAGTCTCATGTCAGATGCTGACTTATGTTAGTGACTTCAGTTCAGGGGATAGGTGAATAATGGAGTTTGCTTCAGTTTGAAACCACTGGAGGGCACTTAGGTGAAGTGTCTGAGTCACTACAAGAAGGTTTAGGGATGATGAGGGTTGAAGAGTAAGGACAGAATATGGATTTCCACTGTTGCCCAGTGTCACGGCGTTAGGCAAGGTGAGTCAGGTAGCAGAAGCTAGTTCAGAAGTGGGTCTATATTTAGTTGTGGTGGGCAGTGGATAAAGCAATCTTTATCACAGTGCACATCCTGAAGATGGTAAAGGAGAAGATTTGGAGCTGACATTTGTTGATGCTTTTGATCTTATAGATGCTGAGGGTGTTCAGAGGCTGCTGAAGGTGAAATCACCAGGGGCTAAGGATCTCTCTGCAGCCTTGGCTGCACTGGGAAAGAGAGGAACAATGAGAAATGACTGAGGACATGGGATATATAGGTTTGTGGGTTTGTTTATTTTATGACTGTTATAGTTGAGAAAGATCCCCTGCAGGCATTTCTGCTGTTATTTTATTTTCTAACAATTAGGGAAGCATAGAGCCTTGTGGTAGGGCAATGCCTGACTATGGCATGATCAATATTTTTGTAAGCTTACAGTGAATAAGTCCTTGTTATGGGAACATAGGTAACTTGACACTTGGATGGGGACCATGCTGGACAGGTTGAGTGGTGGGATTAATGAGCAATTAGAGGGAATAGGGAGCAAGGTGAAGACATGTTAGGCATTCGATGCAGGAAAGTGTTCTTGACCCACGTGTAGATTCCCACATGTATATTCTCACTGTACAGACCAGCATCCTACTGCTAAGTGCTGGGGGAAGCATAGGTTGGTGGGAATGAGAAGGGATGTAGTGTGCGAAGTCAGGGAAGGATACTGAGACTGTGGTTAGAGGAAGGGGGACAGAGTGGTTGTAAAGTAGGGTCATCCTTTCAACTTGGCTCAAGCCGGGGGGGGGGTGCACTTAGCTATTAAAATGAGTCGGTTAGAAGTTCTCCTCCAGGGTTACCCAAATAAGGAAGTGGCTCAGGAACTGGGGGCGAGGGGGGGGGGTTCATGGTGGTGGCTTTCCAATGAAATCTAAAGTGGGTGGTTCAGTTCATACCTGTCAGAATTTGAAGTCAGTTTTAGGTAAACAAAATTGTTGGACAAGGAGTTGTTTGTGGGTAGGTTATTAGGTCTCTTTAAAGTTCTCCATTTTATATCACCACTGGGTTTGGAACCCAAGAAAGCACTAGAGAAATTTAGGTTAATTCATAATTTGTCTTTTCCAGAAGGTGATTCTGTCAACACCCATGCTGACTGGTCAGAGGTTAAGGTTCATTTCATTATTCTTTGGATTAGGCAGTAAGAGTGATCAGGTTGGTTAAAGATCCATGGTTAGCACAGTTAGTAATTGAGTCAGCATTTAGGTTACTGATGGAGAGGAAGCAGGATTGGCTGATCTGGAACATGCATCTCTATGGTAAGTTTTATTTGATAAGATTGCACCTATGGGCTAGGCCTATTGGCTATGCAGTCATGTATGCCACTTTTGAAAAAATCAGCACAACGTTGTACTAGATGTGGCAGCAGAGGGCAGTCAACATGTGGGTGGTGCATTATTTTGACAATTTTTTTGTTGATTGGGGAAGGGCAGAAGTTGTTAATCAAGGGAATGGGTTGTTTGAGCAAGTCTGTGTGGAGCTTGTGGTACCATTGACAGAGGACAGAGTAGAGGGCCCAGCTAAGATGTTCACCTTTTTAGGTATGGGGCTTACCACAAACCTGGAAATGTTTAAAGTGCTGGATGAAAAGGTGAAGAAAATGAGAATTAAGGTGGAGTCCATGGTGAGAAAGGAAAAGATAAGGATTACAGAGGTAATGGATGTTAAAGTTTTCCTTAATGTTACATGTAAAGCAGTAGGATTGGGTCATACACTTATGACAGCCATGACCAATGTGTTGTGAGGTGCAAAGCAAAAGCATCATTGGGTAGGGTTAAGCAGGCAGGTCAAGGAAGACACGTCTATTTGGCTGGAGTTTATCAAGCATTATGAGTGCCTTTCTGGCAGTATGGCTGGGCTACTTCACTGGACATTGACTTGTTTACAAATGTAGCAGGGGGAAAGTATGGGTGCTTATTGTGGAGACAGACAGTTTGCTGAAGTGTGCCAAGAGGGGTGGACTGATGAGCATCGAAAGGATATTGCTTTCTTGGATTTCATGCTAATTTGTCATCAATGCTAATGTAGGAGGAGGACTTCTGGAGCAAAAGGGTGATGTTTCACTCAAATAATTTGGCAGTTGTGCAAGTTTTGGCTAAGAAGATAGTGAAATTTAGATGGGTGCAAGGATTACTTAGGAAGATTGCCTTGTTTTGTTTAAGCATTATCCTTTCTTTTTCAGCCGGCTATATATGTGGCAATTCCAATGTTTTGAATGAAAGTCTGTTACATTTTCAGTTCTTAAGGTTTCAGCAGCTGGCACCAGGACCTCAGGTAAGCTGCACTGTTCTGTCTGGGAAGGTTTGTTTTGACATTGGTTAAACGTGGCATGTTGGCTGGTTCAACAATCCTAGTACAAAGATAATAAGAAGGCATATGGTACAACTTTGCTAGTTTTTAAGCAGTTTGTTAATAAGCTGCCATGAAATATAAAGAACTGGTCAGCTGACTAAGTAATGAGATACAGTATTTAGGGGATAGGTGGAGAGCTGGTGAGGCAGTCAGGACAGCTAGGGTATACCATGCAACATTCAGAACTGCAGTAAAATTGTCAGGTTTGTGGAATTTTACTAGGAATTGAAGGATATTGAGGTTGTTGAGGGGTTAGGAAAAAGTACATCCAAAGAAAAAGCATAGAAGGTTACTGTTAGGAAGCATATGTTGCTGATTTTGTAGGCTGGATTACACAAGGTGGCTTGTTCTGATACTGACTGTGGGTCACTTTAATGGTTTTATGTAGGTTAGTGAATTGTTGGGTTATTTACAGTGGGATGACCTCAGGATTATTTCAATTGGAGCATTGATCTGGCTAAGATTATCAAAAAAAAACTGACCAGGAGGGGTATTGCCAAGGAGTAGAGTACATTTATGTCCAGTGACATGGGCTAGAGAGTGGACAGGGGCATGTGGTAAATGGTTGGAGGGTCTAGTTTTTGAGATTTGAAGGGGGAAAAGGTGGATACAAGGAAATTTGTGTCTTGGATGAGAATGGCAGAGAATGTGTAAGGGGTATCAGTGGACAATTAGGCCACTTTTTTCAGGATAAAAAGGTGTCTAATTTGGCTAAGAAGGGTAGGTCTGTGGAGGTGATTAAAAGAGCAGTGTGATGGAGATCCAGGGCATTTTTCTCTTGCATTCCTTAGAATATAAGGGGAAACAAAGTTGTATTAGTTGAGTAATCATGTTTGTGTTTCAATGTCAGGAAGGAAGCTGTTAGTCATGTTGTAATGCTCTTTTATTTACTGGGTGACTAGAAGAGTGGCAGCATGGCCTGGTGGTATGAAATGGGAACTGGATCCAATGCAACAGCAAGCTTAGTGGCATGGCTTTCGTGGTATACATTGGTGTCAGTTGTTAGCAGCACTGGAAGAGGAAGACACATTTTGAAGAGACTGATGAGATAGTTAAAAAACTGAAAGGTAATGAAATCGCTAGTATACTTAAAGGGACGCTGCTTACCTGTTTAAGGGAAGTGTCATTTATTGTGTAGAAGTTCCCCTGGGTTAAATTGTTTGGAAAGCCACACTTCACAGGTTGGTTTGGAGAAGTGATAAGAATAAGGCAAGGGGATAAGTTTAAGGCAATAGAGGTGACTAAGAAGTTTCTTAACCACAGGGTGACTAGGGAAAGTGGTGCTTTAGACTTTCTTGTAATGCAGCAGTGGGAGTCTGTGGATAGCGATCCAGCATGGCTCAGTGGTGGTGATGTGTATCCTAGTGCTATTGTGCTTCACATGTCCAGCGTGCAGCTGTCATTGTTTGTGCAGGATGTTTTTTGCAAGATAGTGTTAGGTTTGAGGGTGGGAACAGGCTGTGAAGTAGCCTGGTGGGCATGGGCAGAAGAAGGCCCTAGTAGTTGTTGATTGGGTGGGTGGACAGAAGAAGGCCCTAGTAGTTGTTGATTGGGTGGGTGGGCAGAAGAAGGCCCTAGTAGTTGTTGATTGGGTGGGTGGGCAGAAGAAGGCCCTAGTAGTTGTTGATTGGGTGGGCTGTTCTTCTCTCTACCCCTATTGGTGTACTTATTGTTTCAAGTGAGTGGTATTGCACTGCCTGGCAGAATTAGGTTGTGATAGTGAGTAGTGAGACGCTGCTAATAAGTTTGTGGGAAGGGTCTAACATGCTTCCTGGTCTCTGTAAAGATGTTTGGCGTAAGTTAATAGTAAGTGGTTAATAGGAAGGTGAGTGCACTATCACACTGCCCAGTTGCATTAAGTTATGGTAATATTTGATGTCTGTTACCTGGTGTTAATAAAGATGCTTGCTGTTGAAAAGTCTAATATTTTTTAATAAAGCTGGTCACAAAGTCATGAGAGTTGCCAAGAGTTTACCAGTGTGGATGGGGACAACTGTGTTTTACAGGACACCGTGCAATTTGTTTTTCAGCATAATTATCTAGATTTTCATATGTAGTAAGAAAGCAAAGATTGTATTAAAAATCCATCACACTGCATACAGTGTTGCAATAAAATGTTTCTGTCACGCATAATCTTTCACAGTACTCCGACTGCATTGTTTCTTAAAAGATTAATAACAATTGAAATTATTTTATAAGTAAGAGCATTGGGAGCAAAGCTACTGTAAATGTTCTAAAACTTCACATTGAATGCATAACATTTCAATTGCAGTTTTGTTCATCTTTCTGTTCTAGTTTACTTAGTGCTATGCATTTGTAAGGGTTTACTACAACAGCTCGCAGAGCACAACCTTGCAGCCGAGGACCTGAGCGTGTTACGATATGCATCGGCTGCCACTCACACTCATATTCAGATAATGTATTTGGCTAAGATGCAGCAGCTATGCAGTGACAATAGGGTTGTCTCATCTTGCCAGACCACATTATTCAAGTTCTAATCAGGAAAGTGTGGCAACCAGGCTGGAGTATGACTGGGGGGGCATTTCAAATAAGTTTTTAGGCAGCAATTGTGAGGGAGGTTTATGCTTAGGGAGCAGGACGGGAGTTTTAGGGTCCGACTTTGATCAGATAATTTAGTTTTAGGGAAGAGAAATAGAGTTTTAGGTTTAGGGAGCAAATGGGGAATTTAAGGCTAGAGAGGATGAATGACGTTTTTAGGTTTAGAGAAGAAACAGGACATTTAGGTTTAAGGAAAAAGAGTGGTGTTTTAAGGTTAGGAAGCAATCATGGAATTTAGCTTAAGGGAGCAGAAAGGGAGATTTGAAATTAGGCAGTAATCAGGGAAGATAAGTTTGAAGTGTTATCGGCAGAGTTAGGACTCTGACAGGGCTACACATTCTGGTTGTAAGAGGGATATGTAATTCAGTTGCATCAGACAAGTGGTAGTTCAGCTACAAGCTGTTTAAAGCCAGTGATAGCACCCAAGCATCACAAGCTAACAGCACATGAACACTTTTATTAGACCCCATGGGGTAAACTACATTTAGAATTAACAAGAGAAGTTACAAGTTTGACTTTTCAAATGTGCTGCATTTTAAACACTGAATATTTGGTAAATTGTGTATAACAGGCAAAACATATTGAACAGGTTTTTTATATAAATCTGATTGACATAAAACCCTGATAAATTGGAATGAGATATTAATAAAAAAGGGAAACTATCGCATAATTTATATAAAACTACCACCAAATATTATAATAAAAGTGTAACATAGAAAGTAAGAATTATATTTTGTCCTTTACTGTGACCGGAATAGTTTTGTGTCTGAAATTTTATCAAAACATTTGAAAATGTAAATAATTTTGGAAGCACTGGATGCCTGGCTTATGAAACTGTTGGATTGCTGGTTTGTCAGCAGAAATACTGGGGTCATGAGCTAAGATCATCATGGCTTTAGAAACGTGGCCCTCTAGATTCATACCCATTAAGCAAATCTCTTATCATTTTTAAGTAAGACCACCCAGTGTTTTTTTATTAAAGCCTCATGTAATTGCTTCATCAACATCTCATCAAATTAAAAGCCAATGAAGTCTTAACAGGAAAAAAACAATTGTTTGTGTGTTCAACCTGTTTTCGAAAAACTCCTTTTTTTTATTTTTGCAGATTGACAAGTGTCACTGTACTCCTTACCTCTGAATTTACATATATCTGTCATTGTGACCAACAACTGACAAAAAGAGAACAGTGACAAATTGGAATCACTGCTGGTGAACACATGGAAATCACACCTGCAGGGATTTTTATGAATAATAATGACTGGGGAGTTCAGAACTGGCATATTGAACCTGACAAAATGGAACCTCATCAACTTTACTACTGTTAAGGTATGGGGAATCACTCATGGTAACCCCAGACCTTTGATTCTACTCCACTCTCTCTCAGTTAAAAAAAAAGGTTTATGGGTGCCCTCGGGAACAGGCATGAGTGAGAGCAGGTAGTGCACCTTGTTCAGCTTCTGTCTCCCTAATCCATCAACGTTTGGATTGATGTAGCAAATGGAAGTGCTGTAAAATGTAGGATAAGATGTACGAAAGATGATAAAGTAGTCTAGTTCATGGTTCCATTGTAGTCACATTTAGTTAATTAGTTAGTTAGGATAGTTTGCAGTCACCCTAATGATAATGGACATCAGCTGGGTATAACAGCCCTGTGTTTCTTATGCTTAGTCAAACACTCTGCTTGTGCTATGCTGATGAGATCATAACAAGGCTGAAATATGCATATCCACAGCTAGTGGGGTTTGGATTTATTGTCCTGAAACTGTCCATTGAAACGACTTAGAAATAAATAAGTCATGGGCATTCAGAATCGCCATATTGCTGAAACACCTGACGTTCATAAGGATCATTTGCATATATCACATGTGCCTCTGATACAAAAGGTATGAGAGGTTACTCAGTGGAAGTTCTAGCTTGGCTGGAGTTTTCATTTAGTTTTTACTGATTGTAGTCACATTAGGAAGAGAAGAAAAATTAGGAAGAGAACCTACAAAGTTTGAAAGACTGTATGCCAGCAACCAAGTGTACAAGGTCCAAAGATGTAAGTGATAGTAATGCAGCCTTGGTTTTATTGACAGACTTGTTGAAGACAATGGTTGCTGATGTTGGACAGATTAAACAGATTTCCATCACTCCTGAAGTGAAACTTACAAAAAACTGAGTAAGTAATAGTGCAGAAACATGCTGAAAACGCTGGGGTCTGTAGTCAAACTCCACTGCACATGCTGTGCAACTGCAATCAAAACAGCTCAAGCTAAAATTGGATGACTAATACAAAATAGAGCCCAACACAATAATCTTAGAGTTATTGGTCAGCCAGAAGGCATGGAGAAGGACAACCCAACAGATTTTTTTTTTTTAAGAAAGGAGCTGACATGCTTGTTAAATGTGGCATCCCTGGTAATTGAGAGAGCTCACAAGATTATACCTATGAACCAGGGTAACAACCATCCTAGGCACTTAATTATAAAATGCCAACACTATAATGACTGAGGGGTAATTTTAAATATGGCCAGGGAGTGAAGTTAAGAATGGAAGATGGCAGGCCATTTGGTTAAAATTACTCTGGACTACAATGCTTCCCTCTACTTCAAGTGGAAACAACTGGTGACATTCTTGAAGCAGTTTCATGATTTGGGCTACAAAGTCAGCCTGCATTTCCTTGGCTACATCTTTTGTGAACAAAGGCTCAGAATCTGCCAGTTTTACTCAGAAGCAGAGCAACATCTATTGTCCAGAGGCCGTATGTATAAGCAATGTTATCGAGGAGTGGTGCAAGGTAGCAAGCAATATAACAGATCTGCCTTGACTTCTCCAAAGAAGCAACAACAACAGAAAATGGGATGTGATGATCATAAGATCATAGGAAGCTGCTAGGCTATTGGCCCTGAGGCCCTTACAAGCCTAGCCAAGAATGTAGCCCATGTTCCAACAAGTCAGCACCCTATGCCACTGTCCAGCAGGGACACAGGTGGAATCCCAGGGGTGTATTTTCTGATCCCCATCCAGTTATCCAGGGTGTGCTTAAAAAGGGTTAATAAGGTACTCTGCTTTACATGGAGAGGGAGTCTGTTACACAAAAGGGGGAGTCTCTGGGACAGAAATCTGTCCCACCAAGTCCTATTGATGTCACAGACCAGGTTGGGGTCACGCGTGTGGGTTACTTGACTGGAGCTTGACTTGTGGATATGCAGCAGTCCCATCAGGGTGGGGTCTGAGATTCCTTTGTATGCCAGACAGAGGTCACTTCTAAGGAGTTTGTAGGAGACTAAGTAGAGGGACAGGGCTTTTATCCTATCAATGTAGGTTAGTTGGTTGAGGCCCTGGATTCTCTGGGTGCAGAACCTCTGTGGTCTCTCCAGCTCCTGCATGTGCTTTGTGAAGTACATGCCAAAAGGGGCATTGTACTCAATAATGGGTCTTATAAGGGAAGAATACAGGGGTGTTATGACCACCTTGTCCCTGGATGGGATACTCTTACTAATAAGGTAGGCCATGTAGAAAGCTTTCTGTACAGCGGAGGCAATATTGTGGTCAAATGTCAGTTTGCTATCAACCTGGGTGCCCAAGTCCCTCATGACTGATTGCATGCTTAGGACCTTATAATCAATGTGATAATTTGTGGGGATGTCACTCTCCCCAAAAGGGATGAAGATGCATTTTTTTGCATTCAGTTTGAGGCCATTTTTCTGGCATACGTCATTTGTTTGGGTGAGACCTTCTTGGAGAATGTCCACATCACTAAGGGTGTTGATGACAGCACCCAGCTTGCAGTCATCTGCAAACCTGGTCAGCCATAGCCCACTAGATTTGGCCTGTACCTCTGAGAAGTATATCCCAAAAAGCAGAGGCCCGAAAACCAATCCCTGGAGTACACCGTTTGTTACGGGTCTACTACTTGAGGTGGCTTCCCCTATTTTGACTACGTGAGCCAGTTTGTTACCCATCTGGTAACATATGGATTGATGCCTAGTTGAAAAAATGTGTCTATTATGCCTGAGTGGGGAACAGTATAGAAGGCTCTGGCCAGGTAAAGGTAGGCAGTGTGCACTGTCTGCCCCTCATCTATGGCCTTGGTGACTGTCTCAAGGAAGTCGGCCAAATTTAACAGGCATGACCTACCCTTGACAAAACCAAACTATGTGGAATCAAGTGTCTGGAGGTAGTCAATTTCCTTGTTAATGAGGTCCATGATGATCCTCTCCATGGCCTTGAAGATCAGGCTAGTTAAGCTGATGGAGCTACAATTTCCTGGATCGGTGGACGTGCCACCTTTGTCCAAAGGGATGACAGTGGCTGTCCTCCACTCAGCTGGGATGAAGCCAGTACTTAGTCTGTGGTTGAAAAGGGTGCCTTATGGTGCTGCAAGTTCCTGCCGGAGTTCATGTAAGATGCAGCCTGGGATGTTACCAGGTCCCATGGAGGCTGTATTTTTTGCCTTTGAAAGGGCAATGATGACTTGCTTCCTAGAGATAAGGGGAGGGGGGCTGGTACAGGGGATGTCCTGTTTTACTGATGGGGGGGGGGCAGAGGAGTGATGTTTTCAGTGAACCTGTCTGCCAGCAGGTTGGCTGTATCTACAGCATTTGTGTATTTGTTGTCCTTGACCACCAGTTCTGAGCAGATCTGGGTGCTTCCCTTGAGACTGCGGACATATTTAAAGAAGGCCTTATGATTGTCTTTAGTAGATGTGGCCATTTTGTACTCAAAGTTTGCTTTGGAGGATTTCACTAGTGCTCTTATTTGCTTGTTCAGGTTAAGGAGAAATTGCTTCCAGTTAGGTACCTGCTCCTTCTTGGTCATGAACAGCATTTTTTTTTCCTTTTATTATAGTTTATTTATTGTAGATGTCCACCAGACAGGTTTACTCTTCCTTCAGGAGGATGATTTCATTCTGTCTGGTATTCCTGATTCCATGCAGCTATATAAATGCTCATATGGTACTTTCGTGTAGGTTTGGACATATGTGCCAGTTCTTATGGAGGGGAAAGGGACTGTGAAGCTGTTTATACCTTCCCTCAGGAGGTTGTAATCAGCTTTGGAAAAGTTTTTTTGTTTGATCCTAGCTGGGGGGGTGGGGGGGTCAGGGGAGATGGAGACGTCAAAAGTGACTGCTTTGTGCTCAGATCTTACCAGGGATGATGAAACTGTAGGAATGCTGCAGTGGTTACTCATGTTGGTTAATACCAAGTCCAAGATATTTTCACCTCTTGTGGGAGTGTCAACCAACTGGTCCAAGGCATTTGCATTGACGAAATCAAGGAATCTCTGGGCATTTGTGTTTTGACATGAGTATTTTCTTCCAGTCTATGGTTGGATAGTTAAGGTCACCCAGGATCAGGGTAAAGGGTTGAATCTTGATAGTTTTGAAGAGTTCCAGATAGGTGGAGTGGGCATCTTGAGTCAAAGTTGGAGGCCTATAGCTAACTATTATTTGAATAGGGGTCTTGTCAGTTGTTAACTGCACATGGAGTGTTTCCTGTGTATCATAATGTTTGACCAGCCTAGAGGTATGTATGTCTTTTATATATATTGCAACTCCACCTCCTTTTCTTTTGCTGCCCATGGTTTGGGGTCTGAATGAATGATAGACTGAGTAACCCATTATGGCTGTGGTGCTCTCTGCAGCTTTGAACCAGGTTTCTGTGACTGCACAAATGTCAGCTTCTTCCAGGGTTAAGAATGCTTGCAATGAGTGCAGTTTCATGTCTAGACTCCTAGTGTTTAGCAGCATGACCTTTAATTTGCATTTTGATGAAATGTTCATGTTGGTAGTTTTGACCTCATGGCACTATGGGGGAGGCAAGAGCCTTTGCAGGAGCCTAGAGCCGAAGGAGATAAATGCAGGCTATCTGTGGTAAACCATTGTGGTTTGTCAATCATGTCATCCCAGGCTGTCAGGTACTGGATCTCCTTGGTATGACACCAGAAACTAAGCCAGTTGTTAAAGTCAGTCATTTTCTGTTTGTATTGAGGCATCATTCTGGGTGATGATAGACTGCTGCTTAAGGCTAGTAAAATACCTGCCTGAGACACATTTTCAGCTAGCTCAATCATGTCTGTCTTCATATAGTCCAGGGAGGTACATCTCAAGTCATTCACTCCAACATAGACTATGACAGAGTCATAACAATACCTGTTGAGAGACTTGAGTGCATTGGTGATGTGGTAGATTCTGGCACCCGACAAACAACTAACCATAACTTTCTCCTTATCCAGTCTGGTGAGGGGCACATCTTTGTGTCTCACAATGGAGTTTCCTATGACTAATATGTCAGGTTTATTTTGAGGCCTTAGTAGCTGTGAGACACAGGTGTGTGGACTATATGTTGTGAGTGGTGTGGTGGGTAGTGGAGTTAGAGTGTGTTTATGCCTCAGAGGTCTCTTTTGTTTGGGTATGCCTTTGTTGAAGATCTCCACATATGTGGGGGGGGGTGTTGTGTAGGTGTAGGTGGTGGTTGAGGTGTGGTGTTCATGTTGCCAACCTTCTCATTGACAGATACACTGGTTTGTGTGGGAGAGTGCAATGCCACTAGGTGCTTGATGTAATTGCATCTCTCACAAATTGTGTTCCTAGGTGGTAGTAGTAGACGGTTGTCTGTGTACATAAGGCAGTTGCTACACTGTCTCAGGATGCCCATATCACACAGACTGGCAGGAGAAAATATAGGAAATTGTCCATCTATATTTGTCGGAAACTGTGGGAGAGAGGCTAGAAAGAGCCAAGAGGGTAAAGGGAGGAAGGTGTAAGAGTAGTACTACTAGGTGATGACGCAAGTGCTACTAAGGGAAAATTTGTAGCTGGAATACCTCAAAAAAGGTTAAAAAAACATGCGGCTGAAGCTCTGGATGTAGCAGACCTGTATCTAGACTATACTCAATTTTTAGGTTAAGAACATAGTAAAAAAACTCACACTGGAGCACAGATTAACCACTTATATTCAAAAGAACAGAAGTTACAGTATGAAAAATACAGTTAAATCTTAACGAAATGCAGTAAAATGCAGTTAAACAGTAAAGAATTGCAGTAAATAGCAATGAAGTATAGTTAAATCAGTAGATTGCTTTAAAACAGTAGCTCACAATCACAACAGTAAAAGACAGCACAAATAAAGCAATAATTCAGTAGAATACTGTCAGCAATTTGTCTACCAACAAGCAGTAATAAATGCAGCAAACTAAATGCAATTGAACTCCTTAGCACAAGCAGTAAAATGAAGTAGGAAGAGGGACAGATTTTTTTTTTTATAGTAGAAAGTGAGGAGACAGAAGTTAATAAGATAATTTGAGGCTGAGAAGCTAAAGGGTGGGCCTTTACAGAGTTCTCACTATAAACAGTAGAATGACCTGATGTAATGTGACTGGGGGGAGTGTCCATTATCAACTTTATACTAAAGGTGGGCAACTCAAAGCCACCAAGCTTTAAGTCCACAACAGCAGCTGAGCAGGTAGGTGAGATCTAAAAACAGTTGCACAGATTAAACAGATATGCAGTAAAACAGGTGCACAAAACAGTTGAAAATAAGCTCTTATCTTTTTCCAGTATCACAGCAGAGCAAATGGCAGAAGGCCTATCTCACTGCAGCTTCGAACAGCTTTGAGCAAACAATGATAAGGCACCAACCCATGTATCAGCACAAAGGCAAAATAAAAGAACACATGTGCCAGTTGACACACAAGTTAAATGCTCTAACAGGTTTGAGCCCTTGGCAGTGAACCTATCTGAAACTGAGAGAGATGCAGAAGAAGCATAGGTTATAAACGCTAGGATCCTGGTCAAGTAGCTGAATTAGATGGAGCAGTTTTGGAGTGATATGGGTGATGCTTCTGACAATATGTCTGGAACAAACGAATGGGCCCAATGCAAAGAAGGAACTTGACTGTGAGACTGAAACATAGTGTTAAATACTTTGTTCTGTGTGGGAGATGATGTTACTACAGCCAATGTATTTACCTTCCTAAAGGAGTTCTACAGTTTCTTTTTCTGATGTCATTTCCCCTCAAGGGTTGTGTCATAGAGCGGAATGTAGCCTCCTTTTTGGAGGTACTACTTGATTTACCATGGTGAGTTTTCTTATGGCATAGGTTATTATATAGGCTGCAGTAATAGTGCATGCCATATTCTGGTTTCATGTGTTGAAGGGTGGAAAGGGAAGGAGTGGGCTAAGTAACACATACTTAGGACCCCGATACTCATCTGTTTTTTCCCCACACCCATGTTGTGTGGATTTTGTTCTGTCCTGTATCAGATAATTAGTTGAAGATTTTTTATACCAGTATTTTAGTTTTTCATACAGTCAGTATGAGTTTTTACAGAGCTATTAACCCAGTCAGGGAAGTGTGGTTTATGACAATCTGTCTTGCACAGATGAGGTTAAGTTTGCAACATGGAATGTTAAGGGTATGATACCATCAGTAAAAATGACAGCAATTTTAAACTGTCTGCATAAAGAAAAAGTACAGGTAGCCCTATTGCAGGAGACTAAATTTAAGAGAAACAATCTTTATTATACCCTTGTCTGATGAAAGAAGCACAGATTTCTATGTTGTACTGTGTTGGCTAAAAGTGGAGTTGGGATTCTCCTTCATGAGGAACTCAGGTAGTATTAAATGACTGGATGGAGGGAACGGGACAGTGGATCATTTTTAAAAATTAACATTCAAATGTGATTGCGAAGAGTGGGTAAAGATAGATGAAGGCTGCCGGCCTCGCCAGATAGAATTTTATAGATAATTCTATCATTTATAAATATGAATGTAAACTACAGGCTTGTTGTCTTAAATGTAAAGAAATACTGTTACATGTTCAACTGGAAATAAATGTGACAATAGTGCACTCTACTGAACAAAGTAAAGCATGTGGTGACCCTTTGATGTAGACAGTGGTGCTGAGGGGTCTAAATGAAGAAATCCTTCCTATTCTTTTAACCAAGAGTTAAATTGTTAGATTTAAACAAGCAAATGAATTTTTATTTTTTTATTTTATTTATTTATTTTTATTTTATTTTTATTTTTATTTTATTATTACCCACTCTTCACATATCTCCCCCCTGGAGAACTCAAGCCAGTTTTTCAAGTGACCCTTGAGAAACGCTGCTTGAGAGGGTCAGGTCTATCTGAGTATACCTGCCTCATTCCCTGTCTTGAGAGCCCATCTGCATTGGCATTGCTACGCCCACTGTGGTGCTGCACTGACATATCATATGCTTGCAACCCTAGGCTCCATCTTAGAAACTTGGCATTTTACTGGCTGGGTCTGTTTAACCATGTTAAGGGGTTGTGATCTGTCATAACAGTGAATTTCCTTCCATACAGATAAGGCTGACGTTCCTGCAGTGCCCACACTATGACTAGACATTCCTTTTCTACAGCTGCATAGCTTTCCTCCATGAGTTGGAGCCTACGACTGAGATAAACCACTGGGTGCTCTTCCCCCTCTTAAGAAATCTGGCCAAGTACAGCCTCCACCCCATGGTTCAAAGCATCCACCTGCACAACAAATTATTTGCTGTAATTTGGACTGGCTAACACAGGGGGTCCTCCCAAAACTTCTTTAAGCTTCTGGAATGCCTGCTCACATGCCAGGGTCCACACTACCTTATCTGGCCTGTTTTTCCTTGTCAGGTCTATGAGGGGAGCAGCTATGGTACTATAACCAGGGTTGAACTTTCTGTAGTACCCTGCTGTCCCTAAGAATGCCCTCACCTGCTTTTTATTAACAGGTGCAGGCCATGCCTGAATGGCTACCACTTTGGCAGGTTCTGGCCTTATCTTACCACTTCCCACTCTATGTCCTAGATAGGAGACTTCAGTCATACCCACCTGACATTTACTCGGCTTAATGGTCAACCCAGCCCTCTGTAGTCTTCCCAGCACCTCCCTGAAATGCTGAGGGTGCTCTTGCCAGGAATGGCTGTAGATGGCAATATCATTTAGGTAAGAAAGGGCAAACCCTCCTGCTCCTCCTAGGATATGATCTACCAGCCTCTGGAAAGTCACTGGGGCATTCTTCATCCCAAAGGGCATCTTGGTGAACTCATACAAGCCAAAAGGAGTCACAAAGGCTGACTTTTCTCTAGCACTGGGAGTCAAGGGCACCTGCCAGTAACCCTTGGTAAGATCTATAGTTGTAATATACTTAGCCCCACCCAGTTGCTATAGGACCTCATCTGTCCAAGGGATAGGGTAAGCATCTGACTATGTGTGACTATTTAATTTCCTGTAGCCCACACAGAACCTGGTGCTGCCATCCTTCTTTGGCACCAGCACCACTGGGGAGGCCCAAGGACTGTTGGACTCTTAAATCACCCCTAGTACCAACATCTCCTGTACCTCCTCCCTCAGAGTCTGTTGACTCACTCAGGCACTCTATAACAAGCCTGCCTAATAGGCCTTTTGGGTCCTGTATCCACCTGATGCTGCCCCAAGTGGGTGCACTCTGGTTTCCCAGTGAACATGTCCCCAAGTTCTTGCATAACTGCTTGGAATTCTCGAACCTGGGTAGGAGATAGCTGCTGGGGCATTGCTACCCCTTCCACTGAGGTGTCAGCCCAAGCCTCGCTGAGGAGATCAGTCACCAGATCTCCTTCAGACTCCTCCTGCAATCCACTGCAAATGCTCAGCACAAGGGCCTCCCTATCATGGTAAGGTTTCATCATGTTAACATGGTACAATTTGTACCCCTGCCTTCTGCCTAGCAGTTCCACCATGCAGTTAACATCACTTACATTTCTTACCACCTTGTAGGGTCCCTCCCAAGCTGCTTGTAGCTTGTTGTGTCTGACAGGAATGAGAACCATTACCTGCTGCCCCACAGCATACTCTTCAGCTCAAGCATTTCTATCATACCACACCTTTTTCTGTTGCTGGGCTTCTGCCATGTTTTCCTGGGCCCAACCTATGAGTTCCCCGAGCCTTGTCCTGAGGTTTAGGACATAAGCCACAACAGACTCCTTGCGAGACTTGCACTCCCCTTTCCACTCATCTCGAATTATATCCAGAGGTCCCCTCACCCTATGCCCATACAGCAACTCAAAGGGTGAAAAAATGGTGGATTCCTGGGGAACCTCTCTGTAAGCAAACAGATGGGCCAAATATTTGTCCCACTCCCTCTGAAACTGATCTGCAAATGCCCGTAGCATGGACTTGATTGTAGAGTTTAACCTCTCAACAAGACCATTAGTCTGGGGATGGTAGGGGGTGGTCTTCATGTGCTTCACCCCACAGAACTTCCACAGACAAGCTAGCAGGTCTGACATGAAATTTGCACCTCTGTCAGTCAGTATTTCTTTTGGGAAACCTACCCTGCTGAAAATCTCTAACAACGCATTTGCCACCTTCTCTGCCTCAATGGAGGACAAAGCCACTGCCTCAGGGTATCGTGTAGCATAATCCACTACCACTAGGATATACTTTTTCCCTGTGGAACTTGGGGTACCCAGAGGACACACAATATCCATAGCTACCCTCTGAAATGGCTCCTCAATCACAGGCAAAGGCATCAAAGGAGCTCTCATCTTGTCTCCTGCCTTGCCTACCTTTTGGCACTGCTCACAGGTCCTGCAGTACCCTGTTACATCTCTGGAAATTCCAGGCCAATAGAAGTTCTGCATAATAAGCCTCTTTGTACATGTTATGCCCATATGACCTACAAAGGTAATATCATGGGCTATGGCTAGAAGCACCAGATGGTAGGCTCAAGGCACTACCAACTGCTGTACTCTCTCACCTTCTAGCCCTTCCTCAGGGGTCCACTCTCTGTATATTAACCCTTTTTCCCAGTATACACATTCTCCCTTTCCTTGAGAATCAGGTGCCTACCTAGCTATCTGCCTCAGGCCTTGCAATCTAGGGTCTGAGAGCTGACCCTGTCTCAACTCTCTCCTTGTAACCTTTCCCAGCTCCCCTTCCAGAAAGTCTGGCATCCTCTGAAAGTGGTGTCTCTCTGTCAGCCTGGGTACTACCACTCACCTCTACCTTTGTAGTCCCTCTGTCCAGGGGAACATCAGTACCCACGAGCAGCTGTGGCTCACATTCAGTCTTACCATTACAGAGTAGCTCCCTCCCTGAAGTAACCACCTCACCAGTCCTAGCTGCAAGTATGCAGTCTGTCTGGGTATCCCCCAAACTACCAGACCCCATGCTTGTCTCCTAGCCTGACCACGTGTAACTGCATAAGCACATGATATTGTCTCATCCAAATCCTTCCCTGTCAGAACATCTACAGGATGGTAGTTTAGTACCCCTGTTGTCTCCAGACAACCTACTATTGGCATTTTGTCTTTCCCACTTACTGGCTCCCTCACTTTTTGTTGCCCATTTTGCCTCTGTGGACACCTGTATGCCACATGGCCCCACTGGTTGCATTCAAAACATTTAACCCTAGCTCCTGGATGTGTACCTGGACTAATGGCTTTCCCTGCTACTGGCAGATTCTGTTGGGGCAGTCTGTGCTGGCCACCATGGGTTCCTTTAGACCCATGAGCAGTACTGGGGGTGCCCTTCCTGTGCAAAGCTGCCCTGCTTGCCAGGTACAGGTCTCACATCTTCTCCAAGTCATCAGAAGTAGCACATTGTCTATTAGCTAACCAGATCCTCATGTCCTCAGGCAAAGTGCTAAGGGCTTGTTCCCTCACCAAAAGGTCTGCCCGCCCTTCAAAAGTGGTGACCTGACATCCACTCACCCACCTATGGAAATACGTGCTCAGTTCAGTAACATATTCACACACACTTTCATCTGCCTTGCATTTATGCTCATGAAACATTTTCCTATACATTTCAGGTGTTAGCTTAAAAAAACTCCAATAGACAATTTTTTACAGCAGTATAATCAAAACATGCAATGTCAGACATTTTATACAATACAGTTGCAGCTTTACCATGGAGTAAGGGGGTCAGGATCCATACCCAGAGCCTTTGGTCAACACATACTGCTTGCATACCCTCTCAAACATATGAATGAAACTATCACAATTATTCCCCTCTTTAAACTGTGGAAGAATTTACTGACCTGTTGTGCTTCTGGAGCCCAGTTACTCCCTTCCCCATTACCTCCATGACTCTAGCAAAGAGTCAGCATTTCTCTCTCATGCTTTCTCTGTTTCTGTTTTTCCTTGGCTTCTATCTCCAAATGGCTGGCCTCCAACTCAAGTCTCCTTAGCTTCAGTTGGATTTTTAAGTCCTCTGCATAAAGGTTGAGCTGTCCATTCTCCGAGGGTATTATATCTCCACTGCCAGTCTGATTGCCCTCCTGGTTGCTGTTTTCTGATGCAGCTGGAACCAAGACTGCAATCAGGTCTGCCTTAGTCAGGTTTCCATGCACCAGTCCCCTAGCCTGGCACGCCTCTGCCAGCTGGCTCCTTGTTGGATTTCCATATTCCTCTGCTGACATGCTGCCTGCTCACCCTGACTAACTAAGCTAACAAAAAAAAAAACAATTGTGATTTTAACTCTGAGTATTCACTGCATGGCTGGTTTAGAGTACAAGACACCTTCAAAGCTCACTGTACACAAGCTACAGGAATTCACTTTACCCACACCACTACAAGCCAATTAGTATTTGCCAACAAATTAATATGTGATGTGGATATCCCACCTCTGCCAAACAATTAATATGTTGTGGATATCCCACCACTGCCACCAATTAATATGTGATGCCTGTGCACTGGTCCAGGTGGACTGAGATCTGGAGCCTATAGCTGTGCCAGTGGGGAGTCTTATTGGGGATCTGGAGAGAAAGGGAGCGACCAGCCCCAGACTGACTGTGATCTCTGTGTGCTCTTAAGGGAAATTCACTTTATTGTGTGTATTTGTCATCCTTTCCTCCCATATGAGACACCCTCTCTGGTGTTAGTGGTGAGGATTGAGGCTCCTTGATTGCTGGGCTACATTTTATGGCCCTTGTGAGGAAAATCCAATTGTGTTTGAGGAATTCAAGGGGAAAATAAAAGACAATCTGACAATCAGGTAATACGTTAATAATTGGTGGGTACTTTAATGTGGTGATTGATCCACTGACTGACTGTATTCTTCATAGTACATGGAGATTACCTAGAAATGCTCAGTTACTTGAGCATCTTCTCACTGAAATTGCTTTAATCGACGTGTGATGAGTGTTCCATCCCACATATCAGAATTATATTTATTTTGCTTCTCGGGTAGCCAGTCAGCTGGATTATTGGTTGGTGAGAGCTAAGGTGCATCAAGAGGTGCAAATGACACAAGTTCAGTATGGTGCTTTGTCTGAGCATGGTATGGTCATTCGTACTTGTACTCAGAAATTAGGGAGTGTGGGATGCAGGGAGTGCAGGTTTGGCACAGTTATTACAAAGACAGAATTCCAGAACTCTTTTTGACCAGGTGATAAAGAATTCCTGATCACAACATAACATGCAAAGTGTCAGCATTTTTGCATTTTGGGAACTATTGTAACAGAAGTGCAGGAAGTAAGCAAAGGGTTTAGGTAGCAGGAGAATGGATAAGCAGAGAAAGGACACAGAAATGATCCAGTTAAAATATAAATTATTGGGGGCCAGATGTAAAAGTACCAGGTGTCCAAATTAGTAGATATTATGGCAGATGCAGGAGTTAAGCAGAGAATTAAACAATTATTTTTTTTCATATCCAAGAGAAATAGGAGAGATGTTTGTTATTTTATTGATCCTATGGCATTACATCTTACCTTGAGTATTTCACTCACCTAACCACCAACAAATGGGCAACTCGGGATAAATATGGCAAGGCTTGTAAGGGCTCTACTGCTATTAGCCTAGTAACCTTCTATGAAAATATTAACAAAATAATTGTATGAAAGTGTAAAATTCATCTCACAAAGTCTCTTATCACATCGGGTCGAGACAGGGAGAGAATTGTACAAGCAGAATGGATAAAAATTAACCAGATCTTCAGAAGTCAGTATACTTTAATGGCCAGGGCACAGGTTTTTGGGCATCAGAATCACTGCTATCTTGTGAGTGAACCATCATCTAGAATTGTAAAAGTAAGTATGCAGGCTCTGAGTATGCCCATTGAGGAACAGGAAGTAGTAAAGGACATTAACAGTTTTGCAAAAGGGAAGAGTAGAGGAATTGATGGATTTGGTATAGATTTTTTATAAGGCATTTAGCACAAAGTTAAGTAGACCCCTTTTGTGTTTATATCAGCAAGCAATTATAGTCAAATGTTTTACGAAGGATCCCTCAGGGCAAAGGTGTTGATGTTCCTTAAACCTTGCAAGGATCTGACTAGTGCTGAGAACTAAAAGCCAATGTTCCTGCTTAAACAAACCTTCACATTTTGGTAAAATGTTGGCCTTGAGAGTAGTAAAAGTGTTGGGGCAACTAGCACTTGCTATTCACTTAATGTTAATAACAGGAAACAGAGGTAGGGCGACTAATACATGCTACTCACTTAATGTTCGGAGGAGAACAAGATGCACACAGGTCATGGTTAAATGTGCAACAAATGTGAAAGATCAAAGGGAATACAGCTAGTGCACTGGCAGTAAATTATCAGAAGGAGTTTGACACACCACTCTGGCCTTTGGTTTGGGATGTGTTGAAATATTATGGATACTCTGTGGAATTCAACCAGTGAATCCATTGTTGTACAAAAAACATTCAGCTCTGGTGTTCTCTAATGAGATATTGTCTGATCACATAAACACAAATGGAGGTATAAGACAAGGCTGTCCCATCTCCCCTTTTCTCTTTGTTCTGGCAGTTTCAGTGATGGATAATTTTTTACATCTTAAGTATAGTGTGGTATGGTTAGCATCCATCTAGGGGCAAAGGGGGTGTTTTTTACCACCTGCTTTGCAGATGATTTCATAATATGGTTTAGTAACCCCTAGCAAACATTTATTAAGCATTGTGGAAGAGATGGAAGGCATGGCTTGTAACAGGGCCTTGTGGGAAATGGAGATAAATCTGGGGTTTTCCCATTGTCAGAGAGTGGGCAAATGGAAGAAGTATCACTCCTGGAGGGTATTGGAACCATTTCAGAATTTAAATATTAAGGGCTCATGTGAAGTGTGAACATGGGGAACATGGTAAAGAATTTCAACCAATTTTGCTATATACAGAGAAAGTATTTTCTGGCTGGAAGATTTTGAAACTGTATTTTCTAATATGAGTTTAAGCTATCAGGATGTTTGCTTTGCCAAAAGTCCCTTCTCTATTAGTCCTATTTCTCATGTATTATACACCTGCAAATTAAAAGATCTCAAAAGTTGGCTTTTGCATTATTTTGAGATTGTAAGACTTCAAAAGTTACTATGAGGAAGATGTTTCTTCCCAGGAAATATAAAGGCTTTGAAGTGTATGGGAATGCTGTCTTGTCTGGAATTATACATGGGTCATAGGTCAGGCTTAACCAGTATGGTTTGAGGTGGAACTGTATGTTAGACTTCTGGCTATGGCCAAAAGGGTATGCCCTCTGGCTTATAAATTCTGGGACCCTCGAGTGTTTGAGCTCTGGTTTGATGCTGGAGGGAAAAAGCTGACAGGAAAGGAGCATAAGGTAATTACTAAATGTTTATCTGTCTGGAACCATCCTAGGATTCTATTCAATGATATGCACATTTGGTGGGACATGTGGGTCAATGCAGGTATGCTATTCATATCAGGCTTCTGGGATAAGGCACATAATATATATCATATGTGGGACCAGCTGCAACAGATTTACACATTTTCTCCCTAAAGTTAGTGGAAATTCATTCAGCTATGGGATTGTATATCAAAAGTTATATGAAAGGATGTAGGACTACCGACTGTAAGGTTTAGGTCTCATTTAAACAGAAGAAAACAGGGAATGGGAAGGAGGTTTACTATATACGTCAAAAGTTAATGTCAAATTCCAGCATATTAAGTAGGTGAAAATGTTGAATCTGTTGAACTAATTCTTATGTCGAATATCGAATGTGATGTCCATGTAGGCAAAGGTAAGTTTTTAAGTCATACACTGGAATTCACATTTTACTAGGGGGCAAGCCCCTCTCCAAGCTATATATTCCAACTCTTAGATCTCTCTACAGTGAAAAAAGGGATACATTTCTCAATCCGCACTGTACCATGATTTCTATTAATAACATTGAGCAGGTATCAGCGAATGCACACTGGCATTCCCTGATATGGACTCTCATTCAATTAATGTTCGGAAACACAGGAATCAGCCAACTGCCATTCGGCATTCTTGTATTTGCCAAACCTTACTTCTTCTAAATTTTGGTAGTAAACCATATATATATATATATATATATATCTATATATATATATATATATATATATATATATATATATATATATATATATATATATATATATATATATATATATATAAGGGTTCCTATCAGCATCTCGAAAGCTGACAATATCGAATACAATATTGTCGCCACGAGAATGCCCCCCTGCCTACACTCTTTAGTTTTTTTTGGGGGGGGGGGGTTTAATCGGCATTCAAAAATTTAATAGTTCGATCATTTCAGTTCGATAGTTAGTGATTCAAACTATTACATTTTCAAAATGATGATATAGACCCATATATGGTTTACAATCAAAATTCTGAAACTCACCTTACCATCAGTCAGAAAGTCGAGGGTAAAGTTGAAACAGGGCAAAATTGTAATCAAAAATCCTGTTGACTCCGAAATGTCGACATGTAACTCAAGTTCGCGGTTTTGAGAGTCACTGTTTTCAATTGGATTGCACTACAGTGGGGATTGGGGAAAGTACCTTTTCCTCACTGTAGTGCAATCTTGGAGTTAGCAGGTGGGGGTGGTGCAGGTAGGCTTGCCACCCTGCAAAACATGTGTAGGCTATCTATGGAGTTAAAGGAAATATATTACAGGGTATTTACCATGGGATGGACTGTTTTGAACATGTTGAATCTTGGTAATCAACCATTCAACATGATGAACAGTCAGTGTTATGGTTTCCAATGTTATTTGTTTAATACAGTGAAAGAAAAATAACCATTCATTATTTTGCTAATGAACCTATATCTCTAAGAAAGGATGCTGCCACAATATTAGTCTACATAGATGGAATAAGCAGTTGGACAATGTAATGTCACAGGAGGAATGGTCAGCATGCATAAGTAACTTGCTGGATTAAAGGCAGGCTCTTGACTCTGTGTATTTTATATGAGAGAGGTCTAATCTATACTGATAAGTGCTTACATTGCCAGGCTTTCAAGGTGAATTATTTCCATTTGCTTTAGCAGTGCTATTTGTGCAGACTTTATGACAAAAACTAGTCAAGGGTATAGAGTAGGCACTACAAATCCCCCTTCCCACAGTACAGAAGTATACATTTTGGTTGTTTGGGATAAGGCAGCATGTATTCTTGGGAGTGACAGAGATTTATTGGATTAAGACAGTTGTCACCAGGCTTCTGAACTCTGTGTTTTCTTACTGGAAATGTTATTCAACTTTGGGCATTTCAGCTTTCCGTGACTTACATTATTGATTGAAATTTTGGTAGAAAAATAAAAAAAACATTGATATGGTAAAATGGACAGAATATTGGAGCATTTTTGTTCAACAGTTCTGAATATGGTTTACGATATTAATACAATAGTTAGGGGCAGTGATGGGGTTTTGTTTTTATAATTGTACACACACACACACACACGCACACACACGCACACACGCACACACACGCACACACACACACACACGCACACACACACACAGACACACACACCTGGGAAAGGCCGACACAGATTCACCAGCTGTGTCCTCTTTCTCTCTCCAGACAGCAGGGTATATTGCTGCCACCAGCCAAATACCATTAGGTTCTTACAAATGGGTAACCAATTATGCTGTGTCAAATTAAAACTGATGAAAATGGTAGAGTGTGACCAAGGCTTTTTGGAGTGGCCACAGTGACACTGAAATAAGCACAGGTAATCTTTAGATAATAAAAATATTTACTAAAAGACCAGCCACAATGAAAGGGTATAAAAATATTTAATAATAGATAATAAAAATAGAAAACAGGAAAATACTTAATATTTAGTTACAATAAACATCAGAGTTTTCAGTCACAGGAAATATAAAATAACACTTGGGCAGAATCTCACATGCAGAAAAAAATAATACTAAACTAATCTCATGCTACTTTTCCTGACTACTCTAACGAGAAAATGTCCCTAGTTAACTCACTTAATATTGCAAGGCAAGATGTACTGCTGAAATCCTGACTTCCAGAAGGCAAGATGAGATACTCCACACACTGAACTGTATAACAAACAACTACTGAACCACTGAACTGTGATAACTGGCATAGATATTTTATATATCAGAGTCCAAAGGAAAAAAAAACTGCTGTTGCCAGAGCTCCAGCCTTCAGTTGGTTATAGAATTACATCATATCTAGTCACCTGTCTCTGGCACAATACACATTCAGAACTCTGTTAATATTCTGCTGCAGCATTTTTTAACATAAACAACTTTTACAAATGCATTTTTATACAAGCATCTGTACAAATTAATGTGACAGTCAAACGACATAAGATTATTTACAAAACTTCAACCAGTTATGCTGGCATATGGCACATATGCACTGTCTCACTTCTGATACAACTAGAAATACCTCATAATGTCACATCCTCCACTCACCACCTTTGTGCTCTAAAAGGAGTACTACCTTCTCCTTCTCAGGCCACAAATTCTGACATAGAAGAAGCAGAGAAATGTGGCAGATACTTTGCTGCCACTCCTATTCCCACATATGCCCACTGTTGCTCATTGATGGAAATCTTATTTCTGAGGCATATGGTGGGCCAGGTTAAAATATGTACTGTAGTATAAGAGTTCACAATGGCACTCTAAAGTGTGAGTCATGGCAGTCTTTTATCCCTTTCTATACTGTTATGAAAGCAGGCATTACAGTGGCAGCATTTCTATAAGGTTATATGTGGAATTGCAAATTGCCCCTTAGAAGCATGGTGTGGACCACACATGTGCAGTGTGGCCTGCAGGGACTCAGGCATGTGCATGGCTCTGAAAAGAACTGATTGCAGTGTTTAGCAGAGTGACTCAGAAACAAAGAACCCTAATCTGTATAATTGCTACACATAGGCAGTGAAATTTATTAGAGGTAAGGCATTGATAACCATTGTACTATGGAACAATTCATAAGGCAGTAACTTTGAAACCTGAAACAAGTAAAGCTCAGACTAAATCTCAGCTTAAACAAGGTGAGTGCTGATTTCTACAAGTTCATTTTGTCAAGTATGACTTTGTTAAATACTGTTGTATTTGTCTATATAATGAAATAGCTTAGCCAATATGTTTAAAGATTATTGGAAGGTGTATTGAGAGGATTACTGCACAAGTAAGGCAATTGTTGGGCATAAGGAATATTAAACATAATGGGATACACATTTTTAGCACATAATCAGAAAATTCAACACATTCTGTCTAGCCTTGGGAATAATTTTCAACATTTGAATGCTGTATAGCTTACACATATATCTCATGTGCAAAGATCTTTTTAACCCTAAAGGGGAAAGAGTCATGTCATGTTGGTGAGTTGCAAATAAGTGTTCTACTGTGTGGGAACATATACTCAGGAAAGTCATATGCCTGATATTACTTAAATTATGTGGAAGAGATACATGATGGTCAGATACACCAACAGTATGCTATATGGAAAGAAAGAGGCTGGTGCTATAAAGGCGTTTTAGGTCCAGCCATAAACAAAACATTAATACCAGTGTTTTCCATATCTTGTGGCTGATGTTTCAGAGGAGGGAGAACTATCTGCCTTCATTTCTGCATTCTGTCGTACATTAATACTTTCCAGGGTAAGCAGTGCCTGCAGGGAATGCAGGTTTTATTGTGGCTGTTAGCAGTGAGCAGCAGTAACTCTGTTATTCAGATTCTGTGTTAACTTGGAAGCTTTTGAAGACTGACATTGTCTAAAAAAGGCACTATGGAGATAGACAAGGTTTTTGCCAATGTACAAAAACCTTGTGGAGATAGAGGGAGGCCACCTCTGACAAATCACTTAGGACTGTCTACTGTCTCTTCCCAGGCTGATATATCCTGCCCCCCATGACTCCAGAAGCTAAGCCAATTATAGAAGTCTATAATCTCTTGTTTGTATTGTGGCATCATTCTCTGTAATGCTAAAATGCTGTTCATTGAGAGGTTTATACCTGCCTTAGTCACATATTCCAAGAGCTTCATTATTTCTCCCTTCAAATAGTCCAGACAGGTAGGTCTCAAGTTGTTTACTCTGATGTTTACTATGACAGTGTCATATGTGTGCTTGCGGTGCAAGAACTTGAGTAGATGCATGACTTTGCATATCCTGGTTCCTGGCAAATCCGATGTGTGTGGTGTGTGCATGTTTTCTGTAGATGCATGTATGGGGTAATTGCAATATTTTTGTGACAGCAACAAATATATTGCTGTGAAAATCATTTTTTATTTATTCAGTCATTCATTTTAACACAGAGAAACATCTAAAGAATACTTAGTCAATAATTGGCTGACATTTGTGGTTGTGTGTGTTTGCACACATGGGGAGTTGTAATAGTTTGCATTGTATGTGTGGCCATTTGCTCATTTTGGGTTATATGCATAGTAACAACAACAGTAAAGTAAAATTAAAGGTGTAATCACATTATACAGTATAGTGACATAACATAACTGGCATACAGTTATCTCACTTTTGCCTTATAATGATTACAGCAGATCTTCATTTTGAAAATAGCTAAAAAACTTTATAACTAATAAATTGTTATATTCTAATATCAGTTGTCACTAATAACAAGGATTATGATCAGATATCCAATCATAGCCAGCCTATTATGTGTTAATGGATGCCAAGAAAGTCATCTTCATATTGAAGCTAGAATGGTAAATCTTGACATCCGTACAGAGAACTGATAATATGGGTTATTATCAGAGGCCTGGTCATAATTCTTTGTAGTGCAAGGAGCTTTATCTGTCAAAGAAAATAAACATTTAGGAGCTGAACATGCTTTACTGCCTTTGAAAGCCAGTAAAGCACTTATCACTGCTAACTACACAGCAGCAGCACCTTTCTCACCTTCTTTGCTTAAGAATTCTGGACAAATCCAAACAAAATGGGGGGGGGGGGTAAAGGATGAAAATCAGGTGCAGGTATATATTGCTCTTATCCACCTAAAAAGTTAACACAACAACAGATTTTGCAACAATGTGTCTTATGAAGAATAACAAGCATGATTCTAAAATGTCTGGTGTTACTGGCTGATGGTAATCTCAGTGATTTACCAGAAGTTCAAAACAATTACGAGGGACAGAGTAGAAATGTTAGATAGCTGAGAAGCACAGAAAGCATGCAGAAACTAAGTTATCTTACCTTCTGCCACTGCTTTTTGCAAGCCTGCACTATTGTCTTTTTGTCTCTAGGATCGTAACAGTGCTGGGGTGGGGGTACTCCCCAGCACTGTTATGATTATGTCTGATGTTAAAGAAACCGATTAACAGGTTTATCATTTTCCTGACATCAAAGTGTAATCTAGGCACTCTAAGAACTGCAATCCTTTAAGTAAAGTATGTGTTATGCAATGTGTTTCACGTCTGTGAATCATAATAGCCAACGTTTAAAAGTATGATACCACGATACCGCAGTGTATCCTGCAGCATGATAAATGTCTCTGAGGAAATGCTACAGTGCTTCATCAGAAGCATTTATCTTTCTGCAGAATCCACAGCTATCAGATGTTCTGTCTGAAATAAGCATATTAAGCATAGCTTGTGCACTGAATTGCATTGGTATAACATTTATAAAAATCTGAAAGAATACTATAATGTGTAGATTGTAATCAATGCTGCAGCGACTTTAAGAAACTTCTGTCTGAGGTTAGCAGGTAGAAAGTGTGATATCAATATTACAAACTGTGGAATGAGTGCCAAATATAAATATCCTGCGAAGTGGGAGAGGCAAGATGAAGGCTTACAATGGACATTTTTTCTTTTCTTATTTTAAAGCAAAGTTCTAGAGCACTTCTTGCTCCTTACTTGTCATGATGGCGATTAGAGAATTTAAACACTTAACAAACAAGTAAGTACATTCACTTACATAGTTCGGCACCTTAAAATGTTTACCATTCATACTGGTATCACACAAAACCCACTATATACAACAGTTATGCAGAAGGAATCAACACTGACAATCCCAGTAAGGTGGATGGCTGGTTCACCAGAAAATGTTGTTTGGTATCTGAATGATGCAAGAACAGCTGAACTGATATGGTCTGTGTAAATCATTTCTCTCATGACATTTCGCTTACGTTTTGCATTAGCAAGTGACCCATTTTGTAGAGTGCAAAGAGCATGCAGCTCAAGAAACCTATACAGTTTTTTTTCTACACACTGTAGAATTTATTGGAGAATACCTTAGCCGTGGTCATTAGACCATGACTAATGAGGCTGCTAGGGGTTAAATGAATTCTCTATTTTCGATTTTGGTGGAAAAACAAGTACTCTGATACAGGTGTTTGACACACTGTTTACATAATTTTAAGTGTGATGGGATTTTCTATATCCACGGATGCTATTATCTATTCTGCTAACCACAGCTGATGGCTATTAAAAACAGTCTGTAGTGTTTTTGTTATTCTTTTTTGCTCTCAGCTGCAAATTGTGATCCGTGGTTCTTATAAAGATTGCATGAGATGTTTCAATGCATTTATTTTCTTTCACTGATTAGCTCTCATGACAATTTTCTCTCCAGTTGCCAGCTGAGTAACGTAATGTAATACTTTAAAATTTTATTTTATGGATAAATATAGCAAAGCAGTGGTAAGGAAAGTCAGTTATTTTGAACATGTAATCATGAGACAGTATAGTCTTCTCTACTGCTGTCACATATGGATATCATATGTTTGACAATAAAACATGTTATTTTGTAAGTGTACATATTTATATCTTGATTTGTTTTACATATTTGCTGCAGTAGGAATTAAATAATTCATTACAAGTATAAAATAACACCAGTTCCAGAATGCATACAAAATGAAAGTTCTGCAAAAAAAAAAAAAAAAGCTAACACATGAGAAATAGGATGACATGAGAAAAATATTGTATAAAAACATTTAATTTACCAATAGCTTAAAAACAACAGAAGAGGATGAGACAGTGCTCAAAATTAAGTCATAATATCCATCCATCTATCCAGAACCCCATTTTTTCATAGGGGTCAGGATGTCACATAAATAGTGACCATCGCATATGAAGAGGACGGGAGGGTGGACTGATGTGTCACACTATTTGAGTCATTTACTGCCTTAGATCATAAATATGTTTGCAATCTGACTGCACATACAGGTGTAACTATATGCAGACACAATTGTTTAGCGAAAGAGTTACATTAGTGATGGCATTACTATCACATGAAGAGTCACACCAGGCAAGGTGCCGTAAAAGTTGTTTTTTTCTCTCTACTGGCTCTTTTTTTTCAGCTACCAAGTGCACCTTGTTCACCACTGAGTCTACCAACCACTGACTATCCCCTCTGGTCTTTCTCCAATAGAGCTGGAGCCAGCTCAGGGCTTAAGGACTTTCTGAGGGTCGTTTGAACTCCACTACTCCCTTTGTAGCCCAGTGCTACATATGTGGAGCAGGCATGCAATGCGGACATGCAGCATTTTTCCCTGTCTCTGCAGTAGTTCAGCCACATCCCTACTCTCTTCTCCCTTTGGAATACACTTCCCAAAGGATATCCCTTGCCTGCATCAGGGATCATCACTGAAGACACCCCCGGTGCCACCCCTCCCCTTCCAGTATGGGTATCATGCATCCCTACCTGCCTGTCCATCAGTCACCCAAGCTGCTAATTGAACCCTGGCCCCATGGACCATAGTCAGAGATTTTTTCCTGTACACCACTGCAGTGGCTTACAATGTGCCACATTAGTGGCAGCAGGAACATACAGAGTCACTGGTACAGAATAGTCCCACCAAAACAAAAAAGACCAAAGTTGTATGGGGGTATGGACAGGAATTCTAGAAAAATAGACTGACATTATTTGAGAATTAACCATCAAGCAATGCAAGAATGTTTGTGTAGGGGACTCCATGGGATACAGCCATAATAAATTAAATTGTGAGCAGGTGATAACAGGTATAGTTGCAGTGGTCAGTATAAGGGTAATGTTTTGAGACTGAGATCAAATGCCATGCACGTTGCCCAGGTTCCAAGTATCACACCCTCAGGAAGGTTTCATTTATATAAAATGGATACAGCAGTTTCAAGTTGATGCAATGCAATATTTAATAGTAATAATAATAACAATTTTGGGAAGGTGGGTGGTTGAGCCATGTGGAAATATTTTGATGGCAGTGATAAGCACATTCACATGTCTTAAAATTTACTATACAATTACTTGTTTATATATTTAATAGAAACAGTGTTATTCAAGTTGTAATTGCACATTCCACATTACAACACATCAGAGTTGGACACAGACAGTCCTTGTAATTTCTGACCTATTAAGTTTATTAATCATTTAAAATAAATGTGTCTCCTTAGATGTTTATAATCATTAGCTGTTAGCAATTTATATTCCATCTCCTGCATGATTTGTAACTATTAGTGATATACTGCCAAGCCTTATGTCTTGATGACACAGAGAAAGCAGCTTAATTTTTCTGCATGTAATCTGTGTTTTGCCATTAGTTGTTGCAATGTTCAATCTTCTCACTGTAGATACATGTAAATGGGAAGGTGCATATGGTGCTGCATGTTTGCATATCAGTGTGGTGTGAGTGCCATTTTTGGAAGTGAAGTACAGTCAGAATGATATTGTTAGCATAAATTTGTAGGTGTGGCCAGTCTTGGTGGAACAACAATTAAAGTGTAACCTGAATGTTATTGCTGGTGGTCTGGCTCATTGCAGTGTTGAGCAGAGAAGTGTATGACCTGGCTAAGGGATGTCAACTGGCATGGGAGGGTGGCTTAATGTCTAAGGCATTTGCCTTACAAACACAAGGTGCAGGGTTTGAGTCTCACAAGGGATAATTGGCTAGGCTTAAAATGGCTCACAAGGGCAGTTAGCTTAGTACTAAACTATGAACTATTTATCAAACTATATCCATGAGACAGACTTTCTGGAGAATATGTTGGAGCATGCCTGCAAATATAGGAAGGCATTGCATGATCTCACATTTATGAGCATGTACATCAGCTGCTGGGATTGGAGTTAGTGCTGGAAAATGGAAACCCCCCCTTTGGGTGCCATAACTATGTGCTATGACTGGCTCTGATGTCACTGACCAGGAGCAAATACATATGGTTGCATTGATTATTAGATGGCCGGTAGATACAGTAGACTGAAATATGATTAAAATAAAGCAATAAACTTATAAAGATACACACCCTTAATATCATTAAAAGTGTTTTAATATTCCATAAAATACATGCTTAGTTTCCTTTTTTTCTGAGATTTCACATAAAAGAGATCTCTTCTTGACCTTCTACCTTATTTATCGGTAAGAATTCACTGCCTCCAGAATGAACTGCTGAACTGCTGAATGTAGCTGTACATTTTGAAGATGCATAAGGTGTGTAGGGGGCCTCAGGAATTTTGTAGAATGTTATAACTGTTTAAATGGACTGGACACATCTATATTAGGATGTCTGATGGTACTTTGGAGTAAAACTGTCTTTGCAGGGGGTGTGCTTTGCTGATGTTACCTAAGAGCCTTATTTCCAGTCCTATGTCAACAGATAGGAACAGAAGCCAGTTACCTGTTGACCAAAATAACAGGTGTATTCACATGTCCAGCATTATTTCCCTCAAGTTGCATAATGCTGACCTGGCTTGCAAAATGAAGATGTGGGTGGATGGGAACTTTGTCCAGTGGCAGTTGGTGACTTCAAAGTAAAGGGGCGGGGGGGAGCTGCATGAAGCAACTGAATGGATCAGGCTAATTGGAATTTTGTTAGTCTGTATTGTGACAGGTCAGCGACCATTAACTGTGAATAAACAACAGATAGGATTATTCACTTGTTACCTTAGATGTCTGAATGCAATCAACAAAGCCAGTCTTAGATGAAATAGAGCCCTAAACAAATGACTGTCTGGGCCTCTACTGTTGCACAACAGTACCACCTGCACCTACCCAGTGCTTTTCCTCTGTATACCCCCAACTCCTCCCTGCACTACCCAGATAGATCACTTATTTCTTATTTTTTTCACACTTTGTCTTACTTTTTACCTTTTTTCCACCAACTGTTTAACATATTAACTGGCCAAGACTCCACTGCAGTAAGAATAGAGGAAGTAACTGTATAAAGCTAGGGGGGGCTCGGGGTTGCTTCGCTCCAGAAGTCATAGAGATCTACATATTCTGTGGTGCTTTGCAGAGCTGTTTTTATCTGTGATGGTCTGAATAAAAAAACATGAATAAGGGAAGAAGTTCGTCTTATTTTTCTTTCTAGGAAAACAAAATTGTATCTAAAGCTAAATTTTCAAAGCTAACAAAACAGTAGTTCCCAATAAAGTGAAATACCAAATGCTTGCAAGGATCTATAAATCCTATCTGGGAATAGTGCCTGCCTCCTTATCCCACAAAAAAAAATTGCTTTATGTGTACTTCACTGGTGTTAAGATTTCAACGAAAGTAAAAGCGTAAATGGCCAGAGACATATATTATGTAAGTGAGGGTCAGCGAGAGGAATCCAGACCACCTGTAAAAAACCTATAGAAATACAGGAAGAATGTGCAGATGGCACACACAAGGAATAACAGTCAAAAACTCAGTCAGAGGACGAAGCACTGCAAGACAACTCCATTCATTTCATATAGTGATCAGTTGCTATCACACCTAACCTGCTCAGATCATTACAGTCACTTACTCTGTAAATTGTTGACACTTGTGATGAAAAGTGAAACAAAGTATAGCCAAATTGAACTTTTAGATCCACTGCAATCCGTCCCCTCTCTCAAAATCAGTTTCATCACAGACAACCTCCATACCCATCAGTTACAACCACTTGTATGACTTTGAGTATACACCTCAGAACTTTGATTCAGATGAAATAAATGATTACATACATAAATAACTGTCACACAGCAGTGTCAGAATACAGTGTGTAATGCATTGCACCCACTCCCAATACTTCTCAACCAATTAGTTCAAGAATAAAGTAGAAAGCTAAAAACATAATAGGAGGTGAAGGACAAAATCAGAGACAGCAGTGTGCTGAGAAGATGGTAAGGCATTATATACTTAAAATATTGTCATAACAGTCTTTGCATTAGCACGCTTCTTCCTAAAGCTATGAAGTTTTACATTCATCTCAGTCATTAGTTAGCAACTGCAGTTCTCAGTGATTTGCCAGAAAACAATCCCGCATACATTATGAGGAACAGACTAACGTATTAGGCAAAATTATAGACATTCTACTACAAACAGGGACAGCAGAGAGTGTGAATGCCGTCACTTACATACATTTATGTGTACATATATTCTACACACACAAATGTGAGCTCACACAGATGTCACCATTAATTACAGTCAATGGTATATCTGCTTGTACACCTTAGAAGTATGATTGGGCTCAAATGAATGAACAAATACATAACTGTGATAGAAGGATGTATCTTATAAGGTCACTGTTGTCAAAATACAGTATGCAATCCACTATACCCCCCCCCCGACACACACACACATATGTCTTAACCTCTGACCTCTAGAATAAAGAAAAAAAATAATGGGAAAGGAAGGATGAAAGTCAGGAACAAATGCGCCCTTTTATGTTTAACATGTGCTAGAGTAGTGGGATTTTCATTGGCATGCTTTTTTTCTGAATGCTACTAAGTCTAAAACTGAAATATCTGTTATTATTTTTCTAATAGAGTTGTTGATAATATGCCCAATTAGAAATCTAAAACTGTAATGTGTGCTGTTATTTTCTAAGCACAATATTTTTACTGATTTATTTAAAAATATCTATACAACACCACATATCTAAAAGCAGACAAACACAGGTACACATGCATACTCTTAAATTTAAAAACTACTTACCTTCCTATTCCTACATTCTGGATCAGATGCATGGATAGTGTTATTTACAAGCATATACACACACACACACACACACAAACACACATATATATATATATGTATACAGTATTTGTATTACCACCTAAATAAATAAACTGGCTCCCATGCTGGTATCTCTGAAAAAAAATGTCTTCCATGTTAAAAACCAGGTTGTCTCAGTCAAATGAAATTGTCTGGTCTAAAAAATGGCCCCTTGAAGTCACCTTAGTTATCATTTAATAAAACATAAAGCCAAGCTGTTTTCAAAACAGCCCAGTGATCAGAGTTAAATGATTTTTTTTTTTATTTTGCTTTGTTATGCAGTTTGGAGTCGGCAGTTTGCAGTGAGCAGGGATGTATTCTGTACTCTGTAGCAGATTCAAACAAATAACGTGACTCAGATTGCAGCACAATCAATCAGTCACTCAATAAGGAAAACATAAAATAAATCAATAAATGGTTAAATGTATTTAAATTCAAATAAAAAGTAACAAAAGCAAACCAGAACATAATATTGCTAGTAAAATGTATAGTGCTTGACATACATTTAATAAACAAAATGATCCCCTGCACGTAAGAAACTGCACGGCTCTCCGTAGATAGCTACAAGAAACAAAAATGAGCCAGCAGCTTTTCTTTTTCTTCTCTTTTCTTTTTTTTTTTTTTTTTTTCTTCTTTTTTTTTTTTTTTTTTTTTTTATCAAGTAGACTGATTAAGAAAAAGAGTAGTTTAATAAAAACTACCCAAACAGCATAGTGGCATCCAAAAACACATTTCCAGAAATGTTAAAATGCATTCAATAGGCTGCCAGCTTTTAAGTACCCAAGTACAACACTTAATTGATTGAAATGTGATCTGTTGCTGAATCAACTGACAAACTAAAATAACTAGAAGATTTTACTTTCATCAACAATGAGCATTAGGACCTTTTGAGCCATTAATTGAATGATTTCCTCACAGATGATTTTGGACAGGTAAGAAGGATTTCCTTTGCCAGCATTTCCATATTTTGAAATATGACCTTTTAAAAATGGATCAAGCTGAGTAATAAGCTCAAGCATCCTTAAAAATTTCCATTCTGTAATGATCCTGATCCAAATTTTTCTTCTGTTCCTCAAAAAGCCAAGCCACATTCAGCTAACATATGGATAACAGCTATGACACACTAGAAAATTTGTTCCCAGTAATCACACTCTTCCTGAATTTGTTTTTCCAGCTGTTGCCCCACCCTGGTTAGTAGTGCTTTTTTCATGATGATCAATTACAATAATATTTTGCCTGTCTCTGAACCCTTCTTTTATAACAAAATGTGAGAAGTTTTTAGGAGCAAACAGTTTACAAACAAAACAGTAAACTGATCCTGTTGATGGTGAATACAAGAACCACTGTCTCTTGTATTTCTCACCATTGGCTTTTGTCCCAATGATAAGTTTTTGTGAACAGTGTATTGCAGGTTTGCCACTACTGAAATGTTGGTAAGACTTATCAAATGGCCCTTTGTGGTGTGGACAGTCACTGGGTCCACAAGCAATCCAATAAGTCACATCGTCAACAGACAAATCAAGCCATGACCCTGGATCTTTTGCTATATTTACTTCGTTCTTTGCAGACTGAATCATTTCACCAATATCACCATGGTCCACTAAACTTTCATTTTCAGCAACTATGTCAACCCTAGAATGTCTTGTAAAGCAACTTGAATCAACATTAGCAGTAGAAGTATCAAGAGAATTTACAGGAAAAGTGAGATCACTAGTGAGACGTGCTATATGAACCTGCTTGCGACACATCGGTGATTCCAACATCATCATATTTTGATCCTGAAGTGATCAAAGTGGTATTTGTGTCCACTTCTGATGACAGAGATCAGTTTTAATCTAGAATCTGTATATCATGTTGTGGAACTTGTGTGAAGAAATCACTCAGCTTTGCAGTCTTGGACATGAAATGCAAAGCCTTCTGTTATTTCTTTTTTTTGACAGTTTTTACTTTTGTGCACCACTTAACTGAAAACATTTAATTGTAGTATCTGTAAAATACAGAAATTAAAAGAATATTTTGTTTGTATATTATGTAGCAGTCAGTACAGTTACACATGTCACAGGCAGAACCATACACACAATTTAATTACTAGCTTACAGCTCAATCTCGTGCTTTTGTGCTTTAATTAATATAAACACATTTTGTCTCAGAATTTGTAAACTGAAAAGTGAAGTTGCTGGGAGTGCCGTATAAATGAATAGCATCAGTGGGACTTGATCCTGCATAGCAGCACATGGATACAGGTTGCTTTGTGTCACGTCATGAAATAAACTTAGTCACTGCCACGACTGTGAGGAAAAAACACTCATGCTGTCTTCACCACCATCATCACAGCACTAAGTACAAAAAATGCACATGGAGACATCACCAGCACCACGTAAACTGATGTAATGAAATACAAATTCACTGATCACCTCCAGTCCACACCATGTGATAAATAAAAATCAGAAAATACATGCATAGTCAAAAGCAGCACTATACAGCATTTGACCATTTTCATGAGTTTTATGACACTTCATAAGCACTACCAGTCCACAAAATTATGAAACATTAATTACATTATTTATTATCAGTGTCAAGAAAATTGAAAGGAGAAATAAAAAAAACAAGGAATCAGCTTACTTACAAAGTTAGCACTATATTGTTGGCACAATGGATGCTGAGTGAGCTACTGAGCGACACTGGACCAGCATATGCATGTGCAATGAGGGAATCTCTGTGTGTAAAGTTAAGACACATGGCATTAAACATATTTATGTTGTTTGTATATAAATTAATCATACAAAATTAAAATTTTTACAAATTATCTTACAAAATGCGTACGCTAATGGTATGATATGTATTATAGTACATACTATAATATTATTGTATATGTATGATAATTATCATACGTCTGGCAATGCTGCTTTGCCCTCATTCTCAGTGGACTTCTGAATGGGACAGCCAACATGACCAAGACAAGAACGATCATGTGAACCTCAGGGGACCGTGTGGAAGTTACCAGATTCTAATTTTGTTTGTTTCCCCAAGATTAATATATATTATTAACCACTGTTATTACTATTTTATTATTATTTTTATTATTTTATTATTGTATATAATATGATTGTAAGTTTTTCATTTGTTGTGGAAACCCCTTTTTGTGGAACCTGGTTCATCTGCACCATTTGCAGTTTTGCACTATATGGTCTATGCTAAATCCGGCAAAGGAAAATTTCTGTGGTGCCCTCCTTCCTCCTTCCTCTGATGCCCTAAGCATGCACCTATCTTACTTAACAGTTAATCCAGCCCTGTCCTTGATAATATAATTATTAATTAAGTAAGCAAATTGTGCTGCTGGGATAATTGTTTACTATCCCTTCCTTGTGTTGTAACTAGGAAAATATATCAAAGCTCAGAGAGAGGAGATAATATATAAGGACTTCCTGGCTACTGCTGAACTCTGCTGGATACCTGCTTGCTCGAATACTAATTTATCACCGGCTGTAGTTTTTCCTGTGAAGTAGTAGCAACAAGCTATAAAGTATGTGCAAAAAGATGGATTATGGGATGTAGGTAAAGCTAGTGGGTTTGCCTAATTGCAAGTTGCCCGTTTATTGCTAGAGGATAAGCAGAGAAAGCATAAGTAAAGGAGAGGCTCAACATCTCTAGACTCCAGCCGCAGTGACTGCTGGGAATGACTCACGTACTGTCACTAATACTGCCAAGGTCTGAGTCTCTCCTGCATTTCACCATAAACTCAGCAGATTCTCGGCTTACTATACCTGTCTAAATAAAGGCAGGCTGCTGCCTTCCTGCTGGTCTAATGTCAATGCTAAGAAACAGCTAGGGTACTTGTTTTATTTTTTTTTTTTAAAAGCTTCTAATATTGAAAACGACATAAGGATAAAAAAAGCTTCTAATAGTCAAAATGACACATGGACTTTCCTTTGTGCTCCCAGGCTATCTTCAGTCATACCACATGATCCCGAGAACTCCAGCCATGTTGACCGGCCAGCATGATACTAAGTGTGTGCACACCTGCACGCACGAATGCATGCACTTGTTCACACATGCAGTGAAAGAAAGTAATGATTAAAACAAAATGATGATTTGAACAGGAAAATCTGTAAATTGGAATGGTGCAGAAATAAGGCTAAAATTTGAAAAGTACTTCCAAAAGTGGAACAGTTGAGAGATCTCCCAACAGACTACCATAAAACTAAAATGTAGTCAAAACCTAGGTTGATAGATTTCTCTCTTTTGTCATGTGACAACAATTGTCAGGAAATCCTTTTATTTTGCCCAATTTCCAAATGGTTATCTCAAGGTCTAAACAGGTAATCACTCCCTTATATTCAGGACTGATCACACCATTAATCATGTACAATCCCTCAAAGACCACAGGCATGGAAGTCCCTAAGATACCATGAGAGAGACTGGAAGCTCTATTCCCTTACTTAGAATCTTATTGGTCTCTTTTTTACCATGCAAAAAGAGACCTGATTGTCATTGATATTCTCTGTCTCTAAATGTCCAATATCTCCACCAGTACTTGACTCAGGAACCTAGATCTTCACAAACAGTATAAATAAAGCATGAAGGAGCAATGAGTTTATAACCCAGCACTTCTCAAACCTTTGGAATACCCTCCTGATGCACCCTGCATGTAAGCTCACTATCTTCATTTATACATAACTTACACAAGTAAATGGGTATCCACAAATGGCCCTCCCTGAAGAAAGGAGGTTCAGTGTCAGGCAAGGTACTAGTAAGGTGTGAATGGTCACCAGGCTGAGTGGCCATTGGAAATCTATGAATCTGTGACAGTCTGTACTGCTCCACCCACCGCTATTAGACAAGCAGAGAGAAACTCTCAGTATATGAACCTATTTGCTGTCTGCAACCCAGCAGTTTCTATCAAACTAAATAGGCAACCTTTCTCTTTAGCCATTTGTGAAAGTTTTTTTTTTTTGTTAACTTGTCCCTGCTTCCTGACTGCCTAAGAAAATTATAGCTTGGACAATCTTGCACTATTCACAGAAAACACCTGACTCAGGAATATTCATGCATTTCCTACAGGGATTTGAGTTAAATTGTACTCTTTTCCCATCTAAAGTTATGCTCTTCATAAGTTTATTGTCTAGATTCAAAAACTTTGCAGAATACCTAAACACAGGACTTGTTCCTGTGGAATGGACAATAGCTACAGTTATTCCTCTCCACAAAGGTGGCTTAGCAACAGACCCGGGAATTGCAGACCCATAAGCCTGACCAGCTTCATCTGTAAGGCTATGGAATGTATCATTATGGACCTCATAAATAAATACATAGGTGACTTCCAAACCCTGGATCCTACCCAATTCGGCTTCATGATGGGCAGAACCTGCCTGCTAAATCTGGTGGATTTCTTTGAAAGTATGTCCAAGGCCACTGATGAGGGCAATCTGTGCACACATCATACCTCAACTTGGTAAAGTCTTTTGACATGATCCCACATTCAGGCATTACCGATAAACTTAGCAAACTGAATGTAATCCCCTTTGTTGTAAAATGGGTTGCCAACCTGATCACAAACCGGAGACATGGTATCAAAGTCGGTGACTTCACATCAACCAGCAGACCTGTTACCAGTGGGGTGCCGCAGGGGTAAGTGCTGAGCCCCCAATTGTTTGGTATATACTTCACAGACATTCAGGTGAAAACTAAAGGGTTGTGGCTGACCAAGTTTGCGGATGACTGCAAACTAGGTGCAATCATTGAATCCCCAAATAATGTCAGTATAGTCCATGAGGATCTCACCAAGACCAATGACTGATGTATTAGTCACGGTCTCAAACTGAATGTAAAGAAATGCATCACCATTCCCTTCAGCACAAACAATGGCCCTTCACACTATCAAATTAACAACAGTACCCTAAGTATCCATTAACCGCGGTGGTGGAGTAGTAGTGTTGTTGCCTCACAGCAAGAGGTTCTCCCGTTTGAATCTCGGCTGGAGTGCAGGAAGTGCCTTCTGTGTGGAGTCTGCATGTCCTCCCCATGGTTGTGTGAGCATTCAAAAGACATGCGTAAATGGGCGTGCCTTCGTTGAAGGTTGAACGTCGAGCTGGCACCACGGCATTTGTGAAAGTCTACTGCCAATCATTAGTGGACTGGAGTTCCGCTGTGGCGACCCCTAACTGGGAAAAAGCTGAAAGACAAACAAACCCTAAGTATCCATTAGGTGGTATGGGACCTGGGATCACAGGTTGAGTGCAACCTTAACTTTGACCACAATGTGTCTACCATAGTAAGGAAAGATTTCCACTTAGCACACTTGGTTAGTAAATGCATCACCTTGATTGCAAAACAAATTATAACTGCCCTATACTCCACACTTCTCTGGCCCATAATTGAGTATAATGCTTCATTCAGCATGTACTGTACTACGCATCTGTAAATCAAATGGGTTTCAGGGACTTAAATATGGCCTGTGACTTAAATAGGATATGCTGGAAGAACAGATGCAACTACCACATTTTTGCAACAGGCTACCAATTCATGTGAAACGGAGCACCTCTATGACACTGCTCAAGAGGTACATGGATGAGTGGATGGGGCACCATAAATACTTACCAGGGATAGCACCCGCATCCCTCCTGGACATGGCCAGTTATCACTAAATGCAATCTTGGGTACTGAGTAGCACTTCTATGGTATTACATTGGGTTGAATTGGCTCAGCTTAAAATGACCTCCGGGTTAACAGCCTAGTAATATACTATGCTCCTGTGATCCTATGTGTTGGATTGCACCAAATTATATGCAAATGGGCCCTGGTCTAGTGAGAGCTCAGTGCACTGTATAGACAGCCAATAGCCTGTGATATCAGAGTAACTACTAAAAGTCACAAAAAAACAAAACGGAGCCAGCAAACTGAAATGAATCCAATATATAGATAAAATCCAACCTCTTTATTGGAAAAAGATTATAACATTCATCAGACCGGTTTCGGCTGGCAGCAAAGCACAGCCTGCTTCAGTGAAAAAACATGAATGCATAATGTAACAGTTTAAATACTAAATTAGCTTACAACTCATTGGTCCACTCAAAAATTCTCATTTAATCCAGGTAAAAACAAAGCACCTAATTTAGTGATCCATTTCTTTTCTTTCATATCTAAAATAGCGTGCCAACCAGTCTTATTCAATTTGTTGCCCCTGATCACATCTATAATAATAAAAGAAAATTTGGCAGTATTATGTTTCAAAGTATGTTTAAATAAAGCACTGTTGATTTTCTTAGTTTTGATATTGCTTATGTGTTCTGATATATGCAATCTCAAGGGCCTCGATGCCTGGCCAACATAGAAAGACCCACAACTACATGTGGCCAGATAAATAAGCCACTCACTGCTACAATTTGCAAAAAAACTGAATATCATAAACTTTAGAAGAATTCCTACTTGTAAATTGTTTAGATTTCATAATTATGTCACAATTGACACAATGCCTACAAGGGAAACATCCAACAAGACGTTCACCAGTTAAGGTAGTTTGTATTGAATGTATGGTACTGACAGAATGTGTATGTTTGTAATGACTAAAACATGAAGCTAAATTCTTTCCTTTTCGAAAAGAAAAAAAAACATTTCTCAGGTATTATGTCAGATAAATCTGGGTGGCTTAATAAGATATTCCAATTCCTTGAATGCTATTTATGAGTACTTCTGAATTTCTAGAATATGTAGTAACTAGCCTGATTGGCTGTGTGGTTCCCTGTTCTCTAGATTTATATGTAAGCAAATCATGCCTAGATGATTTATTGGCCCAAATGCTAGCCTGCAGAACATGTCCCATGGGGTAGCCTCTCTCACGGAATCTATTCGTAAGATCCCGTCTGTGTTCCTGAAAAGTATCATCCTTTGAGCATATACGCCGCATGCGTATAAATTGGGATTTCGGTATATTTTTAACCGGTCTGATGAATGTTATAATCTTTTTCCAATAAAGAGGTTGGATTTTATCTATATATTGGATTCATTTCAGTTTGCTGGCTCCGTTTTGTTTTTTTGTGACTTTTGGAGTAATTTGGTGCCGTGCAACGTTCCCCATGCAGGAGGCTGCATTTGACTGTTACATCAGAGTAACTACTATCACATATGGCAAAATCATATTACAAGGAAAACTAGCACATAAAGTTGTTTATGTGCATTACCAATGCACATGTGAGGAAGCTATACAAACTCAACGAAACATATCAGTAATATTTGGAAAATACTGGCTGAAGATAATTCTGCATCAGCAATAGTCCCAAAAAGTGACAAATATCTGCAGTGTGCTAAGACATAGTCATAAATTGCGATGACCATATTTTTTAACACACCTGTTATCATTTGCAGACTCCATCATAAGCTGAAACAATTCTAATAAAAAATAACTAATTTAAGCAAAGTGAGAATCACAGCCACATTGCCAGTGATAATAGTAGTTAATGTGTGAGGGACATGTGCGGGGAACACCAGAAATGTACACATGTAAGGAAGTAGAATGGCAGCAACAAGATGTGGGGTTAGGGTGAAGAAGAGGTGAACACAAGAGGGATTATGTCAGAGGGAGAGTCAAAGGGGCATGGGCATTGTTTGGCAGGAATTGGCACCAAAGACAGTATAGAAAAACACAGAAAGAGGATATGGGAAAAAGTGTGGGTACAAATGTATACCACGTATCACATGATAACAATGGTTGGTAATATACATAAAAGAAAATTGAGGTACACAGCATGCATATGGAGTGTACAACACATGGGTAAGGAAAGATGACAAACAGGGGAGAGATGATTACCAGCTATCGTGTACCTCAAGAATGCATTATGTACCAATGTATAAAGCAGTGTCAATATGCTGCAAACTGTGTGAAAGTCCTACCAAAAGGAGTATGACTGATGGCATGTGTTTATCAGACAACACTAAATGGCTATTGCCGGCATTGCAGTACACAATGGACATCAGTCTTCATCAACCACTAGACTGTTGCCAGAGCAAGTGTAAGCAAAGCAGTGAGTCTGAGTAAATCCAACAAAGGAAATGTAGGGGCAGAAAAGTGGAGATCAGTTAAAACCTGCAACCCTGCATGTAATCAGCAAACAGCTAAGCACAGCGCCAAGCAGGAGTACTGAAGCAAAAGGCTGTGGGATAAACTAAGCATGTATACCAAGGCATTCCAAGCCAGAAACAATGCAGATTGTGCAGGTGTGCAAGGTATATGTGTGACATGCAATGACATCACACAAGCCAACCATTAACAAGGGTCATCATGCATACCCACATCAACAGGTGTGCAAGGTAAATGTGTGACATGCAATGACATCACACAAGCCAACCATTAACAAGGGTCTTCACGCATACCCACACCAGCAGGTGTGCAAGGTATATGTGTGACATGCAATGACATCACACAAGCCAACCATTAACAAGGGTCATCACGCATACCCACACCAGCAGGTGTGCAAGGTATATGTGTGACATGCAATGACATCACACAAGCCAACCATTAACAAGGGTCATCACGCATACCCACACCAGCAGGTGTGCAAGGTATATGTGTGACATGCAATGACATCACACAAGCCAACCATTAACAAGGGTCATCACGCATACCCACACCAGCAGGTGTGCAAGGTATATGTGTGACATGCAATGACATCACACAAGCCAACCATTAACAAGGGTTATCACGCATACCCACATCAGCAGGTGTGCAAGGTATATGTGTGACATGCAATGACATCACACAAGCCAACCATTAACAAGGGTCATCACGCATACCCACACCAGCAGATGTGCAAGGTATATGTGTGACATGCAATGACATCACACAAGCCAACCATTAACAAGGGTCATCACGCATACCCACACCAGCAGGTGTGCAAGGTATATGTGTGACATGCAATGAAATCACACAAGCCAACCATTAATAAGGGTCATTACGCATACCCACACCAGCAGGTGTGCAAGGTATATGTGTGACATGCAATGACATCACACAAGCCAACCATTAACAAGGGTCATCACGCATACCCACACCAGCAGGTGTGCAAGGTATATGTGTGACATGCAATGACATCACATAAGCCAACCATTAACAAGGGTCATCACGCATACCCACACCAATAAAATGAAATGTGAAACACATGGTAATACATATACAGTATAAATAGCATACAAAGAATAAAGAGTAAAGAATGTGTGTCCGTACATATCTATGCAGGAAACATACAGACGTCTGATTAATGTATAGCACACAAGTCAAATATGAGCACTGATGGAATGTATTTATTTCCTCCACCTTCTGTGTACATGCCTTGCATGTGTATGATACCCTAACCTGATGGCGCAATGTCACATTGTCGCAGTACACCTACATTGCAATTATGATACATTAAAAAGGTGCACATACACATATAAATATTCCATGCGTATGTGAAAAATATAGTCCAAAGATATGAGGGAAGGGAGATGGACAGCATATGTCCAGAGTAGCAAGCAAATACATGTATAAGAAAGCTTGGACAGAAAAAGCAGGACAAGCATAGCTAAGTAAATACATGCACTTGCATGTATACCCAACACAAGATGGACTGCAAGTCCCCTGCAAGGTACATTGAAGAAAATGAACAATGTCTGAGATGTGTAGTGTGCATCAGTGATGGTTATAAACACATTTGTGTACAAATGTCACAGGCAACACAGTAATGCACAACAGTTAAACAGAAATTAGCATAGGTACATAATGAAGGTTGGGTTCAGTATTACCCATACCCATACATACTGCCATACTAACATCAGATGACAGGTGGCTCACTCACAGAAAGTGATACAAACCGAACTGTAAATGTGTATGACTGATCAAAGGACAGTCGTATATATGCAACTATGGCACATCTTCTGTGTGTGAATGACACATATGCAAAATAGCCTTATAATGGATGACTAATATGTTTGCAATGTTAGGGGCATCTGACTGTACATCCATACAAAGGAAGGCCGACATCTTATACATAATGATAACTGGATAGATATGTTAACATGTGTAATACACAGCCAAGGTTTACACATGCTGCAGTATAAGCTATATGCATACTACTGCAGTGTTTGCCAGAATAAGTAGGCTGCATGAATACTTATGCCATTCATAAGATAACAACATGGAATTCCCATAGTCAATGGGGAATGTTAACCTGTAACAGTAACACCATCTGACAATGCAACAGGCTACAGAAACATTTAAGCCAGAGGCCTAGATTATGTCAGTAGAGTAAATAATGTACTACATGGCACACAGTTTAGCATTAACCATGACATACAAGTGCATGGTGCCAATGGGAGCTCCTGACACACTAAGGTAACTATGGAAATAGAGACAGGAATATGCCATGTATTCAAGCCAGCATATCAAAAAGAAAAAAATGACCAGGTTTGTGAAAAATATGCAGACATAAATCTCCCATTTGGATGTAGTCTCAGGAGAATTGCATTACAGTGATATGTGTGGAATGTGATTAAATGTAACATGTTAATGTATCTCATTTGCTATGACTCTGTATGCATGTGAACACTCCCACCAAGACTGCTACCTGTATCAAACATATCTGTTACATAAAAGGGCAGACTACATCTGAAGTAACACTGTCATGGTGCATTGCATGCAGAAGAGGCAAGCCACATACAGAGTGCAGGAATACCTGTCCTGCCATAGTTATCACTGTCTTCAGGCACGTCAGCATTTGATGAGCATGTGACACTATGGTGATTCTGACATATTTTAACAACTGTAAGAAGTCAGCAGTAATATATTGCTCCATACAAACAGAATTGTTGAGTGAATATCATGAAGTACATGCTAGAAGCATGATCATGGTATGGGAAGTCTGCACAAACGTGAGCTTGATAATGCAAAATAGCCAAAAAGAAAGACACCATGACAGCAGCATTACAAGTATGGATCACATTGACTATATTTATGGTCCTGAGGACCTTCCCTGATGGGGATGAACATCTTGAAGTATCTCACATGCGTTCTCCTGGAAGGAGTCTCACATGGCCTGTGACATATCCTGGAAGAAATTGTCCATCATATTCTTCATCTAGGTCCAGAATACATGGGTAATGACATCACAAATCTAGTCCTTTACACCATCTGGTTGGTGTGGTGGAGGAAGTCATCACTGTCTGTCCACTGGAATGCTGGTCCTGATCCCTCAGGATTGTCGTCATCATCTTGTTTCCTGCCCTGGCCCTCAGAGTCTGCCTCTACAGGAAGTGGTCATATGCATCCTTGTCATCTATGGATGGGTGGACTGGCATGGTCTCACATTCTGTAACATGACAATAACAGTACATCTTTACATAGTCCTAACACAGCCTCAACAGTTAAAGAAAAACAGCACTATGTACAATATATACAAGTCATACACCCTGCACAGTAACCAAGGGTTATGTATGTGATGTATTAGTCACATGAAAATTAAACCATCTGTTATGTGTCTGTGCAAATCTACAATAAACAAAACCCTAACACTTTCAAGCATATCTGTTATGTAAGTCAGAATGCAACTGGCAACACATTCAGCATACATCCATATCATATGTAATACATACATTCAGCATACATCCATGTCATGTGTAATACATACATTCAGCATACATCCATATCATACGTAATACATTCACATAATGGGTTGAAGATGACAAACACTATACCCATAGCCTTATGTACAAACAGTCATCATGTACATCAAGTGCCAGTGTATTGTCTGCCAGTATCAAAGTGACGTAAGAAATCTTGTCATTGAAAATGGAAGTGTAACAGAAAATAGGTATGAGACATCTGCTTTATGTCAGAGATGTATTTAAAAAAAACTGTAAAGGAGAACACACACACACACGCACACACACACACACACACACACACACACACACACACACACACACACACACACACACACACAAACACACATACACATGTGCACACATGCATGCACGCATGCACGCATGCACAGACACACACAAGCATACACATCTTAGACTATCAGTACAAACTATCACTATATAATCCACACGGTAATGAGAAGAAGGAGTCATTACTGGGCACATTGCGGGTGCTGCGAAAAGCACTTTTGGTTGACATCAAAGAGTGAAACAATACTAATTTCATTAACTTTAATCATATTTTGACTTAGGAATTGGGTCCATTCCTGTCATGGTATTAGAAACCCAAATGATTTGAAGAAATAAAAAAACAAAGAGCATCATAGGCCAAGGTGTAACTACCGTATCTGTCCATGAAAAAGAGTATATAATCATAAAAGAACAATGACAGCTGCACCTTCTAATGCATATAGTAACAGCACATGTCAACAGAGTATCAGAAAATAATGACATATCAAATGTGCAGTTGACAACATCAACACACCCTATATATGACTGGTGCAATGATTGTCTACCAAATGTCATGGTCATGTAAGGACATAATGGAAGTATAAATGTCACACTACTGGACAGTAAGAAAAATGTAAAAATGCAGAAGAAAACTTGGAAATGTTTATGCATCACATATTGAATTAAGGGCATATGAAGAAATTACCCCATCACAACACACATATATACTAATAATCTACCGATGCACATCAGTGCCTGTGCTTCCCTAGTAACATATTAAATCACAACACATACATATATACTAATAATCTATCGATGCACACTGGTGCCTGTGCTTCCCTAGTAACATATTAAATCACAACACACATTATCACCATTTATAAAAAAATCACGACAGATGAGGATGATAGCCATTGACTCAAGTATGTGTTTAGTAGTGCATGTTTAGTAGTGCCAGCATACCTACACAGGAGTGGTGCACATCTGCGTCACAAATCTAGCATTACAAACATAGTACATCCCTCTGTGCAGGTTGTGAACAAATGTGAACAAAACTAGAGGAATTAATTGGAAGTTACAGATGATCTTACTATAATGATTACCACACATACATATATCTATCTCTCTGTCTCTCTCTCTCTCTCTATATATATATATATATATATATATATATAGATAGATATATATATATATATATATATATATATATATATATATATATATATGTATGGGTCCACTATGAAAGACCAAACACCCATATTACCGACGCTCAGAATCCCGAGACCACAACACTGAAAGACCAGATAATCTCAAGACCAGAAGCGGAAATTTCATAATCCCGATGTTCGGAGATTTTGAGTTAGCACTTCTGGTGTTGCAGTTCAGGTTAGTATGTGTGTGTAAGTGTGTTTGTGAAGGGCTTTAGTGTGTGTGTTGTGACTGGTGTGTGTTTGAGGGACTGTAATGTGTGGGTGTGAGTTTGTCTTGTGTGTGTGTTTGTGAGATCTCAGAGTTAATATATTAAAGTAGGGCGTGTGGGGGGTGCAGGGGGGCTTGCCCCCTGCTTAAATGTAGTGTAAGTTTATTCATTTGATTGTGGGGGGAAGCTGTGTGCAATGCCTAAAACATCTGGAGATCACATGAATCATAAATGTAACATTTTGAAAATCACTATATATATATATATATATATATATATATATATATATATATGGATCTACTTCATTACAACGAAATCCCACTTCACTGAAACCCTCAATGAAACCCCACAACTATGAACATTCACAACAATGAAACCCAAAACCACAAAACACTAACACAAACATCACAAACACACACATACACACACAACAACCCCAAAGTACCTAACACACAATACTACAAACCGTATAGGCAGAGGGGCAAGTCCCTACATCCCCCACACCCCCCTTCTTTATTATTCTAACTCTGAGATTGCACAAACAGACACAGAAGGCACACTCACACCCACACATTACATTCCCTCACAAACACACACCACACTCACAACACACACTTACACACACCACTACCCCTCAAACAGACACTTACACATACATACTTACGGGCATCAGAACACCAGAAGCACTAAACACAATCCCGTAATGTCAGCATTTTGAATTTTGAGCTTCTGAGGTTTCGATGTTCTGACGTTTCGAACATCTGGTCCCACTCTTCCAGGTTTAGTTCATATGAACTTTCGTTCATATGAAGGGAACCCATATATATATATATATATATATATATATATATATATATATATATATATATATATATATATATAAGACTATAGTTGAGAATCAAATGCAAATGGGTTGTGCAGTGCATCATAGGTAACAGACAACATCACAACATACTTGCATCCAAAATGGAATCAAATGTACGGGTAAGATCTGTATAGTATGCCATGTCAAATGACAGCATGGTCTTGCCTAGACCATGTTATATGTACATAACAGATGTGTAAGCATTTTGCTTTCAATTCATATCTGTTTCATTGAACCAAGGAGTACATAAGTGGAGTCAATAGTAAAAAGGAGATACTCATATTGCTTCTAAGTTCTGCCTGTCTGTGCCTGCAGTTAGTATTTACATTATGGTATTACTCCAGTAAAAAAATAAATACACAGTTAAACACATTATAAAGAGTACCATAGCCCCACTAACAAATCACAATGAGTATTGCCATGTAAACCAATAAACTGAAATTATTTATGCAAGATAGTGTTGTAACAGACTTGCGCATCTACACACGGGGACTAACAGAGTGAAACTCAGGAAATGCAGAGAAGTACAACCCTACCAGCATTATTGACACTGTGAGACAGCAGGCACCCATTCAGTATATATGAACAGGCATGGTCTGCATAACATGAATTAAGCAGGGAACCACTACTGAGCATGCAACTTATTCACTGCATGCTGTTAGCACAGTGGAAACAATAAAACCTGTGTTGTATACTAACAGCAGTAGTGACCACTGTAACAAAAACACAGGTAACTTACATTTAATATATGAACATCAAACACTCTGTACAAGTATAACAAAGCTGACTATTATTTTGGTTGTAGCAGAAAATATTCTATAACATCAAAATAAACTTTAAAGATTGGAGGAACTTGTCCACATCCACTTTTCACAGAAAAAATTGCTTAGCAAAAGATATACACACTACATTAAAAACTGAATATATACCTTGTGAATATATGATGGACATCTTGCTAGTAACCATTTGAAATGTCAAGACCCAGTACAGTGAGTCCCGAGAAATGGAGACTGAATGGTGGAAAGATTGGAGTTGTATATGCCAAGTCCAGGATGCCAATTCTCAGAATATTACCTTTTCTCTGAGGTATGGCCATTTCAGAGTTAGTATATATAAGTTCAGGGTATGGGATGCTTGTCTCCCACATGGGGGGGGGGGGGAGTAATTGTCCCCCTTGCAAAAAGAAGTTTTAACGAGAAGAACATTTTTTTGAGATTTGCTCTTCTCTGGGTATTTAGCCTTTTTTTCAACGTTTTGGCGCTCGGCATTTTAAGCGCCAAGACTTCAATAGGGAGTTAATCTTGCCATCTAATTTGCATGCATGGATGCTATCTGAATAACATTCTCAAAGAGGAGATAATCAAATGTTGATGGTAATACAGAGCAGAAATAATCCTGATGATAATAACACATTTTCCCTGCTCCTCCATCCTGAGTATGTAGCCAATGCACAAGGCTCTTTTACGGGCACAGTCATCATCACCTGCAGCAATAAATGACAAGAAAGATTAGGTTCCAAAACTGGGTGGGTGTTATGAGGTTAAACAGCATTTTAACAAGATAAGTCAGTTCAGAATTCACTCTGAGTTTTGTAATCACATTATTCAGCAGTGTTTTACAACGTTCGGTTATAGCTTGCATAAAGAGACACTTATGTCTCAGTGCAACTGTATAACACACACACTATAAGAAGTGACTAGAAGCAACTGGAAGTTGGATTCTAACTTACAGCATTCACCTATGCTCACACTAAAGTCCAGAGCCCTACCTGCCTTCACACTTGTTCTACGCTATGGGATAAGTTAATGGCATTCTAATATCTGTGATCTGTGACAATGCAGATAAAACATGGCATACCATGCGTCCCTATTTACACATTAATAATAATATGCAAGGTGACTTTTGGATTAAAAGTAAGACTGTCTCAGTGTTATAAAAAAAGAATGTCCATGACCGGGATTAAAAGATAACAGTGAGATTCATAGGTTCATAGGTTAACAACCACCTTTCTAGACCTAGCCATGCAATCCAACCCAACTGTATCCCTATGAATCATGAGCATTTATTAAAAGGGAATATGTTAGCAAGTTTCTAGAGGTTATGCAGAGAGGGGAAGTATGTTAGTTTGGGCATTAATATCTGCCTCTGTCAATCAGAGACATCGGGACCAGACCTTCCACTGGTCAAGGTTACACTTAGGGATGGACTCTGCTTCACATGAATAGGCAACCTGTTTCAGAGCATGGGGATGCACTGAGACAAATACCAGTCTCACCAGCATGTCTTATTTATGCCACAAGCAAATTTAAAATCATTGGATCTAGTGGTTTTGATGCTGTTAGTCTTGTGGATGTGCAAAAGTTTTATCAGAGCTAGATCTGAGGATGCTTTGTGTGCCAGGACTAGAACGTGTCTGAATAACCTCTAGGAGTATAGAGACAGGGTTTTAAGGTGATCTGTACATAACAATCATACCTCTCAAATGTATAGATTTTCGCAGAATGTCTGGATTTTCCCTCATATTTTGGTCCATTTTTCATAAAATTATGTTTTTTTCTGGCAAACTAGTGGCAAATTATTAACGATTGATGTTAGGAAATAATGACAGACATTTTAGCTTCAGACTTCATACCATTCAGAAAATTCATGCTAATGCAAAACCTGTTATTCTATCAACTTTCAAGTTTGTAAGGGAAATAGTTACAAATTGTCCCAATTGTTGGGCCTTTGTACCACTTTTATTTATGGCTTTGTCCAGATTTACTGCTCTATGAGGCTGGGAGGTATAAGGACAATATATAATTTCAAACCCTAGACACCAAAGCAGGTAGGAGTACAGTTAATGACACAAGCCAAAAGTGCTAAACTATCAGCTATGCCACAATATCCCATCTGATTACTACTCAGTCATATCAAATGTATGGTGACTTGTGTTGTTTTCTGTGACTCAGTCAATAAGTACTGCATGTGGACACATATTAATGAACACCTAGGACAAAGTTCCCAAAATTTAACTTTTATGGTAATTTCAAAGGAATTACACATCCATCAGTGTTAAAGATGTAATTAGTATGGTACATTCTAGAAGAATTGCAAATAACTGCAAAATGCATAGTCACCTATGGTTTATACAATGTAGGCATTAATGCTCTCCAAATGTGAAATAAATACACAGGTTACTCCCTGAGCCAGAATAGAACCTTGTACCATAATAATATCAAGTAAAGAAAATCAAAATGCTTTGTCTGTATGTTTGTGTACATCAAGGAATTGGTGAGATTTGAACATATGGATAGTCAGTCTCCATATACATTGCACAGCCAACTGAGATAACACACATCACAGTGTTGTTCATGGCTGAATACCATCTCTGAAGGAATAGCAGTTTCACTGGGATCTGTAGAATACTTGGATTCCTTTATAATACATGCTGTTACTTAAATATCATGCACACTTGCTTATTCAGCCCAGTTAGTGTGTAGATGACCTCAGTATGTACATTTAGAAGTCCATCTAAATATGTTTTAATTCCTTTAAGAATTCCCCAGTCATATTCATACACATATTACATATGGAATAGCTATGACACTATGTCATCTAACCAAATATGGTCAGTAAATGCTAACAGTAAGTAGTGGGTTATAATGTGTGGAATTTGGCAATTACTGCAGACATCCAGGAGCTGGCCTCAAACCTGAGCAATCCTGTTCTGCAGGTCATCCTGGTCCCTATGGTAAAAGTCGTTTTATCAATGCTGGACTTGTATGCATGTCCTGAAGGTCCCTCTACATCCTTGGAGCTCCCTCACAATCCAGTTCTAATTGTTGATCTGTACAAAATTACTCTGGTTTGCTCACATCTGTCACTCAGGTACATCAATAGACAGTCATATTTTTGAAAGGGTAGTAGCAGACTATTGGTGGGCATTGGGCATGTGATACAAATGTTCTCATTATATAACTATTGGGTATTTGCCCTGAGCATTGTGCACATAAGCTGAGCTGTTGGTGAATGTGCCGAGATTTGACAACTTACGATTCCAAAGCATTATATGCTAATAAGCCTTATTAATTATGTATGGAACAAATGGTACTTAATGTTTTTGCATAGAGCTAACTTCACCACTAGGTGTAGCTACATGACTGGTGTTATCCAAGAGGTAAGCTAACATGAGCTGCTCGTATTTTTTTGTGGAGCATAATGCTCATTATAGCTGTTTTATGTTCAGAATGTCCTGTATGAAACATCTAACGTATTTGATGCATTTTTTGTTTTAGAAAGTTTCTGCACACCAATATGTCAGGTATATAAAGGATGGGGGTAGACGTCCCCAATCTGCATGTATATGAGTACATGGTACATGTCCATTATTGTCAGATATGGATGGAATGCGCAAATATCTGCAGTATCACAAATTTACTTCTACATCTGCAGCTAGCTTGCACATAATGATTTATGGAGCTGTCCACAAATTGCACATTTGAAGTCTGATTTACAGATATTTACTGATGCTGCTTGTACAGTGGAAGCTGCTATACCATTCAGCAGGGTTGTGAATTTTCAGGATAGCTTAGCATTTAACTTGGTTGTTGTCATCACATCTAGCCATGACTGTTCAGTTTTAATAAGCTGATCGTAAAAGACCTTTATATTTTTAATACATTCAGATAGATATGTTATTTAACATATCATGAAGGTCACATTTGTGCTGATATTTGTCACAGCTGACATCTCTGACGTATCACACATGCTTGATGTAGAACTGGTAGTTGTAGCTGGATGTGCATGTAACTGTGACAGCACCATTTTTGCACTACTGAATGGTTATATGTCCGGCCCTTACTTGTTAAAATATCTACGACATGGGTTCAAATCCCACCTCTCTATATATGACATATCCTACAGTGTGGAATGGATTAATGACAGTGCATACGGATCAGCTGTTCAGACATATTTTCTATGTTTTCTTTCTTTGTGGTTACTATATTTTCTATGTTATTTGTGCTTATCTGTACATGATGGCAATATAGATGACACGGATTGCTTTGCATAGAAGTACACTGTACACAAGAGGTGAGGCATTCAGTTGATGCTTTGAACATTGACATATCAATATGTGAACCCCTACATAAAATCTGATATATGCATATCAACCTTTTTTCATGTGTCTAGCCATAATAGGTAAAATAATTTTTCTGCAAGAGAAAATTAAATTATTACCAAAGCTTTGTTTCAGCAAGACAGACATTTTTAGGATGAATGTTGATACTGTGTGGAGACAGCAAGTGCGGAGGGATATTGCCATCATGGTCAATGCTGTGGGTGGACACAACCATTCTGTGGAGGCCTGACAGCATTAGTTTCATTGTCTAGCCTGGAAGGGGACAATCATGTGTGTCATGGTGTAGCCTCTGATGAGTAGGATAGTGGGGCCAGCAAATCTGATGATGTGGGGTCATTAGATAATGGACATGATGGTGACTGTGACCCTCTGTCCATTGTTGAGGTTGGTACTGATGGTGACTCTTCCCCATGATGGACTGAAACTGCCATTGGGCTGCACATGAGAGTGTAGCTGATGTACATTGATGCATGTCAGAGGGTGTCCACTTGCTATTACAGGCACATGAACATTGACAGTGACATCATGGCTGTGACCTGCATGCACTTGCGTGTGCCACTGATTATGTAGCAAACTGGTTGCGTGTATTACATGAAGGTCAGGAGCACAGACATGGTGAGGTCATGGCAGCACTGGCTGCACAATATGACAGTGTGGTATCTGTTGCACGATCTGTTGAAAACCTTGTTACGATGGTGCTTGAGGAATACTGTAAGATGAATTGGGTGTTATGTGCCCTAACTGTACTGAGCAGGTTACTCCATTCAGGAAACCAGACATGGACTTGGACATCATTGTCTGTGCTTCAATGTGCATGCACATCTGTTGTTGGTCAGTCTATTCTAAACTCAGCAGTCACATCAAGACAGACCCTTCACACTACCACTCCTACTCACACAATGTCCCACACTGCTAGTGTCACCACATCCACCTCCTTGGTACAGCACCATGGGCCGAGTACTTCAATACATGACAGGGGCAGCCTGGATCTTGGTTTGAGCCATCAGCATGGATACAGTATACTATCTTAGTGAAACACTGACAGCTGATCCAGTATGTGTCCTGTTGAGCTATTTTGACCCTGTGGCAATAATGACCACTGTGCTAACCACTGCCTAATCCATCTGTAACTAGTTTCTCAAACGTCTAATGCAACAGGTTTTTTTCTAATGATTTATTTTACTTAAGTGGCTGTCTTCAAGTTGTTTTATTTATACATTCTTGTCATTATATGTTAGTTTAGTTTTGATACTGATGACTTCAGTGCTCTGTATCATCAACTGCCTGCTTCCATGTTTGCATCTCTTAATAGTAGACATATAGCAAGCATCTCTCACAATCATTAGCATGTGACCTTATACTTGCAGCACTAATTGCTACATTAAACATTTCATTCTTGTTTACTGTACGTGCATGCTCAGGTGTTACAAATGTAATTTAAATTAGGTACTGCATGTACCTCTCCCTCAAATTAGGTACTGCATGTGTATCTCCCTCAGCACTACATGCACTTGTGTTGGCATGTTTCCCTTTGTTATCTCTTGCTATTTACTTCCCATTTGTGCCTTTCCCTATCTACCTGCTTGCACACATACACACACACACACACACACACACACACACACACACACACACCTATGTTACTGTAATCCATTGATGCATGTCCCTTGTCTAGTGTGTGCTGTATGTCATTGATGCTTTTCATTATTGACCATTTATTTACATTTGAATGACTTGTGTTGCAGTAATAACCTGTGCATGGTAGTGTTGCCATATGTGTGTAACATGAAACTTGTTTGTGACACAGGTATATTTAGTTTTGGCTAGTTCTTCACACATTTTTATTATTCATGTTGCTATATGCTGCATAGCATATCATGCAACACTATTAAGCATCACGCATCTTGTGTGATGCATCAGTGTTAGCTTAGAAACTTTGCAATTAAGTTATGTTTGTGCAGTGCATTCTCATGCACTGCATGTACCTAGATTTGTTATTGTACTATCTGTTGTAAAGCTAACATCACATGCTAGTTATCTATATGATGATCTCTGACCTGGACAACAACAACTTCTATTGTGTGCACCTCATGCATGTCACACATATGCTGCTGTGCTCCTCTTTGGCGCTAGACCTTGCAGAGAGTATTCCTGTGGTGATGTTTCCTCGTAGATATCCCGATGTGTTCTTTGCTCTGTCATGGGCATGTGTACAAGGTATAACTGGTAAATCATATGCTTATCTTACGTATGATGTTCAATGTGGACAGCTGATGAACTCTTTCCATTAATCATGCACTGTGCTGCTGTTGTGGGGCAACATTACTGTTTAGTCTATGGGCTTCTGCATGTGTGGCTTGTCTTGGCTTAAAGGTGCTTGTTAGATGCTGCCATGTTGTCTGAGCTAGGACATACGGCCTCATTCTCTGTCACCCAATCCTATTTCTCCTCATCCCTGTGTCCTCCTGATCATCTTGTCACAGTTCTGATAGCTAAATGTCTGAAATCTGGGGATCTTGGTGCAGGTAACCTACACCTGAAGCTGCTAGGCTCCTATTTAAAAAAAGTCATGCTATGTATGACCCCTCGTTTTCTTTTCTGAAAACATCCTGTTTTTTATAAAAAAGAAAAAAGATTCTGTGAAATTTCTTCTTGCATACCAAGTTTCATCATGTTATCACCTCCCATCTTTTTCTAGTTTTAGTCTTTTCATGAATTCCATACCTGGATTTATATATTCTGGGTTCCTTGTTCCTTAAATTATATTAGAATAGCTCAGTGGGTGGTGCAGCTGCAACAATATGATGAATGGATGTATGGTATTATCATGCTGTTTACAATATGATGACTGGACATTGGGTATTATCATGCTGTTTACAATATGATGAATGGACGAAGGGTATTATCACACTGTTTACAATATGATGACTGGATGTAGGGTATTATCATGCTGTTTACAATATGATGACTGGATGTAGGATATTATCATTCTATTTACAATATGATGACTGGATGTAGGGTATTATCATGCTGTTTACAATATGAAGAATGGACGAAGGGTATTATCATGCTGTTTACAATATGATGAATGAACGAAGGGTATTATCACACTGTTTACAATATGATGAAAGGACGTGGGGTATTATCATGCTGTTTACAATATGATGAATGGACAAAGGGTATTATCACCTTGTTTACAATATGATGAATGGACATAAGGTATTATCATGCATTTTGCAATATGATGAATGGACAAAGGGTATTAGCATGGTGTTTCCGATATGCTGAATGGACATAGGGTATTATTATGCAGTTTAATACTTTTTACAATATAATTAATGGACATAGGATATTATCATGCTATTTACAATATGATGAATTGACGTAGGATATTATCATGCTGTTTACAATATGATGAATGGACGAAGGGTATTATCATGCTGTTTACAATATGATGACTGGACATAGGGTATCATCATGCTGTTTACAATATGATGAATGGATGGAGGGTATTATCATGCTTTTTACAATATGATGAATGTGTGTAGGGTATTATCATGCTGTTTACAGTATGATGAATGGACGTAGGGTATTATCATGTTGTTTGCAATATGATGACTGGACATAGGGTATTATCATGGTGTTTACAATACCATGAATGAACGTAGGATATTATCATGCTGTTTACAATATGATGACTGGACGTACGGTATTATCCTGCTGTTTACAATATGATGAATGGACATAGGGTATTATCATGCTGTTTACAATATGACTGGATGAAGGGATTTATCATGGTGTTTACAATATGATGACTGGACGAAGGGTATTATCATGGTGTTTACAATATCATGAATGGACGTAGGATATTATCATGCTGTTTACAATATGATGACTGGACGTACGGTATTATCATGCTGTTTACAATATGATGAATGGACATAGGGTGTTATCACACTGTTTACAATATGATGAATTGATGTTGGGTATTATCATGGTGTTTCTAATGTGATGAATGGACGTAGGGTATCTTCATGCTGTTTAATACTGTTTACAATATGATAAATGGTCGTAGGACATTATCATGCTGTTTACAATATGATAAATGGTCGTAGGATATTATCATGCTGTTTACAATATGATGAATGGACGGAGGATATTATTCTGTTTACAATATGATTGAACTAGGGTATTATGCTGTTTACAATATGATGAAATGATGCAGGGTGTTATCATGCTGTTTACAATCTGATGAATGGACGTAGGTTCATAGGTTCATAGGTTCATACTAGGCTATCTGCCCTAGGGCATTTATAAGCCTAGCCAGAATGTGTTTGGCTTTCGCCACCCATTTTAAATTAATTTTGCTATGCCCTTTTTCGAGGTTAGTATACTGTGCCTCTGTCTAACAGTGACACAGAAGTGATACCCGGGGTAAACCTACGGTCTCCCATCCACTCATCAAGATTCCTCTTGAAGAGAGTCAGTGAGGGACTCTGCCTAATCTGGACTGGGTGAAGGGAGCCTCTGGGTTATGAATCTGTCCCTCCAGCATGTCCTATTTATTTCAGTGCTGAGGTTCAAGTCTCTCGAGCGTGTAGCTCGATGGGATTTGGATTTTCTGAGGTGCAGCATGTCCATTAATTCCAGGTTGGACATGGCTTTATATATCAGGCACAGATCGCCTCTGAGCAGGTTGGTATGCCACTGAGTAGAGCTGGAGTTTCTTTAACCGGGCAGCATATGGCATATGTTTGAGCCCTATGATCCTCTTGGTGAGGTACTTTTGGGGTCTTTCCAGTTGCTGCAGGTGTCTGGTAAGGTACATCCCAAAAGGGGCATTGTACTCAATTATGGGCCTGATGAGGGATGAGTAAAGAGGCACAGTGACCTTCCCGGATCTAGATGTGAATCCCTTCATGATTAGGTGGGCTATATAAAATATTTTTCTAACCACTTTGGCCATGTGGTTGTCAAATGAGAGATTGCTATCAACTTGGGTCACCAGGTCCCTAATTACTTCTTCTGTACTTAATGGATTACCACCTATGTGGTAATTTGTGGGCACTTTGTTTTTGCCAAAGGGGATGACTATACACTTTTTGGCGTTTAGCTTGAGGCCATGGCTCTGGCACCAGTTGTCTGTTTCTATGAGGCCCTTTTGGAGGAGGCTTGTGTCGGCTGGAGAGTCGATTATGGCACCCAGTTTGCAGTCATCTGTGAACTTAGTCACCCACAGTCCTTCCGTGTTGGCCTGTACCTCCGAGAAATATATACCAAACAAGAGAGGTCCCAGGACTGAGCCTTGTGGGATGCCACTTGTAACTGGTTTGGAGTCTGACATGGCTCCAGCAATTCTAACCATGTGGGTTCTGTCCTTGAGCCAGTTTGCAACCCATCTAGTGACATAGGGGTTTATATTTAAGCTGGTGAGCTTATCTATAATGCCCGAGTGGGGTATTGTATCGAAGGCTTTTGCGAGGTCCAGGTAGGCTGTGTGGACCACCTTCCCCTCGTCAATGGCCTTGGTGACTTTTTCAAAGAAACCAACCAGGTTTAAGAGGCAGGATCTGCCCTTAAGAAAGCCGAACTAGGTAGGATCCAGTGTCTGTAGGTTCCCAATATCTTTATTTATGAGGTCCATAATGATCCTTTCCATAGCTTTGCAGACCAAGCTAATCAGGCTTATGTGGTGATAGTTTCCAGGATCCGTTGAGGCACCACCTTTGTGGAGAGGGACCACTGTTGCTGTACACCACTCTTTGTGTACATATCCTGTAGTAAGGCTGAGATTGAATAGTAGTTTTATGTTTGGGTTTAGCTCTTCTTGAAGTTCATGTAGGACGCAGCCCGGGACACCGTCTGGTCCCATTGATGCTGTGTTTTTTGCTTTGGAGAGGGCAGCTCTTACCTGAGCATCTGAGATGTCATGGGGCAGCACTCTGCTCGGATAAATATTTGCCCTTTTGGTGGGGAGGGGGGCAGAAGTTTGCGCTGAACCTGTCAGCTAGGATGTTGGCAATGTCTGTGGGTTCGGTGTATTTTTTGTCATTTTGGACTAATTCTGAGCATATCTGGGAAATCCCACCCAGGTTCCTAACATAACTAAGAAAAGCCTTGTGATTATCCTTAGTGTCCTGTGCAATTTTTCTCTCGAAGCTGGCCTTAGATGATTTTATAAGTGCCCGTAGTTTTTTGCTAATACTGATCAGAGATGCCTTCCCTTTTTGGGATTTTGCTCTATCATGTAGTAGCTTCCTCCTTCGATTGTATAGTTTGTTTATGGCTGGGGTCCACCAGACAGAACGTCTGCCTTTGGAGGATTGGGTCTTGGTTTTATTTGGGATTGCATGATCCATGCATTCCTGAAGGTGTTCATAGAATGCGTTTATAAAGGATTCTGCGGTCTGGGCCGTATTTTCCACAGGCCCGGGGGCTTTGAAGGATTCCAGCTCAGTTTTGAGGAGTGTGAAATTTGCTTTAGAGAAGTTTTTCACTGTGGTTTTCAGGGCAGGGGGTGCAGTCAGGATGTGACTAGCCAGTGAGATTAGTTTATGGTCTGATCTTACCAGTGAGGGATACACTTCTGGTCTGCAGCACACAGTCCCCATGTTAGTGATGATCAGGTCCAGTATGTTTTCCCCTCTTGTGGGAATGGTAACAAGTTGTTCCATAGCATTTGAGTTTATAAATTCTAGGAACCTTTGGGCTAGGGTGTTGGAGCTAGAGTAATGCTCCCAGTCTATGTTTGGGTAGTTGAAGTCACCCAATATAATGGTGTTTGGAGAGACCTTCATATTTTCCAATGTTCTCAGGAAGGCCGAGTGGGGTTCCTGTGTTTGGGAGGGTGGTCTGTAGCAGGCTATAAACTGGAAGGCAGTTTTACCCACTGTTAGTTGCACATGGATAGTCTCTGATGCTTTGTGCTGTGCCACCAACCTGGAGGTGTGGGTATCTTTGACGAATATTGATACTCCCTCTCCTTCTGTGGTATGGTCCAAGTTTTGGGGCCAAAAAGCATGGTATGAGGTATAACCTGGCAGTGCTGGGGTGCTCTCGGGAGCCTTGAACCAGGTTTCTGTTACTGCACAGATATCGATGTTCTCCATGCTAAGGAGAGTTTCGAGTGCGTGCATCTTGAGGTTTAGACTTCTGGCATTGAGTAGCATTACTCTTAGTTTCTTATCCCTTGTGATACCTATGGAGGTGGGTTTGTCTTTTGAGCCTTGCCTAAAAAAGGCACTATGGGGGTAGCAAGAGCCTTTGCCAATATCCAAAAGCCCAGGGGTGACAGGTGCTAGCCGTCCCTAGCGAAGCATCGTGGCTTGTCGAGCATGTCATCCCAGGCTGACAGGCATTGGATCCCCTTTGAATGACACCAATACTTAAGCCAGTTGTTGAAATTGATCATCTTGTCTTCATATTGTGGCATCATTCTTGGTGAGGGTAAGATGCTACTCAAGGTCAGGGTCATACCAGCCTGGGCTACATGCTCAGAGAGCTCCTCTATGTCTCTTTTCATGTAGTCCAGGGAGGTACATTTCAGGTCATTCACACCAGCATGGACAATAACTGAGTCATATTTGTACTTGCCTTGGAGTGACCTGAATGCTTGTGTTATGTGACGGATCCTAGCGCCCGTTTTTGCGGTTATATCACAACATCATGGATCTGACCTGTATGCATTTGCCTGTGCCATCGAATGTGTAGCACACCAACTGCACATGTTACATGAAGGTCAGGCATGCAGACATGCAGAAGTCATGGCAGCACTGACTGCATAGGATGACAGTGTGGTATCTGTTGCACACTCTGTTGAAAGCCTTGTTATGGCTGTGCTAGAGCAGTGCTGTAGTACTAACCAGGTGTTACATGCATGGGGAAGTCATGCCAGCACTGACTGCACAGCATGACAGTGTAGTGCCTGTTGCATGCTCTGTTGAAAGCCTTGTCATAGTGGTGTTAGAGCAGTGCCATAGTACTAACCAAGTGTTACATGCATGGTGAGGTCATGGCAGCACTGACTGCACAGCATGACAGTGTGGTATCTGTTGTACACTCTATTGAAAGCCTTGTTATGGCTGTGCTAGAGCAGTGCTGTAGTACTAACCAGGTGTCACATGCATGGAGAGGCCATGGCAGTGCTGACTGCACAGTATGACAGTGTGGTATCTGTTGCATGCTCTGTTGAAAGCCTTGTTATGGTTGTGCTAGAGCAGTGCTGTAGTACTAACTAGGTGTTACATGCATGGAGAGGTCATGGCAGCACTGACTGCACAGTATGACAGTGTGGTATCTGTTGCACACTCTGTTGAAAGCCATCATGCTTTACTGTTATCATGTTGTGTAGCATGGCACACATGGTAACAATGTGTGATGCTTTTTCTAATATGTATTGTAGTGCAGCCCCCAGATGGGTCCAGACATCTGAATCTTGCTTTCAGCACTCCAAACACTCACTCAATGGAGTTTCATGCTACAGTTTGTGCTCTGCTGTATGCATCATTGGCTGGGGTTGATGGAGCTCTATATGACATCATTAGCAAAGGCTCCAGTGGATAACCAGTCACCTGTCTGTTTGGAGGAGATAACACATATGTTGTCCTCATGCTTAATATTTAGAGGTCTATATTCTTCTTACATCACAGCTGTGGTCCTATACTTACCAAATAGTAGTCTCGCAGGTACTTCATCATATTGGAAAGTGGTCCTTAGACCTGAGGGTAACATCAGGTTGGGGGATGTGAGTATAGTCTATTGCACTTAGGGCACAGGGTATGTTGTCATAGAACTGTTGTATGGCAGTTCTTCAATGCATGATTGTTGTTGAGAGTTGTTGAGTAGTGAATGTAGTCATCCCCCTTGATGCACATTGCTTTCATGAAATGCAAGGTAATGCAAAGGTCAGCAGTTGGGGACAGTCCTACAGCATCTCCCATGTGCCTTTGAAATGTTCCAGAGGCCAGTACATCTGGACTCAGACACACTTTTTTCTGTTGGTATTGGGTTACCCTGCAGACTATGAGCATACATTTGGGGTGCCCACATCCTGCACATAGCCTGCACTTGCTGTATCTATTATTACCTGTACAAACAGCTGGCTTAAGTGTAGCATGGCTCAGTGCCTAGCTTCCTTCTAGAGCATACTTGCAGATCACCCTCTAGTATGGTTTTTATTTCCCCATCCAGCTGTAGTGCATTAAATGTCCATCCATTGCATTACATTTTTTTGTATGTATGGTTTGCAGATTCCACCGGATTCCATACAAATCTATGGAATATAGTGGCCTTAAGATAAAGCACATATGGCCTCTGCCAAGTGCTTTCAAAAAGTTGTTGGCAAAATACTTTGTCACATTTAAGTTGCATTGGATGCACTTGTTGTGCTTTGAAATCTGGCAGTCATGCATAGAGTTCATAATTATTCTGTGATGAATAGATAATTACTCAATCTTGTTTTAGCATATGTTACAGAATCCTGGCCACAGCAGATGCACTGATGTCTTCCTTCAGCTATCCATAGCTTTAATTTGGAATCCAGCCCCTTATCTCAGCAGAGTCCTTCATATCTAGCTCAGGTATATGACATTCAGCATTTCTTAGTATTCCAGAGTAGGTCACACACCACAACAGACTGTGCCAGTAGGTCAATGTTATGCAAAGCTCAGGCCATCTGTAATAAGGTTGGACTCATTTTTTTCAACTCTTAATTTGGCCATTTTTCAAAGGAGACTTGCCTGAAGTACAGTTGAGGTTTTGCTTCAGATATATGTCATCCTTCTGAGATGTCTGTGTGATTCAATGCTCCAGAGATGCTCACATCAGGTTGAGGAGTAGCCATCTGTTTTATATTTGTGGTTGAAATGAGTAGTATCCTTGCTGAAATGACCAGAACCATTAATTATGTCATCATTCATCAACAAATCAGAAGGAATGCTTCACTCACCTGCCTGGTGATGGCAAATGGTTTGCTGGTTTTGGATGACAGCAACATTTGCAGTGATAATGTAACAGATATTTCTGTAGCAGAATTCCTCCAGCTCATAACATGTGTTATGATTAGTCCAGTTATTACTACCATTACAAGAAATAAGGAATATGCCTAAAATCTGGTCTTCCATATGAGCATGAAGTTTCTCAAGCAGGAAATGGAACCTGTTTCGTTGTCCAACTACATCCTGGTTCATTTCTGCATGAAAACCCCTCAATAATGCAAATCCTTAGTTTTTCTACTATCTCTATGTAAATAGAGTTAATATGGACAAGTTTAGGTCACTAGTGTTTGTATCTGCTATTTAAGGTGCTGTGGACATTTGTCATGGGGGTCAGATCCTATGCTTAGATCCCCTTTTCACTACATGATGTTTTTTCCTCAATAATATACATGTCCTTTTATCTTAAGGTGTCACAGTAAACAGATTGAATATCTTTTAAGTCGTATGAAACGTAAGGACACAGGCCTGAGTGATTATGGCAGTCTAATCATCATGACACTGATAAGTTCATATTGGCTATCCATGTCAAGCCATGCCAATATGAGATAGCGCCTAAGAAGGCAGAACTCCTGTCTAAGGAGATCGTAGGTGGATATAGTCACCTTGCTCACTTCTTTCATATTATGAGTAGGCATCCCATTTGCCTGAGGGTTCCAAAGATATTTTCTATATATCAGTTATCAGAGCTAAGTCAATCCTTTGCAGCATACCTCTCGACCTGCAAACATTAAAAATAGAAACAAAGGTCACTGAAAAGAAGGTGCATCTAGTTAAAAATCTGGACAACTAATTAACATAAAATTTGAATACCAAATAGCACATAACTCTTCCCTCTTCCAGTAGGAATGTGGGACACTACTCATAAACATGTATACCAAATAGCACATAACTCTTCCCTCTTCCAGTAGGAATGTGGGACACTACTCATAAACACGCATACCAAATAGCACATAACTCTTCCCTCTTCCAGTAGGAATGTGGGACACTACTCATAAACACGCATACCAAATAGCACATAACTCTTCCCTCTTCCAGTAGGAATGTGGGACACTACTCATAAACATGCATACCAAATAGCACATAACTCTTCCCTCTTCCAGTAGGAATGTGGGACACTACTCATAAACATGCATACCAAATAGCACATAACTCTTCCCTCTTCCAGTAGGAATGTGGGACACTACTCATAAACATGCATACCAAATAGCACATGACTCTTCCCTCTTCCAGTAGGAATGTGGGACACTACTCATAAACATGTTTAAAAACAGTGATGAAAATCATGGAAAAATATGAGCACATTATTATGGAGGTAATATAAAGTCTGTAGACTTTAATTGACTGCATTGCAAAATTTGACCATACAAACTCAATTATTTTTGCTTTTGGAAAAGGTAGCTGTGAGATTTGTGACCCCTTTCCTTAAATTATTGTTTCCACTAGTATGCTGGTCATGCAGTATGTTTTTCTGTGTAGTAGACAACTTCAAAAGTCACATGTGATGGGGAATTCAGAAAATTGTGTGAAATGGTAAATCAAATCTGAAAATAGTAAAGTTCCTCCAAAATAGGGACAGCTGAGAGATCTGCTTTGCAGTTAAGTTGCAGTCTCAGAGAGACTGACCTTTTAGCTCTGCTCAAATTGACCTATAATGCTCTAAGTTATCTGTGGCTGATTTTCAGCATCTTATGAAGGTGGTCAGGTGGTCAGTGGGCTCAGTGTCTCCTGTTGTGGTTGGATCGCTGTCCTTCCAGATGGGTTGCTGCTCATCTCATCAAGGTTTTCTGTGTCTAGTTATTTTTCACAGTGTTTAATTTTCAAATATGGAGGGTAGGATCCTTGAGACACTGAAACATGCCTTCACAAACCCTCCACCATGAAATGAGCATCACAGCTATCATTTCATATAATTTTAGGCATCTCAGATCTTCATTTTTGTGAAGATAACAAAGACAATGGTTGCTTTGCAGCCAGGGGATCACCTGACCAACCATACTATGCTGGATTCTTCTCAGTCTGTATTCATGAGATGCTACATCAATGAGTCAGTTCTCATTGGCCAGTTAATGAGTTACCTGGAGAAGGAGTCTAAAAAAGTGCTTCACTCGAGCTGATCTTTTTCTGATATTTGCTTCTGTGGAACATGTGTTTCTGCTTAGTCATTTGTGGACCTGGTGTGGATGTGATGGTCAGATTTTATCCTGGCTCTTTTCCTCTGTGATGGGTGAACCCAAAGTGTGAATGCTAGTTGTAGCTCCTCAAAGGATCCACCCTTGTCTTGTGATTTCCCTCAATATTCTGTGGTCAGACCCCAATTATTTTATGTCTGTGTGCGTTGCCTTTAGGAGACAAGGAGTTCTGTGTTCTGTGCAATGGCAGTTGGTCAGATACAGAATAATCGTTTAGGTGCTGGTACTGACATACTATGCCCTATGCCATCTGGTTCCAACTTACCTGAAAGTGCAGGCAGGAGTCATCACAGTATATGATCCTCTGCTTCTGTACTGTGGGGATGCTGAAGATACACAGGACCAATTTAATACCTGTTAGCCTTCAAGCGTTCTACTGTGCTCCATACTCTGCAGTTTTATACCCTTTGAGTTGAGAGGTTTTAACATGGAATAGGTTTTAGTAAAAATTACAAACTTATTTATTTACGCAGGTATTTGATAGTGAGTTGTATACTATATAATTTTGTCTATTCCTTAAAGTATGTAGTGTTTACTGGCTTCTTATGTTTTGTTTTGAAGATTATGCCATTTAGGGTCTGTAAGAAACATTACATTCCCCCAGTAGAAGAAGTTGTGCATGAAAACTATTAAGTCTGAGAGGTATGCATATGGCACTTGCTGTTTTATAGTTGTAGTGAGTGTGGATTCTGCAGAAAAATGGAAGAATTTCCAAAAATAATATGATATGTAAAAACAGGGCAGACTAGTTTTCTGAGAAATAAACAGGGAAACAGTTGATCTGAGAAGTGAGCAGAGGACAGTAGTAGACCATGAGAGATGATGGGTCTGCAAATGTAATAAAATGACAGACAGTGGATAGGAGGACAAAGACAAAGGTAGTCAGATTAATAGAGGCAAGTGAGAAAGTAGACAGGACAGTAGATAGAACTTGGGGAGAAGTGATACAGGGAAGCAGGAAAGATGACAGATGATGAGGTTGAGGAAATTAGGAAAGATATGACAAGGAAAAGTAACTCTTTCTAGAATGACAAGGACATAAAATGATGACAAGTGGTGAAGTATTGGAGGCAGCATAGCTGATCTTAGGAATAGGACAACTAGGCGGCTGCCTAGGGCACCGCTCTAGCAGGGGCACTTTTCCTGTAATCTGGACGGTGGAGACAGATCTCACTGTGGAGAACTTTTGCCTAGAGCACCAGTTAACCAAAGGCTATTGCTGGAAAGCAGAGATGTCTATGCAGGAGTTTTGACCTCGTTTATGTTTGAAGTTGTACCCATGGCATAGGCTAATTTCAAACCATTATGGCCTCTTGTTGATGTGTCTATTTGTATTAGGTGACACAGCTTGTACCGAAGCACTTTAATTTCTTTTTTTTTTTTTTTTTTTTTTTTGCAGTGGTAGCATTTTAGATCTTTTCTGAAAGTGGTGGCGGTCATGTTTTCTCTTATTAGTGTGGGTATGGAACCCAGATGTTTGGTCCCATTATGGACAAGATGATTTTGATTTTAGTCCAGTTTATGGAAAGTGCAGGTTGTGGATGGAGGAGAAAAATGATTGGGGTTGTATGGGTTGTATTTCTGTGAGTCTACTGCCAAAGAAGCTGAAGGAGTCCTTGTTGACTACTTTGAAAATCATTCATCCAGCTAGAAGGGCCATTCTTTGAATAAGGGTAAACATTTGGCTGTGGCTAGTGGTGCTCCCTTCTGCAGAGAGGGTAATACATCTGCAAATGTGATTAACAGTGCTTTAGAGCTGAAAAGATCTTTTTAAGGCAGAAGCTATAAAAGGGGAGCATATCTGAGTTATGAAGGGCACCTTTAGCTGTGGGAGCTCTGTCTTAGGGAAAAAAGAACTGTGAGATGTTTTTGTCCAGAAAATGAGTTTGTTTACTTTACTCTCTGTCATTTTGATGTGATGTTGGAAGTTGATGGAGGTGTCCAGCCAGACCCCAAAGTGTTTTGGGAGAGTGTTGGAAATGTTTAAATGAAGGAGCCTTATCATATAAATAGTGTAGAATGGGAAGGTTGGTGTGGTCAGAAGTCAGTACTAGTGTAGAATGGGAAGGTTGGTGTGGTCAGAAGTCAGTACTAGTGTAGAATGGGAAGGTTGGTGTGGTCAGAAGTCAGTACTAGTGTAGAATGAGAAGGTTGGTGTGGTCAGAAGTGAGTTTGCTAATTTACAGCGAGAAAAGAAATGAGGACATGATAGGCTTTTGCTGTACTCCTTGGTGGGGGGTGAGGTGGGGGGCTGTCAGTGTCCCCAAGTAGTACAAAGAAAGATCTAATAATTAGGAAGTTAGTAAACCACTGGAAACCTTGTTGGTTGACTCCTGCATTTTCAAAGGGGATCTGTTGTATCACAAGCCTTCTTTAGGTCAATAAAATTGGGTCTATATTATAAACTTGAACACTTACTTTAGTGAATCCCTAAACGTCGACCTGTCCTCATTGAACCGCATAAACACAGAATGCCCTAAACCACGAAATTCAAAATGTCGAACTATCATACTTGGCCCACCCCACCTCCCGCTACATACTACCTACACAAACAAACTAAATAAACCACATACATACACTAACCAAAACCCTACTTCTAACCCTAAACTAAACCCTACTTGTAACCCTACACTAAATCTTACATATACCACCATGTATGCACTCAACTTAACCTGCACCCTAACTCTATGGTCATTAACTATCGCACACTTACCTTAAAAAGCTAAACCCAAACAAACTAAATAATCCACACACATACACTTAACAAATCCCTACACTAAATCTAACATACATTACCATCTATGCACTTACCTTAACCTGCACCCTAACCCTAAGGTCCGTAACTATTGCACACTTACCTTACGGAGCTATACTGCAGAAGGCCAACCATGATGATTCAACGTTTTCTGGTCATTCGATGTTTTCACGTTTCGATAAGGACGTGTTGACATTTAGCGATTCGATAAGGTAAGCATTCGGGTTTCTAATATAGACCCAATAAAATTAGCTCCTGTAAATTTTCTTTGCCCTTTTCCAAGTTTTATGATGTTGTCTGTTATTGCATAAATTGCAATTATAGTACTATGTCCTAACCAAAATCAATATTACTGGGAGGGGTAGGATTTTTTATGTTTTCAGATAATTTGTAAATTGATTGTAAACTACAGTTTTTAGTAATTTAACCAGTGTTGGGAGGAGAGAAATGGGTTTAAATCCTGTTTTTGAGAAGAGGGTGGGAGATTTTTTTTAATTCACATTATACATGGGCATTATTCTTTTATCTAAGCAGGCATTGAAGAGTCATTTCAGTGGAGTAATGATATGGTATTTACAAAAGGAAATAAACTAGAGGTGGATGCCATCACTACCTGGGGGGGGGGGGGGCATCTTAGAGGATGATATTAAGAATTTTGGAGACATTCTTTTAGGTTATGGCTTTAAAGTAGAATATGGGAGCTCACTTTCTGTGTGTTATTCAGGCGGGGTGTGATGTTTGTGGGAGGATTCAGATTTGGAAGTTTGTAGAATTCTATGAGACAGTCATTGGAACTAGTGACCCTTGAAGATAATAGGAATGTTATCATTGTACAGTGGATATTTTGGGGAGGATCTTCCTGTGATACTGCTGACAAGGTTCTCAAACTTCTTTTCTATATATATAGCGTTCTTTGTTGTGTGTTGAGGACATTGACTTTATGTCATAGAGTTGCTTTTTTGGAAAGATTTCTTAAATTTATGCAGTGGTTTTGATTTTCTTGGGTTGAGGACTGCTTCCAAATTGTCCAGACATTGTATCTGTTTTTATTTAATTGTTTTAAGTAGATATTTCTTGGTAGAGAATATATAGATTCTGGTAATTTGTGAGAAATGTGTATCTTGAAGTTTGAAGAGGAAGGTTGTGAGGGAGATGGTAATTTCATTTGGGTCATTTTATGATATGCTGTTATACCAGGAATGTTGAGAGATCTGCATTTGTAGGTTTTGGATGTTTTGTTGAGTTTGAGGGTGGAATGTGATTAGTTTATGTGGTGTTTTGTGAATGGGAGATTTCATGGAAAACATTTTGTGAGAGTGATTACTGATGGAGGGTAAGAAGGCAAAGATGTTTTGGATGGGGAGGGGGGTCATTGGTGTTTATTTGATCTAGTAGAAAAGGACTGGATAGGTAAAGTCTTCAGTAGGTTGGACAGAATATCATCTGATTCAGAGAGTTTTGTGGGATGAAGGCACATGTAATTATAATGTTTTTGAAGGTGAGACAGAGAGCATGATGTTGGTTAGCAGAGATCTCAGTTTTGTACTGTTCAAAGATAAGTAGATGTATGCACTTACTAGAGCTAGAGAGTAAGTATTATTAAACACAATAAAGATGCTTAACCAGTTTGGAGCCTGATGACTGGTTGCTCAGCTTTGATGTTAGGCATTGAATGTTACTGCTTTTTATGAAGAAAAGATTTCCACTACCTGTTCTTTTCTCTAGTCTAGTGTTAATAAATTAGGTGTAGTTTGGGAAGTGGAAGTTGAATTTGAGGTGTTAGACTTCACTTATGATTTTGAATTCAGCAGGATGTCAGACTTGTGTATGGTAAGTAACAATTGTAGATGCTTTAATTTGTTTAGTGTGCATCCTGCATTGAGCATGGCAATGGTTTGTGTGTTGCTGGATTAGTGTAGTTTAGGGGTTGGATTTGGTTCAGTAAAGCTCAGAAGTAGTAGAATGTGTATTAAGGGTGCAGAATCTGAGGAATGTTTTGGTTGAAGTCAAAATGTATTGCAAGTGCTTGTGTATCTGTGTGAGATTGTTTTGGTTGAGGTATGTACTACAGGAGTGGAATTGGTGTGGGATAAAGGATGGTAAGGGTCATTGATTGTTACAATTTGGGTATAGCGAAGTTAAAGAACCTCTGTTTGCTTTCAGGTTGTGAAGGATTATTTCTGCGATGGTGTTATTAGGTAACCATTTGAAATGCCGGAACATGCAAGACTGAGTCTTGAAATAAGACTGAATGGCTAAAGGGACAGGGTTCCTATCACAAAATTGAACAGACTGAAGAGCAAATGGCTTTAACATTAAAAATGCTGTTCATTGATGTGTTTTTTGTGAGATCGTGGTACAGTGAAGATCAGAAAATTTGCCCTTTGCTCACTGTAGTGCGATCTTGGACTTGGTATATATAATTAAATGGGGGGTGTGGGGGCACAACCACACCACAAGAGTGACTTTGAGGTATGGCATTTTTGATGTTTAAGCCATTCGTTCTCCGATCTTTTTGATCTCGTAATATAGACCCAAAGGGACAGACTTACATATAATATGTCTGAAATTCCATTTCTTGGAATATTCCATTTTCTCCAAGTTATTGCAGTCTTGGAATTGGTATGTATGTATGTATACACACACACACACACACACACACACACACACACACACACACACACACACACACACACACGCACAAACACACATATAGATAGATAGATATATGTGTGTGTGTGTGTGTGTGTGTGTGTGTGTGTGTGTGTGTGTGTGTCTGCATATATATATATATGTGTGTGTGTGTGCGTGTGTGCATGTGTGTGTGTGTGTGTGTGTGTGTGTGTGTGTGTGTGTGTGTGTGTGTCTGTGTGTGTGTGTCTGTGTGTGTGTGTATAAGGGGGCTAACCCCCTACATGGGTTTATTTTTTCCAAATCCTATTGAACCTATTGAATGATATTTCTATATTATGTATAAATGTTTAAAAAATGTCTTTACTCACTAGACTACGTATACACTTGAGAAATGCTATTTTTTCTACACTATGTATAAACCTTCTTCCAATAACTAGCATTTGGAGCTTTCCTCTATGAGCCATTCCTGAAGAAGGGACTCTGTGCACAATCAGACTTTCTCAGTCATCAAATGTGACCAACAAACAAATAAATAAAGAAATAAATAAATGTTTTGCACGAGTAGGGTATTTATGCTACAGAAGGACAGCTGCATAATAAAGCTTAAATATGTCTGTGCACTACAAGGGCTTTGCAGGTGTCAGCAATGGTGCAGAAGCCATCCCTACGAAAGTAGATACCAGTGTCATACCTTAGAAAGAGAAGTATGTGTAGAATGACTGCTCAAAGGTTAACAGCTGTACTAGGTTACCCAAGCATACCTTCCTGGGTCCCATTTCACTGCTGGGATTCAGTGTTCCGTAGACCTAAACAGCAAATACCATATGTCTAAAATGAGCATTTCTCAGACATGCAGTTTCTGTGTCTATATCATGTTATCAAAAGCTGATATGATCGAATACCTAATAATCGGCACCAAAATGTCGAGGGTAGAAAATATCGCAAGCTGATATAATCGTAACTGAAAATGTCGAAAAGTTTTGGTTGGCCACTTCGCAGTCCCTGCGTTGGTGCATTTGAACAGTAGATTTTACTATTCTAACGTATGTGACTGTAAATTAATATAGTAAATGCCTATACCAAAGTGTAGAAAACTATAAATAATGACATGGCTTGCACAATAGTATATTTTATTCCATACACATTAAAATGTAGTGGAAATGAAAATATTTAATGTGAAAATAACATTTACAATTGTGCTTGGTGCGTTCCTAGACCTAATAAACTAATCTACACCTTCAGAAGCATAGCTATAGCTGTCAAAAAGCCTTCAGTGGTGTATTCGGAGCATTTATTTAACACCGATTGCATCCTATACTGTTTCTCCAGTGTCTTTCTTTTCTTCGGTGAAACAGATGAACCTGCCGTTAGTTGCAATCTAACTACGTTAACCCTGTTTTGCTCACATACTAACACGTGAAGTACAGCTGCTATATCACATATACGCTTCCCTAAGGGACTACGTATACGGCTGTGCCATCCTTCTACATAGTTTTGTGTCCTAGGTAAGGATAATGCATTCAGAGAGGAAATATTCCAAAACACAATGGGAAATATAGGAGGGAATCATGACATCGTCATCGGCCTAGCTTGTACTTTTCTAAGGCGCCCTAATACATACACTTCAGTAAAATACGTTAACAACTCCTTACCCTCAATAGGGAAGGCTGTACATAATGATTGAAATGCAGGAAGTACTTTGCTTTCATCCAGGAATGCTAGCGCAAATAACTTCTTAACTGATAGTTGAAATGACGGAGATGTCCCATATAGAGCAGCTAATCCTAAACCTTGCACTTTCTGCCAGATAGCTTGGGCAAAGTGAAAAAGACAGCCTTTGCTTACAACATCATTGAAAGTCTGTTTAACACTTTTTATAGATGCCATCTCGAAATCTGTGAAGATGTATTTAACAGACAATTGCAATTAGTACAATGTCAAGAAGCTAAATACACACTCCCACAAATAGTTATACACTTTGTATGACTTTTTCGTCATTAGGCAGCAAATAAGCGGTACACATCTGACGGTATCACCACATGTTATGAAGGCATGTATTGTATACAGTTGTCTACAAAAGCGAGCTTTAGTAAGTAAAATCCCATCCATAAACCATATAACACTCTCACACAAATCCTGTAGATTTTCCTTAGTGGTAAATACCAATACATGCGTATTAGTGTGTATGTCAACCATGCATTGTATGAATCTTCCTTGCTTGAGGCAATACTCGGTGGTGTCTACTGTAGGTAGAGAAGTGTGTGCAATAGGGTAGGTTAACATTTGTTTACGCCTCACCCTATTGACCTGCTGCAACATAGACCTACGTGAGGGTAAATGCACAGTACTTTCAACAGAAGTAGATGCAATAACATCATCAACAAGTAACGCTGCTGTATTCCTATAATGTTGTGCTCTGTTTTAAGGTATGGCAAGCTGTGTATCGTTCCACGTCAGTTGGATCTGGAGCATGTTGGTGGGAAACAGTCTTTACTAATTGTTCACCATCCGCTACACTAACACTAATAGCCCTGCCTTTACATTTCGAAACTAGCTTGTACCTGCGACACCAGTAATGTTTACTTTTCACAGTCCTCTCTAAATTATACAAATAACCATCTATCTGTAACATTTTCCTATGTTTCTATGAGATAACAGTTGTACATGTGTTACCTGCTATTCCTGGACAGAATTGCAAAGTATCAGCCATGGCTTGTATGCCTTTGCAGTGTAACGCATGACATGGTTTGTTTTCTTACGTGATTTATAATGCATTCAGAGTTTACTTTGGGGTAAGCATGGTATGTATTATACCATTTACAGAGTAAATGCTTATACCTTTTTTATTAGATGGTGTATACTACTGTGCTATACATCCTTAATTTATGCTTTACTATTTAATTACAAAGAAGTGTTCCCGGATGTAAGACACAGTACGTCACTGGTTCTTTCGGGCCAAGTATAACTCTTCGATTAATATATTTACGATTATATAAGTTTTCGGTATTTTCTGCACTCGACATTTTGATGCCGATTAATAGGTGTTCGATTATATCAGCTTTCGATAATATGATATAGACACCACTTTCTTACAGCAGTTCCAGCAGTGACAAAAAAATGCAGGTCAACAAAGCACAGGGGGCAGGAACAGGTAAAGAAACCACAGTGGGTGGAGACAGATATGTAACCTAAGAAAAGAAATGGGAAGCTGATAGCAGGGATATATAGTTTTGCATATGGGGGTTGGGGCATCATGATGTTTATATATAAGTCAGTGGTTATTTTTGTAACAGGAGGCTTATTCCATGATTTGTAGATGTTATGCAATGTATCTATCACATTCACATTTCTATTACTGATATTTATTTTTAGTATAAGATTCTTTAACCTGGTGTTAGCTCTCCCAGCAATACTTTATAGTTTTAAACTTTTGAGTAGAACTGAATCAGACATTGCTTTATAGGCCAGTCATCAGTCAACGCCAAGTAACATATAGAGAATAGAATACCATGAAAGCTCCTGAATATTTTTTGAAAATGTTTTTGCTTTTCCTCATATTTTTTTTCTGGTAAATTTGTATATATTTGCAAGTAGTTTTATGTGGCATTTTTGAAAGCTACATGGCAAGGTGTTGTATCCAATAACTGTTCAAATTGTTGGCATACAAATTGGTACATTCATCTTACTACAATGACTAGACAAGGCAAGTTATAGAACATGCTTTTCTGAATCTTCAGAGTTGAAATATCTATCTACAATTTTCACAAATGATTAATGAATATGCAATTTTTTTATGATCTGGACAGTTACGATGTGATAAAAATCTATATCTGTTTTGTCAACTACTTTATTGACAGTAAAAAGTTGCTATACTTCTGCACCAGCTAAACATTGTATAGACCTTCTATAGCACTTCAGCACCTTATATTAAAGCAGTTATGTTATTCAGTTTGAAATTATCAGCATATCTGAGTCAGTTTCTCATTTTTGTATCCAAGAGTATAATCTGAAAAGTGGCTCCAGTATAGTGCCTTGTGGGGCATTACTGGAAACTCCTCCAGTACAGAAACTTGTGCGATATTACTGGGATCCCCTCCAGTACCGTGCCTTGTGGGGCATTACTGGAAACTCCTCCAGTACAGAACCTTGTGGGACATTACTGGGAACTACTCCAGTACATACCCTTATGGGGCATTGCTGGACCTTATGGGACATTATTGAAAACTCATCCAGTATAGAACCTTGTGGGACATTACTGGGAACTCCTCCAGTACAGACCCTTATGGGGCATTGCTGGACCTTATGGGACATTATTGAAAACTCATCCAGTACAGAACCTTGTGGGACATTACTGGGATCCCCTCCAGTACAGAGCCTTATGAGACATTATTGAAAACTCCTCCAGTACAGACCCTTATGGGACATTACTGGGAACTCCTCCAGTACAGACTCTTACGGGGCATTGCTGGACCTTATGGGACATTACTGGGAACTCTTCCAGTACAGACCCGTATGGGGTTTTGCTAGACCTTATGGGACATTACTGGGAACTCCTCCAGTACAGACCTTTATGGGGCATTGCTGGACCTTATGGGACATTACTGAGAACTCCTCCAGTACAGAACCTTATGGGACATTACTGGGAACTCCTCCAGTACAGACCCTTATGGGGCATTGCTGGACCTTATGGGACACCCTTATGGGGCATTGCTGGACCTTATGGGACACCCTCATGGGGCACTGCTGGGAACTCCTCCAGTGCAGACCCTTATGGGCATTGCTGGGATCCCCTCCAGTACAGACCCTATGGGGCATTGCTGGACCTTATGGGACATTACTGGGATCCCCTCCAGTACAGACTCTTATGTCTTATGGGGCATTGCTGGACCTTAAGGGACACCCTTATGGGGCATTGCTGGACCTTATGGGACATTACTTTTACTCCTCATCTGGATGGAGAGGCAGCTCTCCACCCAGGCTTGTAACATCATCTTTTTTAACCTGTATTTTACTTATTTAATTATGTATTGATAGTAATTTTATGTTCTGACTGTCTGTTACTCCATAATGCAGAGTGATAATGAATATTTTATCAAAGTCAAGATAAGTAGTATACACTATTAGCCCTTCCTTAAGTGTGGTGATTTCATATTCAGTGACATGAGATTGAAAATATAAAGAGCCCCTTAACAGAGAATTGCTATTCCACAGATTACAGAAGCGAGTTATCTGCATCATAGCAGAAAAAAACCCATAAAAACTACCTCCATTATTTGTACACAGAGTACTTGTAGGTTAACAAATCTAAACATGTATAGGTCTGCTGGGACTTCAGCTTTCTGAACTGCTACACTACAGTCTGTCACCTTTACTTTAGTTAACCGATGAGGATTTAGTAATGTTTACCTTGGGTTTATCAAGGAGATGACTAATGTGTTATGTGGGCTGCTTGAATTACAGTTTTAATTTTATTTTTGTTAGAAATAATGCAAGAAATGTGGGAAGAAAGATGGTGAATTGCAAGCAGTGATGTTACTGTAGAGAGTGGACATTGTTGGTACAAAAGAAATGTGTATGCCTTAAGAGAAGAAATGAAAAGTATATGGGTTAGTTGGAAATGACAGACAGAAGACGGACAGCAGTGGAGGGGTGATTTGTATTGCAAGGATATCAAATTGAAAAACAGAGAGTAGGACACATCACAGAATGGGATTAAAGACTTGAGAGATAGAACAAATGCAAAAGATCCCATGGCACTTATTAAAAAAAGAATAACTGAATATACCCAGCACCCGGGACAAATTTCGTTAGTTGGTTTGAATACCACTTGGTCATTAGCCTAGAGGGGTTAACCTGATCAACAAAATCAAAATAAATAATTAAATGAATGGATAATTAAAATAATGGAGTAGGAGTAAAGTGACTAGGAGGGTTATACCTCAATGGAGTTTGCTTCTGTCAAGAGCAGATAGGGAGAACTTCATCTCCAGGGTAGGAAATGTATGGGTGCTGATTGAAAGTCTTGCACCATGAATGTTTCAATCAGATAGTAAGAAAATATACAAGCAAGAATTAAATTCTGAATACTGTTCTAATGAAAACAGCAGATGTCACCAATATCCAGGTGAAGATGTCATCAGCTAATAATGACCGTGTTTCTATGGCATTTAAAGAAGTGGGAAAGAAACCAAGGACAAAGACAGTATGCAATTTCAGGAGAATGAGTTATGGTGGGCTGGGAGAATAAGTTGTACTACTCAGACTTGAATATCAAAAATCTGATATGCCACATAGTCAGAAACTAAAACTGAAAACACACAAGAGTGAAAAAGCAAACTGTGTGATCTCTGGTAGTCCCAATGTGTGGACCATGTCTTTCCCACCCACAAAAATGTGTATATACCAGCTATGTGGTCACTCAAGCGTGAACAGTATATATAACAGCTATGTGGTCACTCAAGCGTGAACATTATATATACCAGCTATGTGGTCACTCAAGCATGACCAGTATATATACAAGCTATGTGGTCACTCAGGTGTGAACAGTATATATACCAGTTCTGCGGTCACTCAGGCATGAACAATAGAGAAATAATCCAGCACAAAGGACTCATTGCGAGCACATGCTTAGGAATGGCACGGGCAGTGATTTTCTATGGAAAACAGTATTTAGTGTTCTGTTCCCTCATATCTTGGGTTTTAGGTACAAAAAGCAAGTCAGTAATGTATAGGGAATCCAGAAGGAGTTATGGGGGCTAGAAGCAAATCTCTGGTGAACTAACTATGCATCTGTGTCAGAAATGGAGCATCAGGACTGAGTACAATTGTTTGAAGAAGAGAAAAAAGAAAATAAGAAAATGTAACGCTACTGAGTAGGGTGAAAAGAGAGGGAATGTACAATAGTGCATTTATCTATCCATATACAGAACACAATGCTGGCTAAAACCATATATGTGTAATACTGTTTGCAATATTTACATTGTACCCATAAAACAAGTGACATATAGAACTCAGTGTCTATTAGTATTCTGTCTTCAGTCCTGCTTGTAGTGTTTGCAATGTACCAGTAGTGCCACTAATGCATATAACAGAGTGCCTGCTAGTGTTGCCCATGCATGACATTGGCTGGAATGCTTAATACGTGGCCATAGTGCCTGTAGTGAAATAATAAGTTGCCATAGTGACTGTAGTGAAATAATACGTGCCTGTAGTGACTGTAGTGAAATAATAAGTGCCTGTAGTGACTGTAGTGAAATAATAAGTGCCTGTAGTGACTGTAGTGAAATAATAAGTGCCCGTATTGACTGTAGTGAAATAATAAGTGCCTGTAGTGACTGTAGTGAAATAATAAGTGCCCGTAGTGACTGTAGTGAAATAATAAGTGCCTGTAGTGACTGTAGTGAAATAATAAGTGCCCGTAGTGACTGTAGTGAAACAGAAAAGCAGAGGGCAGAGCATGTTATACTATGCCCATCTACAATTGCATGCCTGCTTTCCAGTTCTCCTCACACATGTGCAAACAAACACACACACACACTTTGACACACTCACAAAAAACAAACACATTTTATTTGCATGTGTATATATGTGTATGTCCATAGGTTCATAGGTTGGTACTAGGCTATCGGGCCTAGGGTCTGTACAAGCCTAGCCATAACAATTTCCTGGGTATTTCTTCCCACACTATTTACTTCCCTGGACCCTTGTCTAGCAGGGTGACTGACGTCATCCCTGGGGTGAATTTCCTTTCTCCCATCCAATCGTCAAGGTTCCTTTTGAAGAGGGCCAAAGAGGTGCTCTGCTTGACATGTATGGGCAGTCTATTCCAGAGTCTGGTGAGTCTCTGGGTCAGGATCCTATGCCTCCAGCATGTTTTGTTTATTGTGATGACAAAGTTTAGATCCCTGGAGCATGTGGCTCTGAGGGATTGGGATTTCTTTAAGTGTAGCATGTCCAACAGCTCTGGGTTTGACATGGCCTTATATGTTAAGCAGAGATCGCCTCTGAGTAGATGATATGCGACAGAGTATAGCTGGAGTTTTTTAAGGCGGTCAGCGTAGGGCATCTGCTTTAGGCATGTGATTCTTTTAGTGAGGTATTTCTGCGACCTTTCCAGTTGTTGCAGATGTCTTGAGAGGTACATACCAAATGGGGCGTTGTACTCTATAATGGGTCAAATGAGGGATGAGTACAGTGGGACAATTACCTCTTTTTTCTGGCTGAAAAGCCCTTAGTGATGAGGTGTGCCTCACAGAAGGATTTCCTGACTGTTGTGGCAATGTGGTTATCGAAGGTGAGACCACTGTCCACCTGTGTCTCTAACTTTCTTATCACACTTTTGGTGTTTAGTGTACTGCCACCTATGTGGTAATTCATGAGTACATGTTTTTTTCCAAAGGGGATAACTATACATTTCTTGGCATTGAGCTTGAGCCCATGGCTCTGGCACCAAGCACCTGTTTCTGTAAGGCCCTTTTGTAGAGTATCCACATAATTTGGGGATTAATGGCTCCCAGTTTGCAGTCATCTGCGAACTTTGTTAGCCAGAGTCCCTTAGTGTTGGCCTGTACCTCAAAGAAGTAGATGCCAAAAAATGTCTGCTTATGTGCATGTATCTTGTGTGTGTTTGTGTGTGTGTGTGTGTGTGTGTGTGTGTGTGTGTGTGTGTGTGTATGTGTAAATGTGTGTGCAGGACAATAATAGTCACCTGTCCCTCAAACAACACATACTGCATCTGTGAATTTCATCCCTACAAGACAGGGTACAGTGCCATTTACCCATATACTATATATTATGCAATTATGCATGGACTATGAATTATTAAGGCAGGGAGCACATATCCATGTTCAGTCTGGCTCTACAGTTTGACTTCATGTCATACAGTCACTGGTTAGCTTAGGTACCCCACCCCCCACACACACACCATTCACACAAAACTACTAATGTGTGTGAGTATATCTGATATTTTAATTAATAGTCTTGTAGCTCTCCCCTTCCAAATGAAAATAATAACATAAATATACGTCATGTTATCTGCAAAAGCTGTGGGATTCTCCATTCCACTTAAAATACTTAAAAATAATAAAACAAAATATAACATTGTTTTTTATGTCAGAATCTTGTTCCATTTGTGTGCTTCTTAAATGTTACAGAGAAAATTTTAAATGATGAAAAAGTATGGGAATTTATTTTGCAGACTACTAATGCCAGTGTTTTCCTTCTTATCACATTAGGAGCACTATAGTCTCTGTAATGACATCATTCAGAATCATTTAACATATGATATCATTTAGTAGCATATCTGGCTGTCTACCTGGTGTTAGTCTCAAAAATGGAAACTTATAATGAAACACATCAATTTATGTTCATAGTAAAATGCATAAACAGGAGGTGATTGTAAAACTCAGATTACCCACTACATAAGATGGCACAGTACACTAGCTAGAATATTACAAACATACAGCATGGAGGTTTATATACCTGTATTGCAAAAATACTTTTCAGGCTGCTTAAATGATTTAAATGATCACTAAAAAGTCTGATCTTTATTTTACACCATGGACAAATTATTTACA
>NC_056749.1:801624876-801634876 GCF_019279795.1 Protopterus annectens | reverse complement strand
AGAACTATTTTGCTCTTTTTCTTTTTTTTAACTTTGTATACTAGAGGTCCTAACTGAGCAGTTATTTTAAAAGGTCCTTACCACTTACTATCCCATGGACCATCCAACTGGAATGTCTTGATTAATACTTGTGTCCCGGAGGAAAGTTTTTTTTCTGGCATAAGAGGATTTTTTGACCATAATTTGAATGGTTGCATTTTTGATAGGGTTTGACACAATTTAGAAATATCTTTTAACAATTGTTGATGCTGTGCAATCTCTAATAATGGTCTGTTTGTACTAACAGCTGGATCAAATAGCAATTGTACAGGCATTTTTCTGCCTGCCATAACTTTAAAAGGTGATATTCCTGTTTTATTGTGTGGAGTTGCTCTGACACCCAACAAGATTTCAGGCAAATGTTTTACCCAATTTACATCTTTTTTAAGCAGTCTTTTTTAAGGTGTTCCTTAAGAGTTTTGTTCATTCTTTCAACTATCCCATTAGACTGGGGATGCTAAGGAACATGGAATTGTTGCTGGATATCAAGCAAATTACACAAAGGTCTTATCAGTTTATTGACAAGTTGTGGCCCGTTGTCAGATTTGATGACTCGTGGCCATCCCCAATGACAAAATATTTTTTCATAAGGTTTCTGCTGTAGCCTTAGGTGTTATTGTTTTTGTAAGAATTGCTTTTACCCATTTTGAAAAAACATCAACTACCAATAGAAGATACCTGTACCCACCTTTAGCTGGGGGTAATGGACCTGCAAAGTTAATTTGGATGGCATACCAAGGTCCATCTGCTGGAGTTACCCTTAGTAACTGTGCTTTTTTTAATTGACCATTGACCTGCAAACATATTAAGCATTCAGCATGCACTAAATCACAGATTGTCTTTAACTGAGGATGCCAGTACTTGTTTTCTACAATGGGCCATAACTTTTTTATACCCAAATGTCCCAATACCTGATGATTAAATTTTACTGTCGTGCCTGTTGGTATGGTATATAAGGAAGACTAGAACCGTCTTCAAATCATTTTGCATAATATTGCCTGGACTTTTTCCTACAAGAATACATTTTTTTAACCCTTTATACAGTCCAAACTTAGTTTGGATCTGCAGCAATTTATGCTGCAAATTCTGAGTTGAAAATGTCGGCATGGCATGCACTGCAGTGGTTTTATCTGGTACACTAGATTTTTGTATGATACAATTGCATTCCTTCCTTTGCTGCCTTTTTTGCCATCTGATCAGCAGTTATTTAACTGAAATGTTTTATTTGTAGCTTTTTGATGAGCTTTTACCTTTAAGATACTGTAGCAACCCACAAGGGACTGACTACAAACCAAATTTCAAACAGTCTGTAACACAGAAGCATGCTTGAGTGGTTTCCCATATTATCAACAAACCGTCTCCTTGCCCATGTAGGCATATGCAGCCGCAGAGAATTAACTACGTATGCACTGTCTGAAAAAATATTGACAGGTGGAAAATGCTGTAACACATAAAGAACTGCTTCCAGTTCAGCTCACTGAGCAGACATGTGTCCTGTAATTGAATCAGAGTCAGCGGTCCCATAGAAGGATACTGAGCAGACATGTGTCCTGTAACTGAATCAGCGTCGGCTGTCCCATAGAAGGATACTGAGCAGACATGTGTCCTGTAACTGAATCAGAGTCGGCTGTCCCATAGAAGGGCTTTCTGGTACTACTGCAAATACAGTCCGATGTTGTCCATTGTCCCAAAATCGAGCACCGTCAACAAAGATGGATGGCTTGTCTTCCTAAAAATCAGGAGGCAGAATGGGCTTTTCTGGATTTGAAATGTGCCTAATGCATTTGTGTCATTTTCCTTCATATCCCATGAAGTTAGATAAGTAATGCTTATCTCCTGCCTTTATTGTAACTTGCTTGACACTAAATAATGCCAACCATTTTGCAAACACTGCTTGACCGACGTCATCAATCAGTTTATTTAGCTGAGTCTCATTTACCAAAGCCTGTATGGCATAATGTGGTGTCTGTACTATAGTGTCTTTGGAAAAAGCTGTTAGGTATTTAGTTTGCTTTAAACCCCAGTAAATGGCTAAAAGTTGCTGAATGCATGGGTGATATCCCCTCTCAACATGTATCATTTTCCTACTGAAAAATGTAATGGGGCATAAAGTTTTTTTTTATTTTAGAATCAGAGCCCTGAGACCACTCCTGTAAAAGCACAACAGAGAGTGTGTTGGGTCCAGCTGCTGCCTGTAACACAAAGGGATGTGTTAAATGTGGAGCTACTAATTTTGTAGCCTTGGCCAATGCTGCCTTTAAATCTCAGAAAGCAGTATTTTTCTTTGGTCTCCCCTCCAGAAAGGGTAATTTTTTTTTTTTTGCTAGAAAGCATGTCATACAGAGGAGCTGCCATGCTGGTATAATCCTCTATGAATTCCCAATTATAAATCATGATACCTAGAAATTTGTGCAAATCCAGAATGGTAACCAGTTTATTCATTTGCAAAATTTTCTGCACCCTCTCTGAACAAGGAGTACACCCAGAAGGACATAAAATAGTACCTAGAAATTTTACTTTAGATGACATGAATTGTACCTTTTTACTTTTAACTTTAAACCCTGCTTCTTGCAGTGTTTGAAGGAACTGTGTCACTTTAGCAAAATACTGTTCTTTTATTTCAGACTGTATTAGTATGTCATCAATGTAATGTAAAACAGAATCATCAGATTTTAGACCTTCTAGTATTCGTCCAACTATATGGTGAAATATAACCGGACTGTTTTGAAACCTCTGCGGTAAATGCGTCATGACATACTGTTTATTTTGAAAAGTAAAGGCAAACCTTTGCCAAGCTTTTTTCTGCAGTGGTACTGCAAAAAAACATTAGCTAAGTCTATGACCGTAAACCACTGACTTTATGGTTTTATTCTTGTTGCTAACTCTGGGACCCCTGGAATCAGATGAGCCCGGGGAATCGTGAATTGGTTCACTTTTCGTAAATCAATAACCAATCAGCAAGTGCCATCTTTCTTTTTAACTGGCCATATGGGTGAATTTGTAGGACTATTTTCCTTTTGAATTATTCCCACATCAAGCCATCATTGTATGCAATTCTGCATGTCTCTCTCTGCTTCCTTTGGGATCGGATACTGTTTTTGAAATGGTGGAATAAAATCTTCATCACTACCTACAGTAACTGCTTCCTGTAGCTTCCTGCAGTCTGTGGGCCCTTGAGACCACAACGTAGGGAACTGTTGTTTTACCTTTAACCATACTTTATTTTTAGTGGGGCTGACAGTGTGGCCCTTGTCAGAACTGTTTGATACATGTATTGCCTCAATCATACACAACATGGGACCTTGTCCTTGACATATAATGCCATTAGGAAGGTCTATGACAATTTCCATTTTGGACTATATATTAATTTCCAAGATTGTGGAAGTGCAAGAATTATGCATCAAAAATACCCCTTTCACTGGTTCCCCTTGACAGGAGACTTGTACTTGTACAGGTTTGCTACCTATGGCTAGACATCCAGAGCCATTAAAACCTGAAATACATGTACGTTTAGACAAGTCAGGAGGCAAATGCCTACCTGTCACTGAGACAGCTGCTTCTGTATCTAGAAGAACATCTTTCCACAGGTTCCCCTCTACCCAAATGTTGATATGTAGTCATCCATATTTTCCTTTCTTGAAGTTCATCAAGAAAGAGACTTGGGTAGGGAGGTCACACCCCTATAGTAGATCTACTTCCCTCCCAGAATCATTGCTGGTATTGAATTGCAAAGGACATGATTGCAGTGTTTCCTCGACCTCTTCACAGTCAACATAAGAAGATCGATTAAGTTCATGATGCAAGGCTATTTGCTGCTGATAATTAGGATTTAATGGACCCTCAGAAACAAAGTTAGAAGGAACAGTTGTATCCTGTGTGCTAACAATATTACTTTGTACATTGACAGCAGGTGTCACACCATCCCTTTGCTGTACTGGGAATACTAACTGTTGAGTGTTTGTGGTATGTAGGGGTTGTTGCTATAGTCCCTTATTACCCTCTGTCACATATTGTTGTGAAGTGTACTGCTGTGTTTGTACTTCTGGCTGCATTATCTGTTGCTGTTGTGGTACATGTGGCTTATCAAAATTTTTTACGGTAAAAAACGTACCCTTTGCCTCTTGTTCCTGGCGCCATCTGCGATAATATTTACAATCATTTTTAGTATGACCTACCTGTTTACAGGAATAACAAATAGGCTGTCTCTTTGGTGGATCCTCTATAGATTGAGTAACTTGAGAAGTTAACTGACTGGCTGGGGGAGCTGAAGCCACCCGTTGTTGCTCCTATATAACTTGCCCTTGACGTGATTGTTCTGCTATCTGCTGTGGGACTTAATGTCCCTGATTAATCCATCTCCCACGCCCCCTTTCCCTTACATCACTAACAATGGGAGAAGAATGGGGAGTGTAAATCTTTTGCTTGTGAATAGCTTTATCTTTACACATAATACATGCTCACAGCAATTTATCTAACTCTATGAGTGTATTTGAAGATTTCTCATAAATAAGTTTGCTATCCCTTGGGACACCTTTCAAATGGTCCAAAAAGGAGCACATAACTTTTTGAAAATTTAATTTTTTCATATCTTTTTCATCACTGCCATTGACTAGCATATATGCCAGCTGGTAATGTTCGGTATGCTCTTCCAAAAAATCACAGACTGTCATTTGAAACTGATCTAAATGCGTTGGTGTGAGAGATTGCTTCCTAGTGTATGCTAACAATACTGCTGTCATTCTTAGGTTTTTAGTTTGTATTAGATACTGCTTTTGCTGAATATAAGCCATAAAATGTTGAGAAATAATATTCCAGAAACAACGTTCAAGTGTATCATTTCATACAGTGCCTATAGTTTTAAGAACCCAAGCTTCAAATGTAATAATGTTATTAAAAATACCCTTTTGTTCATCCCACTTAGGAAGAGTATCTAACATCCTAGACTGATGATAAACTTCAGCAGAAAAACCTGCTGAGGCTATGCTAGGACTGGTAACAGCAGTTTCTTGTGCTTTAGATTGATATTTTTCTAACAGGGCTTGTAATCTTAAAAGATCTTGATTAGGTAAGTCTGTTGCTCTAGCAGCTTCAGATTCATGTGTCTCTAACTGAGCTCATAATGGGTTTATCTCCTCCCTAGCAACAGTTACGTCATGCTGTGTGTCAGCCAGTTCCTTGTCATATTTTTCTTGCAAATGGACAATTTTACTCATTAACCCTTCTATCATACCAGTAGCTTTACTGCCTTGTTCAATAACAGTTTGTGTAAAGGTCTTAATTTCAGTCTGTGAGACTTTCAAAAACTGAGAAAATGATTTTGTACATTCAGTGGTGTCAGCATGCAGTTTACCAAATGCATTCTATTTATCACAGTAAGTCTGAAAATGACCCATGAGGTCAAGATCTTGCTGGTTGCTAACTTTAGCAATTCAATCTTTAAACTCCTGCAAATCAGACTGTAAAGTATAAACTTTGACATCTGTATCATCCTCTAACAAATCTTTTGCAACAGGATATATAGAAACAAGAACCATTGTCTGTGTTAAAGGCATTACTTTATCCTGGTTGTGTTCCAGGTTTTGTACAATAAGTTTATGACAAGGCATGCAAAAAGCAACATTTAAATAATTGCAAATAGCACATTTCTGTACATTTTGTGGCACTTTTGCCTTATGTACATACCAATCAAAGGTAGCAATTCATTTGCATAATGCTGGATTGTCAGTTTTCCCTAATAAAGACTTATAGGTGCTAACATACTGATCATACCATGTATTTAAATAATTCCACACATCTACATATAATTCAGACACATCAACAGTAAAAGACTGAGTACACTTCTTGGCATTTTCATGAATTGCATTCATTGTTAAAAGAAAAACAGAAGAAAATATTTATCACAAATGTTCAGGACAAGGTGGCCAGTCTTGACAAGGAGATCAGCGGTGGGAGAAATCTCTGCTGTCTTTCACTAGATGCTGGTGAGACTAATTTTTGGCAGTGAAAAATCTGGACCCCATATATCACCAATTGTCTGAAGGAGAATTACTATACTGCCCTGTACTGCACTGCAGTGTTTGTCCTCCAGTCAATGGACAAAGTTTTAGGAAGAGAAGAATTGATTCTAAGAAGGTCTGCACTGGAATGTCATACTGTGAGAAGCACCTCTTCAGGTCACCACCCCCCCCAGGTTGTTTGTACTGGACTGGCCTCACCACTGTTAACGTGGTACTACACTATTCAGGTAGTCTATAACATTACTCAATAAAGACACTGAGACAGTTCTGCCATTACGACATTCATTTACTGTACATGAAGTTTACATCTAGCTTAACAATGAAAGGAATATACATCAAAATGTTCTTCAGCTTAGAATAATCAAAGTCTCTGATACAAAAGAAAAAGTCCCACTCTTTATAGTGTCTTTTCTGCCTGTATCAGCAGTTTAGAGAATTTGCCAGAATAATAAGTCTTTCCTTTCAAGCTGGTCTGCTAACACTTTGTTTTCCATATTTTAAACATTTTGTTCCTGAAAAATAACTCCTTTTGTCCTTGGCCTATCTTGAGTATCATATTGACGATTCACAGCTGCATACAAGAGTTCATCTTGACCTGCTTGTAGATAATACATTTCACAAGCTGCATAAGAGATAAAATATTTTACTTCTGATTCTTATTAACAATGAATGCAAAGCTATATGTTTTGCCAAATTAGTTAAATGTGTACACTTTACACACTGAATTGCAGAACATTTATTTTATATTTTCAGAAAAAAGTCCACAAAAATCCATTTTAACCTGTTCTTTTACTCTCTCTCTCTCTCTCTCTATATATATATATATATATATATATATATTTATTTTTTTTTTTTTTTGGTGCATAAAATGATCTAAAATAGCATGCAATTGACAGCAAAACAGCTAAATTAGAAAATAACTAAACACAAAATACTAATATATATATATATATATATATATATATATATATCTATATATATATATATATATATATATATATATATATACATACATACCAATTCTGAGGTCACACAACTGAGTAGAAAGGGCATAAACCCATCCCAGAGTACTTTAATATTGTCAGTATTTTATGTTTACATTGTTTTGCAATTTAGATATTTTGCTGTCAGTATTTTGACTGTTGATCGTATTTATGCTGTTTTTTACCATTTTATGTACTCCTATTTCTAGATATCTTCCTCTCTCTCTTAATATATAAATATATAATTTTTTTTCTGAAACTCTAATGTTGATTTATTTTATGGACTATGCATTATCGTTTGTTATTAATTGCTTTTGTTAGATCATGACATTGAACGGAGGCTGTCACAACAGATTGGTTAATAACCTCTTAAAGTGAAAAGTGATCAAAGGTTATATGCTAACGTTGTCTTCCTTGATGTCACCACATTTTGTCCAACAGACTATGTTCTTATTGTAGCTTTACTCCATCTGTATTTGAATAGTTTGCTTCTAATCCCTCAGGCCATTTCCATGAAAAGGTGCCCAGCTGTTAATTTATTTCTACTTCTTTGTATTTTTTTGGGGAGGACTGTTGAAAGCCTCATGCTCATCTTCACTATTACTCATGACACACATGCTGTCTCAAAGAACTGTCGTGGCAAGTATTTGATATTATTGTTACGCTGATGTTATTCACCCATATACTTCTCCTTTTGCCAGGAATATGTGCCTGAGTGTGTTATCTTGGATGCATGCATGGAATGATGCAGTCTTGGATGGGACACAGTTGACTTAAACTAGTGGTGCTATGCTTCTTTCATGGTATCTTTATTCTCCAACTCATATGCTTTATGTTGAGGACAGCTGGAGTTGCTGCTATGAATGCAGAATCCGGATGCGATGCCTGGCAATTCACTGACTGCATGCCATCCTACCGGCATCTAACAAATACTCCAGGCTCAAGCTCTTCATTCCATCTTTTGACCTTAAGTGATTTCTACACTGTATATTCTTGACTTCATTATTGCAAGGCAGCTTGCCTTGGGATGACCGCTAGTGACTTTGCCCATAATCAGTGGATACAGAATTCTGAAGCAAGGATTTTAACTGGTACTTCCTTCACCATATCATATCTGTGCTGTGATGTATGCACTGGCTGTCTGTTTCAGTGAGATCAGTCTTTAAAACCAAATTCAGCCTATCATGCCATACCTGCATTGGGCCCCATCTCTTTGCAAGAGTTCCTACTCTCTTATGTCCCTGTGAGGCAGCAACTCAATTAATCAGGTGAGGAGAAACTAGTTATGATATGAAAATGAAAATAGTCTGGTAAATATCCATTTTCCATCATAACAACTATTTTTTGTGTAATTGACAGCCATCTCTCACTTGGGTGACTGAGACCAAATGATCATTTCAAATATGCCATACAATTCAAGTCAGTTTTGCTTATTTTAAGTAATCTATTGATTGAAATGCTAATTTTAGTCTGTTTTGCTTTTTGTCTTCAACAAACATGACTGTTTTGAGATGTTATTCATCCTGCAGTTATTTATAGTTTTAATCTTCACATGTAGTTGTTTATTTCTGTTGTTTGCTATTATTGTTTGTAGTACTTGTTTTCTTACTGTAATTATATATTGTATTTTATGGAGCTTTTCTCCTTGGGTCTCCACTGAAAATGGGACAAAATCCCAGTTGGACTAACCCGGTTAACAAATGTCAATAAATAAATAATAAATAAATAATGTTTTTGATGCGTTTAAGTATTCTGGTGGCTATACAAAGAGAGTTGAATAAATACAGAGTAAAAGCGATAGAGGGAGAGCACAGGGCCTAGACTTCCTCCCACTAGAGATCACAAACAGAAGAGGGATATAGGTAAATAAGATCACATTTTGAAAAGGAGATGACACATGCAGCAGACTGTAGGGGCTTACAGCTCATTCAATTTGCAATACTATTTCTTTACATAAATGTTTGTAGCCTCTTAGAAAAGACTGCCACAAATGGTCATAGAAGGAGAATCATATCCGATATTACCGAAGACAGAGGACAAACAGACCAAGGTAACATGGAAAGGGGAGAAGGGAGATACCAGAAAGTGAAATGCAGTTATAGGACAACTAGATTTGCTAACGTTTTCCTATTGTTACTAGATGCATATCATTTTAATTTGTGTAATGAATAAACTAGATGACTGTATATATTAAGGGAAACAAAACAGATTTATGCAAACTGGCTATGAAGTCAAGCAAGTCACCAGGACGCCAAGCAGTAGGCTGAGAAAGAGAAAATAGCAGAATAGCATTTTATTAATAAGAGAAATGGTATGCCATTCATAGCTAACTGGCAAAAAGTAATTAACTTGTACTAATCCATAATTAATAAGGCAGATATTCATGGATCTTAACTGTTTATGAATATTATAATCCTTACTGAAAAATAAATACCAAAACAAGTTCAAGCTAGACACAAAGTTCATTATACATCTTTTATAACATAATATACTTATGCATTTGTATCTCAGAAAGATCTCCTAGAGTTGTTTATATGGCAAGTACTAAATTAACTGAAGAAAACACCAACAGTGGACAGATAGCATGAAGGAGATCATTAATTTAAGCTGCTGTATTGTGTATTGCAATTTGAAAATGTTGAAGTGAACAATATAAAACTTCACAAATAGTATTCCGGTGTGATTTTATTTATAAATATGTAGATATTTTGCAATTTAGTCTACTGCTGAGTCCTTACAGTGAAGATATTGTTTAGGGATCCCCAGGTAAAAAACAGCAAACATAGTTTGTCCTCTGTTTATATTAGGTACAGAAGACACACATACGAAACTAATGAAAAATGCTGACTTTTCTTCTTAACTAAAGTGAAAAAGTGATCTTAGTAGGATGGTGGGTGCTGGAATTACATTTGTGCAAGTAAAGTTCTAACCAAAGCAGCTGTGGACTGATTTCAAACCATT
>NC_056749.1:801424876-801619876 GCF_019279795.1 Protopterus annectens | reverse complement strand
TATGAAAAATAATGTGCAACTAATGCAAAAGTCTCCTGCTTTTTAAATAAGGTTTCAATGAAACCACCTCATTTAAACCTCTTCCTCTGTGGGCCCCCAGTCTCAATATCCAACCTACTTCAGCTTCTTCTGTGTTATTTGTAACGTCTCCTAGCCTGTTACAAATTCTTTGCTGATAAATCACTTGAAATAGAAAAGTGTGTTGAGCTCCATACTTTATAGTGTGTTTAGCAAGGGCACTATATTCGTCTCCCCTTGATAGACAATACTTATGGTCCCTTATGCGCTCTCGCAATGACCTGTCCGTCTTTCCTACATAGAAGCAAAAACAATGGACACAATGTGCAATATATACAATATGTCTGCTTGCACAATCAGAGTCCACCCTGATTTCCCATAACTTGCCAGTATCAGGATGTTTAAAGTAATGGGATTCATCTATATGCTGACATTGGGGACATATTCCACATTTACTAGTGCGCTGTAGCCCTGAGTTGGAAACACTATGTGTAAATTCACTTGAAGAGTTATGACATAAGAGTCTCTTTAAACTATGCATGTTACTATATGTGAAATGCGGTGTAGCCCCAACCATTTCTTTCACTCTTTTATCTGTCGTCAAAATGTTCCAATTGCTGGCTACTGCTTGCATGGTTAAATGCACATTATTACCATATGGTATTACAAAAGACTCATATCTAGATCTGCATGGATCTTTCACTACTGATGCAGAATGCTCAGAAAAGAAAGGTTGTGCTCTATTATCCCTGAGTTGATCTATGTTGGTATATACTTTACTAATTTCATTAGTGTGATACCCTCGTTTCACCAAACCTTCCTTTAATAGTGATAATTCTCCATATAAGAGATTGTCTGAACTAGACAGCCTAGACAGACGCATTGCTTGTCCTTTAATGATGTTTGCAAAAATATGTGGACTATGCAAGCTTTGTCGATGTAAATACGAGGGTTTGTAACATGATTTGCGATGTACCCTAGTGCAAACAAGCCCTTCATTTCTATACACATTAACATCCAAATAATTAATACTCTGAGGTGAATACTCCATGGTAAACCTCAAAAAAGTACTGGTTTGGTTGAGTTTCTGATGGAAGTCATTAAGGGATTCCACTGTTCCCTCCCATACAAAAAACAAATCATCGACAAACCTCTTGAAGAATCTAATATGGGCATTGCCAATGATGTGTTTAAGTTCAAAGGTGGCCATGACAATGTTGGCATAACTATTGGCACAACTCATGCCCATGGCCACCCCTTTGTCCTGCTTGTAGCAAACATTGTTAAACAGGAATACATTGTTATCCAAGACTAGTTCCAAAAGGAGACACAGAAAATCAACCTTATATAAATCTAATTTAGAAATTTCAGTCAAAAACCATTTTACACGCTTGCTCACTAGTTTATCATTTTTCAATTTTTAATTTCATCTAGTATAGTACATTTACTCACATACAGCGACAGCATCAGCTATTGTTAGACTATAGGATACTAGTGTATAGGATATTCATGCAATGAAAATCAGCCCCAGATTCTTCTTGTTCAGTTGCTCAATTGCGATATTTTTTGGAATGCACACTTAGTTTTCAGTTTTTAGTTTTCATTTTCACTTATGCATCAGCTACCATTTAACAGTTAGAACAATGATATTTAATAATATAAAAAGAGTACAATGCAATATGAATAATCGTTAGATTTTATAGAGAAATAGCAATAATGTTTGGAATATGAATTTTTAGTTTGTTTCATGCACTAGTCACAGTAGTGTTTTAGTAATAAGCATAATGGTATCTTTTATTATTGAATTAGAGTTCATAGCAAACATGTTTTGTATATTAAAGTAAAGCAATTATTTAAGCATAGCACTTTAAATGAAAGTTCGTCTACCATTGGTTGACGTACATGATACGTGTTTTAAAAGTCTTTGAAGTTTATGTTATCGTTGTTTGTCTGATGAAGCGGCGACATATAGCCGTGAAAGCGCTCACGTGAATAAACCTGCTTTTACTTATTTATCTGTTTGGAGTCTCCACATTTATCCACCAGTGACCATATATCTTTGGATGTATCTTTTTACAACGAGGTATTGGACTGAGCATATTGTATAAGTGAGTACTAAACTAGCGACTACATTTTCGTGCTCTGCAGTACGTTTTTCAGCATAACCAGAATTGGTTGGCATATGAACTTTTAGTGTTGACGACGAATTTGCTGGCTCCTTTGGGAATTGTTTTTACATATATATATATATATATATATATATATATATATATATATATATATATTTATATTTATACAGCACACACACATTGTATTCCCTTCATTGGCAATGGCAGCGGGTGTTTGTTCTTAGTTTTGCTCAGTATTGCTGTTATTGGCATATGATTTCTTAGTTAGTTTCAATGTTTCTTACTGTTTTTTTTTTTTTATATACTCCGGAGAATCTTTAGAACCTTAGCTATGCAGTCTTATGAAGTTTTTAAACCCTTGCAATTTAAATAAAATTAACCCATAGCAAACAGAACATTTAAATGTTACCCATTTCCACAATAGACAAGGGTGCCCCTCCAGGAATAAATTTACAGTTTCCCATCAATTCTTCCAGGTTAAGTTTGAGTAAATTAAGAGAAGTACTTTATTTTATATGGAAAGGAAGACAATTCCATAACAGTGAAATTCTCTGTGATACATCTTTGTCCCTCCAACATGTTCTATTTATGTTATAGAAGAGATTAAGATCACCTGAGTGGGTGGTTCTACCACCACTGGACTTGTGGATGTCCAGCAGGTCTGAGATGATAGGACACTTTGATGCTGTACATACAAGACACAGGTCACCCGTTAGCAATACGTATGATACTGAGAAAAGGGACAAGGCTTTGAGATAATGTAGGTCTTATGATTTAGGATATTGATTTTATTGGTAAGAAAACACTCTGGTCATTGATGTTGTGCTATGTGTTTGGTCATAAATTTGCCAAAAGAGGCATTATACTCAATGTTCAGTCTACTGAGTGCCAAATACAGTGAAATAATTACATCCCTGGAATGGAAGCTGTACTCTTACTAATTAGCTGTGCAATGCTAGAAGACTTTCTTACAACATTGGTTATGTGGTGATCAAAGGAGACTACACTGTCTGCATAGGTTTCCAAGTCCCTAACTACCAGACTGATTTTCAGAAGTATGTTGCCAATGTAATAATTGTAGGGGACGTTATGCTTTCTGCAGGATAGTATTGTATATTTTTTTGACATTTCGTTTTAGTCCATGGTTTTGACATTAGCTTTTGTATGGCAAGGCCATTTTGGAGGAGTTTAGTGTCCTCTATAGAGTTAATAATAGCACCTGGTTTACAGTCATCAGCAAACTTGGGGAGTCATAAGCCCTTAACATAGGCTTTGACCTATGAGAAGTAAATGCTAAAGAGGACTGGCCGAAGGACAGAGCACCAGGGCACACTGCTGGCGACAGCCCTTTTGGATGAGATGGAGCTGTCCACCCTAATTTCCTGTGCTCTATTTGTGAATCAGTTAGATATTAAATTGAGTTATAGTGGCTGGGAGAATTTATTAACAACATCCAGGTGTGGGATGGTGTTGATTGCCTTGACAATTTCCAGTCTTCTTTCCCTATCTATGGTATGCATATAAAAGGAACAGAAAATAATGCCACTGTTTCCGTTAAGTTTTCTCTTCCAAAAACTGGGCACTGCATTCACTTCCTGAGATGACAATTGTACAACATGCAGTTTTCCTACTTTTTTCATCTTAATGCTGTAGTAAGTGTTGCTATCAAAAGCAGGCATCTTCATCTATCACCCTAGTGATGTCACAACATAAATAGATCAGTCACTGGTACTCCAATGTAAATTGCATTTTCAATCCTTTAACAAAGAAAAACATGCCCTAACAAATGCATTCCATCGACTTAAAGGCAGCAGACTGCATCACTCAGCAGTTTAAATGTACTACTAATGTCCACAGGAGCCGTACTATATCAGGAACCTTAACACAGCCATTTGTATGCAGGCATACATTCATACACACTGAATAACTTCTTAACTCAGCCATAACTATTGTGAAGGCCTCCAAAATACGGGTTTATATCACAACCATGAAAGCTTATAATGCTGAATGGCATTACATCGAACACAAAACCGCAAAAGCTCACAATAGCGAAGCCGCGGAACATCAAATTCTTACCCAGGGCAAGAATTCGGTGGGCCGTTCCATGCCTTTGCGATTTCCTCCACTGTGGTGTGATCTCGGAGTTGGTATATTTAAGTGGGGGGGTGTGGGGGTGATGCCCCTCACATTAGACATAGCTTTTTGGTGTGCTTGTGTTGTGTGTGTGTTTCTTGCAACAGCAATTTTTTTCCCAGGGAAAAAATTTGCTGTTCTGAGCTTTCGATAATATCGCATTTCGAACTTCCAAGTTCGAACATATGGTGTTCGATATTTTGGAAGTTTGATTATGTGATATAGACCCCCAAAATACCACTTGTATATCTTGTTTGCCCATTATTCACTTTTTTGTCTGCAACTATTTGTAACTTTCTCTCAGAGCACTACTTGAAAAAAGTGACTATATTTAGCCTTTTGTTACCTTACATTGAGATGCTCCTATCCCAAAAACACATCCACATCCCACAAATCTACCTAAATTCCTTTTCATTCCTGCAGAGTAACATCAACATCTTAGCTATCAGCCTGATCATAACAAACCTGATTCTTATAAACATTCACTGCCCGCATAAAAAGCCTCTGCTTTCTCTACCTATGCAGATATCTCATTAACATTCAGTCCCCAAGTCTCAATACACGGTCAAATAAAACATTACATCACATCATCCCTCACTTTATTCCTTCATTTTTTTCCATTTTGTATCTCAAATACCATCGCGGATCTAAAAATGATCTCCCTAATGGCAACATTGTGACTGCATGCTCTATGCAAGATAATGAAACAATTCATTAACAATTAGTAAGAATAAAAGACTAGTATCTTAGCCCATGGCCAGGCCTTCTCTCTTCCTTTTCTAGTTTAGTGCATTACAATTCAGCAGCAAATTACCCAGAACACTGTCTTTCTCCTTCCCTTTCATTGTGTGTGTGTGTATGTATGTGTGTGTGTGTGTGTGTGTGTGTGTGTGTGTGTGTGTGTGTGTGTGTTTGTCTGTGCACAAGTGCATTTATCTATATCTGTGTGTGTACATTCTTGAAATTTAGTGCATTAACCAATAGCTTGGCATAATGGAAAGGTTTATGTGCAAGTACCCAATAGGTATCAAGGAACACTACCCTGTCTAGCAAACACCTGTTATCTGCCAAAGATCTGATAACATGACATAAGCACCACTTTTAAATATTTATTTTGATACATTTACAGATCAGACCATTGCTAGCTCTGGACTGGGTCTATATTATTCCAACAAAAACTCACTTACGCTAAAACCCGTTTGAGCGACACATAGTGAGCGAAAGTCAAAAATATCGAATAACAAAAATAAAAAATATAACAGATGATCGAACTCCATTGAAGTAAAGGGAAGAATTCCCTACAGAGATCTCTGTTCACTTGCGCGATATTTGAGATATTCGCTCACTATGTGTCACTCAAACGGGTTTCGCTTAAGTGAGTTTATATAATAAGTAATATAGACCCCTCCAGATTGTGTGGGACTTCAGCAGTAATTTTCAGATATGACTAGTTTTTCCATTGGAATATTTATATTTTCAAGATGGTTACTTCCAGGAGACTTCAATGTGTCTGGGCACCCAACTGGACTGAAAATGAGACTACCCATATGCTGATCATCTATGCTGGAATAGAGCATCAAATGAGAGCCAGACCATGGAACTTTGCAATGATCAACATTTGGAACTGGATTGTGAGGGAGCATCAGTGATGTATGGGATCTACTGGACTGGAGTGCAAGTTTGCCACCGCTATGATCACTTACATTAGAGGGACACAGAGGAGCTTTGTTGAAGGGTCCTTGAATCGGGTCAACTGTTGGTGAATGCCTACAGTTCATGTCATAATACTACAAATACCTGAGCATTCCTACAGAATTTAGAGATATAGCTGTGTCCCAACTATATCAGATACAAGGGTTTTATAACCATTAAGCAGCTGTTCTTACAATTAGCTCATCTGTATAATTAAGAAGACATGGTGACTGTTCTCCATATAAGCATGGGTTCTATTCCCATGCTAATATTTTGTTTAATAAAGTTTATAATAAATATAGTACTGATCATTGTATATGTACATCTGTTTTCCAACATATAAGGACATCATTTTATACATCCACAATAGTCATGTAGCACTGATGCCTATAGCACCTAGACCACTGATGACTATGCAGTTTGTAGTTGTCCATCATACTATGAAAGTATTGCCTACTCTACCTGTATATGTGTGAATAGTAACTCATAAATAACTTCTTTACTTCCTTTCTTGTAATAAAGGGAACATTCTTATTGCAGTCTTGTTTGTTTAAGCTTAAGAGTAATGCCTATGTGACTGCTTACACATATCTTTTCATTTATGTGTTCATAGCTGTTATTTCTTTAGATTATAATGGCCAATAGTAGTTATGCATTGGATGTTTCCATATTCATCCGTTAGCCACAAGAATACAAATATACACATGTACAGTAACTGTTTGTTAAGAAGAAACATGCTGGCTGGTAGCTCAGCCTGTATGCCTTTATTTTGGCATGCTGTGGGTTCATCTCCATATAGGGGAAACATCATTATATTATCTTTACATATTTCACACATCGTCAAATATTCTTCTATTCATAACTGCTTATTGATATTAACAATTATTTTGTGCATGGTTATTAATAACTTGCTATGGAATATAGTCTTATTAACAAAAGTGCTGGAATATGGTAATATTAACAAAAGTGCTATCAAGTGAGGTTTTGCATTCATTATTAAATTCACTTCAACAACCACCTCAACCTTATCCTTTGAGGGATGAAGGTTTTCACTTGCTTTTTCTGGTTGTGACCACTTTGCAAACATAAATTAATTCTTGCAAATTATTTACCTAAATGCTCAGCACATTGTCCTTTTTGGAAATCCTAAACTATGATCCTAGGATCCTGTGATCCTATATTAGTAACCCATCCCTGTACATTCATAACCCCAACTCTTTTCACTGCATTCACATCACACACTCTCAGACATATTAGAGTCTGAATGTAGATTAGAGTTGCAGGCTTGAATTTCAGGTCCTCCAATCTTTGTTCATGTCTGTTCAAAGATATGAACATAGTAAAAAATAAATGCCACAGAAGGTCCACAAATGGTTTAAAAACAATTTAGTATTATACCATTAAACACTGAGCACTTTCATCTCCCAAAAGAGACTCCATCGGAATAATTACAAACCAACACCAAGGGACCATGTTGTTTGTTGTTTGTCTTTTCGGCTTTTCCCGGTTAGGGGTCACCACAGCGGAACTCTGGTCTGCTAATGATTGGCAGTTGATTTTTATGGTGCCGAGTTGCCAGCCTGATGCCCAACCTTCAGTGAAGGCACGCCCATTCACGCATGTCTTTCGGACGCCACTCGACCGCGGGCAGGACATGCAGACTCCACACAGAAGGCACTCCAGCTGAGAATCAAAAACAATTTTCATTGGCTGTGGTCGAAGGATCAATTGAATGTGTTCTTTTCATATTTTTTTCTGTTAAAGAATCCCAGTATATGAGACAGTTAGTGCATAGAAAACTTCAGTCTTGTTACAGACAAGGCACACACATAATTTGTGTATATGCATACGTACCAAACAACATTATAATTGTAAGTGATGGTTGAATAACTTAAATTTAGTAGCTTTTATACTTAACACAGGAGCAATAGACATATTGTTGTTTAAACCAAGGGGGACTATTGTACCAAGTCTAAGTTGCCACCTCATTTCCCTCACTTTTAAAAAGTTTTTTCCAAGCCTCCCTCTTGGGTCTAACGTAATTTTTCCAGGATACCAAAGCATAACTTCTTAAATCCTTGACATACAATAGAATGTTTGAATAGAGCACTGTTCTTGTTTTTACTGGCAGTGTTGTATGTGCGTTAATATATACGTGTCTTTAAGGCATGTTCAGTCTTGCCAACATAAAACTCTAAACATTCAACACAGTAAGCAAAATATATTACTCTTGAATTGGGGCAATCGCCATCCTGAAATGTTATTTCGCTATTCATGGTATTACCTAATGTTAAGGTCTGGTTCCTAGTGATGTAAGTACACTGTTTACAACACCCACATCTCATATTCATTTAATTGCCTTTGGAACTGCACCATATTTGTTCTCCATTAATCTTTTGAAATGTTTTAGTAATAAAAGTGGGGTAATTCTCTACCATCTGATATATTTCAGTTAGTCTTAAAATGCACCAATTTCTTTTAATGATGTCTTTGATCTCCCAGGAGAACTGGTTGACTTCTACTACCAAGGCCATTTCATATTTGTGTTGTTGGAAGATGCAGTGAGTCCAGTGCCTAGAAGTGGTTTATGTCTGTTCCACCACTCATTGTACACTTCCAATAACAAGGTATCTAGAATATGACCAGGGTACCCCTTGCTGAAAACATTTAGCTTAACTTTGTTAACTCAAACCACATGTCATCTGTCAGAGAGGTCATACATGCCACCCTGATGTCCTGTCCCTTCACTATCCTCTTTTTGGCCAAATAGGGTGACTGCTGGTGAAGTGGAGATAGGAGTTCCATAAAGGTTCTTTCCTAAAAATGTTGGACTTGAAACCATTACATCTGTGGGAAATGAGGGTGTTCAAATAATTTATCTTTTCTCTGTTCCAAGAGTAAGTACATTTCAAAAAATCTGTAATATTATTCAAGTATTCTACAAAGTTATAGATTTCATGTAACTCACCTTCCCATAAAATAAATATATCATCCAAAAAATGTACATATAAATGTAGGTTTTTGACAAAGGAACTTTTAAATACAAACTGATGTTCCCGACCTAACAATACCAAGTTTGCAAAAGCAGGGGCACATGATGCCCCATTGCCACTCCTTTTGTTTGCTGAAAAATCTCTCCCTTGAAGGTGGAAATATTCTTGACCTTCATTCATGGGAATGACAGTGAACAGGTCTTTGACATCAGCTGTTACAATTACAAGATTTTACGTCTACTTATGATCTATTAGATGTCTTAAGAAGTCCCAGGAGTCTTTGATTAAATGTGGTTCTGCATCATATCATGTTTAACACGTCTATCAATCAGTACAGCTAATGGGTATATTTTGGATCTAGTAGCGGAGACAAAGGATCTAAAAGGAGGTTGGAGTACTCCTTTATGAATTTTCAGGATCCCAAAAATAACTGGTATAATGGGGTTAGGGTCGGATAAAAAAATGACAGGTATAATTGGGTTAGGGTTGGATAAAAAATGACAGGTATCAATTTCTATTTGCTGGTTTAATACATAGTCTCTAGATACAAATCAGTCCTTCAATATGCTATATGTATTTGATTTTTGGAAAAAGGGGTATAAGTATCTACATCATGCAAAAGTTCCAACATTGTATTGGAATAATCCTGTGTATCATAAATACCCCCACCGTCTGGTTGCATGAGGCATATGGTTTTATCAGCCTACAATTGTTCAATTAAAAGCTTTTCTGACTTAGATAAATTGGAACCAAAATATTTTTTGTTGGTATAGGATTTGTATATGTCTTCCATAAACACGTTTTCAAAACCAGACATAGTGGGGTATAAACGGGGGTTAAAAGTAAATCACTTTCTATTCATCCTTCCTCTGTGTTTGTTAACTTCACCTTCTCCACTGTTTTTGTCATGGAAGAAGACATTCAAATTTAATTTTCTAACAAACAGGTTTACCTCTACTAAAGCATCAGCAATATCAATTTTCCTAGATGAAACAAACTTGAACACTTTGAGAAACAAGGCAAAATGTTCTTTAGTAATAATTCTGGAGGGGTAGTTGCAAATGTTGTTGTACCCCCTGTAAGACTAGACAGTGTAATTATCGCATGCCCTTGTGTTCTCCTCCACCCCCTTGGGGACCTGTGGTGATTTTGGCCCAAGTAGAGATCAAAACTCAAATGATTCACCAGCCTCTCTGACCACCTGGGGTTCTGAAAATCCTGATGTTCATCTGTAAAGACTTCAGTCACCCTTAAATCAGTGGCTGACCCATTCACTCAGTCCCTTCCCTGCCTTTCACCTGCTGTAAAGTTGTCACTCTTTACAAAAATTAACTTCTTTAAAAGTACCAGTGTGTGTGGGGGGAGGGGGTTAGGAGTGTAATGGGATAAGCATTTTTGATGTTGCATAGCTTACTATCCCTTTCCAGTTTTCTTTTTTCTTTGAGAATACTTCAATACATTTCTTATCAACCCTAGTAAGAATACTCTCATGCAAATTATTAAATTGCTCAAAAAAAGAATCTTTCAAAATAACCTGATGTAAACATTTTAATTCCTGAGTCAAGTTACCCAGGAATATTTCATTGAATTTAATGATCTTGTGCATTAATTCTAGTCCATATTTGTCAAATAAATCAATGAAATTGGTAACAATCTCTTTATTGTAAGACAAACCAAATAGATACTTTTACAGCCTTAATCCTTGAAGAACCATGTTCAAAATTAATGCATTGTCTTAAGTAGTCATTTTCTGTCTGTATATTTCTAAACTTAAAAAGCTGTTTCTCAAACTGAAACACAGTATATCTTAAAGTAGAACCAACACTCTAGTTAATACCAAGGCTAGCTGCATTGTTTACAGGATTAACAGTATGAAACACAAAAGTTTTATCTAAACGAGTCTTAAAATTGAGTTTAGCGTTGTCCTTGGTGTTTTCCAGACATTTCAGAACCCGGCTGCTCAGGTAAAGGATGTATGAACTCATTAGTTTGAATAAAAACAGTACCTGCAGCCTGTGGATAAGTTTGCGGCAGTTGTGACAGGAACTCTTCATTTGCAGCTGCTCCAGTTTTCTAATTGTGGGAAGAAATATCAGCATTCAACAAAGGCTGCGAAGAACTGGCTCTAAAGTATGTATTTAGATCCAAAACTGCCATTTCTACTCTGAATTCTCAGAAATATGTACAGAACTCAGCAGTGGTGATGAGGCTGCCATGCCCTCTTTCCTTGAGAAACCACTGTCTTCTCTTTTTTGATTGGGTGAACTAGAAACCAGACCTTAACATTAGGTAATACTATGAATAGCAGAATAACATTTTAGGATGGCGATTGCACCACCTGAAGAGTGGTATATCTTGCTTACTGCACTGAATGTTTAGCAATTTATGTTGGCTAGACTGAGCATGCCTTAAAGACACGTATATATGAACACACATGTGGCATTACCAGCAAAAATGAGAACAGTGCTGTATTCAAACATTCTGTTGTATGTCAAGGATTTAAGACGTTTTGCTTTGGTATCCTGGAAAAATTTAGGTTGGACCTAAAACGCAGATTGGAACAATTTTTTAAAAGTGAAAGAAATGAAGTAGCAACTTAGACTTGGTGCAATATTCCCCCCATGTTTAAATGGGTCTATATCATTCATCGAATGCACAAGTGTTCGAACTATGTAATAATGAACCAGGAAGTCCAAAATGCAAGAAGTACGAACACATAGAAAAGCGATTTTTTTCCCAGGGAAAAAAATCTCTGTTCCGGTACAAAAACAAAAAAAAAATGTACACTTTAAACGTACACTAATGTACCCCTACTTAAATATACCAACTCCGAGATTGCACCACAATGGAGGAAATAGCAAAGCTGTGAAAATGGACTACCGATTTTTTTCCCTGTGAAAAAAATAGGTGTTCCGCAGCTTCGCTATTTTCACATTTCGAACTTCCTGGTTCAATAGTATGGCGTTCAGACACCTGTGCATTCGACATCGTGATATAGACCTGTTTAAACAAGAATGCGTCTATTTCTCCTGAGTTAAGTATAAAAGCTACTACATTATAGGTTATTCAATTAACACCTAATAATGTTATTTGGTATATATATATATATATATATATATATATATATATATATATATGCATATACACAAATTATGTGTGTGCCTTGTCTGTAACAAGATTGAAGTTTTCTATTCACTAACTGTCACATAAATCAGAGTTTTTTAAAGAGAAAAATATGAAAAGAACAGGTTCAATTGATTCATCAACTACAGCCAATGAAAATTGGTTTTAGATACTATAGAATGCCTTGGTGTTGGTTTCTAATTATTCTGATGGTCTGTTTTGGGAGACAAAAGAGCTCAATGTTTTATGGTATAATATTAAATTGTTTTTAAACTATTTGTGGACCCTCCATGGGGTCAAAATAGGGGAAGCCACCTCAAGCAGTCAACCTGTAATGAGCGGTGTCCCCAGGGATTGGTCTTGGGGCCTCTGCTGTTTGGGATATACTTTTCTGAGGTGCAGGCCAAATCCAGTGGGCAATGGCTGACCAAGTTTTCAGATGACTCCAAGCTGGGTGCTGTCATCAATTCCCCTAGTGATGTGAACATCCTCCAAGAGGGTCTCACCCAAACAAATGACTGGTGCCAGAAACATGGCCTCAAACTGAAAGCCAAAAAATGCACCATCATCCCATTTCTGGAGAGCAACATCCCCACAAATTATCACATTGATAATAAGGTCATAAGCATGCAATCAGTTGTGAGGGACTTGGGCACCCAGGTTGATAGGAAACTGATTGTTGACCACTATATTGCTTTTGCTGTACAGAAAGCTTTCTACATGGCCCAACTCATTAGTAAGGGTATTTCATCTAGGGACAAGGTGGTCATAACAACACTGCATTCTTCCCTTATAAGACCCACTATTGAGTACAATTCCCCTTTCAGCATGTACCTCACAAAGCACATACAGCAGCTGGAGAGACCACATAGGTTCCTCACCAGGAGAATCCAGGGCCTCAAAAATATACCCTACACAGACAGGCTAAAGGCCCTTTCCCTCTACTCAGTCTTCTACAGACTCCTCAGAGGTGACTTCTGTCTGCCATACAAAGCAATCTCAGACCCTGCCTTGATGAGGCTACTGCATATCTGCAAGTCAAGCTTCAGTCAAGTAACCTGCACACACGACCTTAACCTGGTCTGTGACCTCAATAGGACTTGTTGGTGGGACAGATTTGTGTCCCAGAGACTCCACTTCTGTGGAATAGAATCCCTCTCCATGTCAGGCAGAGTACCTCATTAAACATTTTTAAGGGCAATCTGGATAACTGGATGGGGAACAGAAAATACACGCCTGGGATTAAACCTGTGTCACTGCCGGACAGTGGACTAGGGTGTTGACTGGTTGGAACATGAGCTAAATTCTTGGTTAGGCTTGTAAGGGCCACAGGGCCAATAGCCTAGTAAATTCCTATGATCCTATGAATGCCAGAATACCCATCAAACACCAGTAAGGTAAGTGATAAATTCACACTATACCTGTGCTTAAAAGTCTGATTGTACAAATAGGGTTACATATAATTTAGCAGCCATGCATGTTTTCTGAAAATAGTTTTTGAACTGTAGGCCACAACTTAAATTACAGATGGGCTTGTGTCACTGGCTGTGTTGCCCGTGCCCTGGCCCAGCAATCAAGGAGCCTCAGTCCTCACCACTAACACCAGAGAGGGCATCTCATATATGAGTAAAGAATAACAAATACACACAGTAAAGTGCAATTTCCCTTAAGAGCACACAGAGATCACAGTCAGTCTGGGGATGGTCACTCCCTTGCTCTCCAGGTCCCAAATAAGACTCCCCACTGGCACAGCTATAGTGTCCAGATCTCAGCCAACTGGGCAAGCTAAAATCTCAAGCACCCTCTCTGTCCAACGAGTGCTTCATGCTTCTGCCCAAGTAGCTGACACACACACACACTTTGAGATAAGAGTTTACATAACCACACAGACACTTCTTGGGAAAGCTGGCACAGGTTATCCATCTGTGCCACTTTTACCCAGACTATATGGTAGAAATCCCTGCCACCACCCAGCTGATACTTATCAGCTACTCAAAGGCCCTTAAAAGGGTGTCAAATAATTACTGTGCAATATTATTATCCACTTGGTAGTATAACTAAACAGTTAAGGCTTATTAGAGTGACTTGGTACATAATCCTTATATACATGCAATGTACTCTTAGAGCTTAACATATTTCTGCACAAACCAGCCACAGTTAAAAGGTTTTAAAATATTTAATAATAAATAATTAAAACCACAAGATAATACCTTCTACTACACAGTGCTAGTCAAGAGTTCAGAGATTACACAGAAATACTTAAAATAATTCAGTAGTCCAGTTCTGACATCACAGGAAAACACTTAGTCTAATCTTTCTAGTTCCTAGCTATTTCTAAAAGAAAACACAAGTCTAAGATAACTTACATATGAGCAAGACAGTGCTGTTAGTTGGATGGTAAAGACAAAAATGCTTAATGCCTTCTGATACTCTCTGTTTAAATTGAAATTGCAGTTCTGATAAACATTACATCATTCTTCATCCTTCCTGGGGTACCCAGGCAAACAGAAACTGCATGTACATTATTTTACACATAGGCAGAAACCAGAGCAATAAAAATACATTTGCATGTTTAAATCTAGCAATCCAACTCTTGGTTAAAACAATAGAAAGAATGTGCTAGCCCAGATGGAATGACTCCAAATCTTTAACTTCAAAGGACAGACATGAAGTAATTTTAACTTCAAAGAACAGGCATGAAATGCTTTTCTTAGCTTTCTTTACAGCAGGGGGCAATGTTGTTACATTTTTTTGAAGTTCAACATTTCACAGCATATTCTTTAATTTAAGAAAACAAGCCTGTATTTCAACATTTATATTTACAAACGACAGAATTATCTGCTCATGTCTATCTGTCTAGGCTGGCGGCCTTCACATCCCCCCCCACCCGGAAAACTCAAGCTAGTTTTTCAAGTGACCCTTGAGAAATGCTGCTTGAGAGGGTTAGTTCCATTTGAGTGTACCTTACCCCATTCCGTGTCTTGAGAGCCCATCTGCATTGGCACTGCTACTCCCACTGCGGTGCTGCACTGACATATCATATGCTAGCAACCCTAGCCTCCATCTTAGCAACTTGGCATTTTGCTGGCTGGCACTGTTTAACCATGTTAGGGGGTTGTGATCTGTCATAACAGTGAATTTCCTTCCATACAGATAAGGCTGAAGTTTCTGCAATGCCCACACTATGGCTTGACATTCCTTTTCTACAGCTGCATAGCATTCCTCCCTGGGTTGGACCCTATGACTGAGATAAACCACTGGGTGCTCTTCCCCATCTGAAGAAATCTGGCTAAGTACAGCCACCACCCCATGGTTTGAAGCATCCACCTGCACAACATATTATGTAGAAAAGGTTACCAGATGAGGCCCTAGAGCAGGTGGGCGAGGCTACCTATCTTGCAACCATTGATCTTACCAATGATTACTGGCAGGTGCCCTTGACTCCCAGTGCTAGAGAGAAGTCAGCCTTTGTGACTCCTTTTGGCTTGTATGCATTCACAAAGATGCCCTTTGGGATGATAACAAGGAATTTTGAAGCAGGTGCAGGCCATGCCTGAACGGCTTACACTTTGGCAGGTTCTGGCCTTATCTTACCGTACCCCACTCTATGTCCTATGTAGAAGACCTCCGCCATACCCACCTGACATTTGCTCGGCTTAATGGTCAACCCTGCCCTCTGTAGTCTGTCCAGCACCTCCTTGACATGCTGAAGGTGTGCTGACCAGAAATGGCTGTAGATGGCATTATCATCTAGGTAAGCAAGGGCAAACCCTCCTGCTCCTGCCAGGATATGATCTACCAGCATCTGGAAAGTCACTGGGGTATTCTTCATCCCAAAGGGCATCTTTGTGAACGCATACAAGCCAAAAGGAGTCACAAAGGCTGACTTCTCTCTAGCACTGGGAGTCAAGGGCACCTGCCAGTAATCATTGGTAAGATCAATGGTTGCAAGATAGGTAGCCTCGCCCACCTGCTCTAGGGCCTCATCTGTCCTAGGCATGGGGTAAGCATCCGACTCTGTGTGACTAATTTCCTGTAGTCCACACAGAACTTAGTGCTGCCATCCTTCTTTGTCACCAGCACCACTGGGGAGGCCCAGGGACTGTTGGACTCTTGAATCACCCCTAGTTCCAACATCTCCTGTACCTCCTCCCTCAGGGTCTGTCTGACTCTCTCAGGCACCCTATAAGGGGCATGCCTAATAGGCCTTTCGGGTCCTGTACCCACCTGGTGCTACACCAGTTGGGTGCACCCTGGTGTCCCAGTGAACATGTCCCCAAATTCCTGCAACACTGCTTGGATTTCTCAAACCTGGGTACGCGATAGCTGCTGGGACATTGCTACTCCATCCACTGAGGTGTCAGCCCGGACCTCGCTGAGGAGATCAGTCACCAGATCTCCCTCAGACTCCTCCTACAATCCACTGCAAATGTTCAGCACAAGGGCCTTTCTGTCATGGTAAGGTTTCATCATGTTAACATGGTACAATTTGTGCCCCTGCCATCTGCCTAGCAATTCCACCATGTAGTTAACATCACTTACCTTTCTTTCCACCTTGTAGGGACACTCCCAAGCTGCTTGCAGCATGTTGTGTCTGACAGGAATGAGAACTATTACCTGCTGCCCCACAGAATATTCTCTAGCTCAAGCATTCTTGCCATACCATACCTTTTTCTGTTGTTGGACATCTGCCAGATTCTCCTGGGCCAAGCCAATGAGTTCCCTGAGCCTTGTCCTGAGGTTTAGAACATATGCCACAACAGAGACTCGCACTCACCATCCCACTTATCTCAAATTAAATCTAGAGGTCCCCTCATCCTATGCCCATACAGCAACTCAAAGGGTGAAAAACCTGTGGATTCCAAGGGAACGTCTCTGTAAGCAAACAACAGGTAGGGCAAATATTTGTCCCATTCCCTCTTAAAGTGATCTGCAAATGCCTGTAGCATGGACTTGATTGTAGAGTTTAACCTCTCAAGAAGACCATTAGTCTGGGGATGGAAAGGGGTGGTCTTCATGCACTTCACACAACAGGAACTCCACAGAAAAGCCAGCAGGTCTGACATGAAATTGGCACCTCTGTCAGTCAGTATTTCATTTGGGAAACCTACCCTGCTGAAAATCTCTAACAAAGCATTTGCCATCTTCTCTGCCTCAATGGAGGACAAAGCCACTGCCTCAGGGTATTGTGTAGCATAACCCATTACCACTAGGATATACTTTTTCCCTGTAGAACTTGGGGTACTCAGAGGACCCACAATATCCATAGCTACCCTTTGAAATGGCTCCTCAATCACAGGCGAAGGCATCAAAGGAGCTCTTACCTTGTCTGCTGCCTTGCCTACCTTTTGGCACTGCTCACAGGTCCTGCAGTACCCTGTTACATCTCTGGAAATTCCAGGCCAATAGAAGTTCAGCATAATGCGCCTCTTTGCATGTTTTATGCCCGTGTGACTTGCAAAGGGAATATCATGGGCTATGGCTAGAAGTGCCAGATGGTAGGCTCTAGGCACTACCAACTGCTGTACTCTCTCACCTTCTAGCCCTCCCTCAAGGGTCCACTCTCTGTATAGTAACCCTTTATCCCAGTATACATATTTCCCCTTTTTTAAGAATCAGGTGCCTCGCTAGCTAGCTGCCTCAGGCCTTGCAATGTAGGGTCTGAGAGCTGAGCCTGTCTCAACTATCTTCTTGTAACCCTTCCCAGCTCCCCTTCCACAGGAAGTTTGGCATCCTCTGACTGTGGTGCCTCACTGTCAGCCTGGGTACTACTACTCACCTCTACCATTGCAGTCAGTACCCACAAGCAGCTGTGGCTCACATTCAGTCTCACTGCTACAGAGTAGCTCCCTCCCTGAAGTAACCACCTCAACATTCCCGGCTGCAACTATGCAGTCTGGCTGAGTCTCCCCCAGGCTACCAGACCTGCATGCTTGTCTCCTAGCCTGACTGTGTGTAACTGCATAAGCACATGGTACTGCCTTATCCAAATCCTTCCCTTTCAGGACATCTGCAGGATGGTAGTTTAGTAACCCTGTTGTCTCAAGGCAACCTACTATTAGCATTTTGTCTTCCCCATTTACTGGCTCCCTCACCTTTTGTTCCGCACCTTGCCTCCATGGACACCTTTATGCCGCATGGCCCCACTGGTTGCATTCAAAACATTTAACCCTAGCTCCTGGACATGTACCTGGATTAGTGGCTTCCCCTGCTACTGGCAGATTATGTTGTGGCAGTCTGTGCTGCCCACCATGGGTTCCTTTAGACCCATGAGCAGTACTGGGGGTCCCCTTCCTGTGCAGGGCTGCCCTGCTTGCCAGGTATAGGTGTCCCTTCTTCCCCACCTCATCTGAAGTAGCACATTGTCTATCAGCTAAGCAGATCCTCATGTCCTCAGGCAAAGTGCTAAGGGTTTGTTCCCTCACCAAAAGGTCTGCTAGCCCTTCAAAAGTGGTGCCCTGACATCCACTCACCCACCTATGGAAATAAGTGCTCAATTCAGCAACATATTCACTCAAACGTTCATCTGCCTTGCGTCTATGCTCAAAAAACTTTTTCCTATACGTTTCAGGTGTTAGCTTAAAAAACTCTAATAGGCAATTTTTTACAGCAGTATAATCAAAACATGCAGCATCAGACATTTTAGATAATATAGTTACAGCTTTACCATGGAGTAAGGGGGTCAGGAACTGTACCCAGATCCCTTGGTTAACTTCATACTGTTTACATACCCTCTCAAGCATATGAATGAAACTATCAAAATTATCCCCCTCTTTAAACTGTGGAAGAAATTTACTGACCTTTTGTGCTTCTGGGGTCCAGTTATTCCCTTTCACATTACCTCCATGACTCTGGCAAGGAGTCAGCATCTCCTTCTCATGCTGCCTCTGCTGTTCTTTTTCCTCAGCTTCTAGGTGTAGCAGTTTCTCATTCTCCTCACTCTCTAGATGCCTCAGTCTCTCAGCTGCTTTTAATTCCACATGCCTGGCCTCCAACTCAGGTCTCTTTAGCTCCAGCTGGATTTTTAAGTCCACTGAAGAAAGGTTGATGTGTCCATTCTCTAAGGGTATTATATCCCCACTGCCAGTCTAATTGTCCTCCTGGTTGCTGTTTTCTGATGCAGCTGTAACCAAAGCTGCACTCAGGTCTGCCTTAGTCAGGTTTCCATGCACCAGTCCCCTAGCGTGGCACATCTCTGCCAGCTGACTCCTTGTCAGCTTTCCATACTCCTCTGCTGACATGCTGCCTGCTCACCCTGACTAACTAAGCTAACAAAAGAAATAAAACAATTGTGATCTGAACTCTGAATATTCACTGCGTGGCTGTTTTAGAGTACAAAAACACCCTCAAATCTCACTATACAGAAGCTACATGATTCACTCTACCCACACCACTTCATGCCAATTAGTATTTACAAACTAATTAATATGTGATGTGGATATCCCACCACTGCCAAACACAAATGTGATGCCTGTGCCTTGACCCAGCAATCAAGGAGCCTCAATCCTCACCACTAACACCAGAGATGACGTCTCATATATGAGGAAAGGATAACAAATACACACAGTAAAGTGCAATTTCCCTTAAGAGCACGCAGAGATCACAGTCAGTCAGTGGCTGGTCACTCCCTTGCTCTCCAGGTCCCCAATAAGACTCCCCACTGGCACAGCTATAGGGTCCAGATCTCAGCCAACTGGACAAGCTAAAATCTCCAGCACCCTCTCTGTCCAACCAGTGCTTTGTGTCCCTGCCCAAGTAGCTGACAGACACACACTTTAAGATTAGAGTTTTCACAGCCACACAGACACGTCTGGGGAAGGCTAGCACAGATTCTGCAGCTATACCCCTTTTACCCAGACTCTATGGTAGAACTCCCTGCCACCACCCAGCTAATACTTATCATCTACTCAAGGGCCCTTAAAAGGGTGTCCAATTATTACTGTGCAATATTATTATCCATTTGGTAGTATAACTAAACAGTCAAGGCTTATTAGAGTGACTTGGTACAGAATCCTTATATACATGCAATGTACTCTTAGAGCTTAACTTATTTCTACACAAACCAGCCACAGTTAAAAGGTTTTAAAATATTTAATAATAAATAATTAAAACCACAAGACAATACTTTCTACTACACAGTGCTAGTCAAGAGTTCAGAGATCACACAGAAATACTTAAAATAATTCAGTAATACAGTTCTGACATCACAGGAAAACACTTAGTCTAATCTTTCTAGTTCCTAGCAATTTTGAAAAGAAAACACAAGTCTAAGATAACTTACATATGAGCAAGACAGTGCTGTAAGTTGGATGGTCAAGACAAAACTGCTTAATGCCTTCTGATTCTCTCTGTTTAAATTGAAATTGTAGTTCTCATAAACATTACATTATTCTTCTCCCTTCCTGGGGCTCCCAGGCCAACAGAAACTGCATCTACATTCTTTTACACCTAGGCAGAAACCAGAGCAATAAAAATGCATTTGCATGTTTAAATCTAGCAATCTAACTCTTGGTTAAAACAATAGAAAGAATGTGCTAGCCCAGATGGAGTGACTTTGAATCTTTAACTTCAAAGGACAGACATGAAGTAATTTTAACTTCAAAGGACAGACATAAAATGCTCTTCTTAGCTTTCTTTACAGCATAGGGTAACGTTGTTACATTTTTTTTTTGAAGTTCAACATTTCACAGCATATTCTTTCATTTAAGAAAACAAGCCTGTATTTCAACATTCATACTTACAAATGACATAATTATCTGTACAATTCTATATGGCTACACTGGCAGCCTTCACACTGTCATGCAGATTTTAAAGTGGCTGTTTTGCATACAAGTCTGTAGTGCTTTGATTGCTGTCTATAATATACAGTATGTGTTAACATACTTAATTCTGTGGAAGTGGTTCACACTGACTGATCTATCTATTCACAAATTACATGGATGTCTTCTATACTAGTCCTAACACTGATGTTGGCAGACTTGTGGCATGCCCTACTTTTCAACATTGGTACTACATCTTCCTACAACACTTTGGGTGTTTTTGTTACAACATATTTCTATGCTGTGTTTGTGGGGTTTTGTGCTGATAGGCATTTCTTTGCACCATTTCATAATCAGCAAGAATCATCAGGATGTTTGCATTTTGCAACCTACTGATTGCTAATAAACATAGATAGAGCATGCATACAGTTGTAGACAGGCAATGTTGTTTATACAACATATACTAGATTTTTACGTGCCATAGGCTGTGACTGTGTTTGTGATTCATAGGTTCATAGGTGTTTACTAGGGTAATGACCACAAGGGCCTTATTAAGCCTAGCCATGCATCCCAAATCTCTGACAAGTTCTGGTACCCATGATAAATGTAACCAGGAGCTTGAGAGATAAAGTATTTACAGGGGCCTGGGAGATAAACCATCTACAGACTGCCTGTGTCCATTAGAGATGTAAGTGCCAAACCAGGGATGAATTTCCAGTTCCCCATCCAATTGTCAAAGTTGCATGTGAATTGAATTAAGGAGGAACTCTGCTTCACATGGATGGGGAGACTGTTCCAGAGAAGGGATATTCTCTGGGATACATATCTGTCTCTCCAGCAGATCTTATTGATTTTACAGGGAATACTTAAGACTTTAGAATGGGTAATTCTGTTTTTTTTTTTTTTTTTTTGCAGATATGCAGGATATTCATAAGAATGGGGTCTGACAATGCCTTGTATGCCAAGCAAAGATCTCCCCTCAACAGCCTATAGGAGACAGAATACAGGGATAAGGCCTTGAGGAGGTCTGCATAAGACATGTTACTTATGCCCAGTATTCATTTAGTGAGGAACCTCTGTGGACATTCCAATTATTGATATGCCTTGTTAGGTAAATACCAAAAAGAGCATTGTACTCAGTGATAGGCCTAATGAATACTGAATACAGTGGGATAATGACTTCATTGGACCTAGATGCCATACCTTTGTTTATAAATTGCTGAACATAGAATAATTTCCTTACCACTGTAGATACATGATGGTCAACGTTTAGATTACTATGTATGTCCACAAGTCCTTGACAACTGGCTCAGCTATTAGGGGTGTATTTTCAAAATGATAGTTACCAAGGGTGGAAGACTTCCAAAGGATACTATTATGTATTTCTTGGCATTTAGTTTTAGTCTGTGGCTCTGACACCAGTTGTTTGCCTGTGTCAGTCTTTCCTGGAGAACAGTTATGTCAGTAGAAGATTCAAAGATAGCTCCTAAGTTGCAGCCATCTGCAAATTTATTCAGCAATAGGCCACTGATATTGGCCTTGACTTCACATAAGTAATTGCCAAAAAGGAGCAGTCCCATGATCAATCCCTAAGGGATTTCACTTGAGACTGGCCTCTTTGAAGAGGTGGACTACCCAGTTCTAAATTCCAGGGTCCTGTCTGTGAGACAGATGGCTATCCACCAGGTGACATAAGGGTACGTGCCTAAACTTTGAACATTATTATTGTTACTGTGACATTCCTTTTCCTTATATTGATGTAGAGTCAGCTACTGACCATGCTGCTTGGCTAAGATGTTTTTCATATGGCTTGCATGATTTCCACAATATTGTCATCTCACTTTGACCTCACATTAACTGGTGGCTGTTCTTATGAGTCATTACATGGAGAAGCTACAATTTACTTTGCTACACAGATGTAAATGCTCCAGAATATACCAGAGGGAAAAAAAATGAAAATAATGAAACCATGCGAGAGGGAGACAGCATGATTATACCATGCAGGTGCCAGTACTAATGCTAGCTTCTCATTTACAGACGGTGTACAGAGGCAGACAGCATGATTATACCGAGCAGGTCCCAGTACTAATGTTAGCTTCTCATTTACAGACAGTGTACTGAGGGAGACAGCATGATTATACCTGCAGGTCCCAGTAGTAATGTTAGCTTCTCATTTACAGATGGTGTACTGAGTGAGACAGCATGATTATACAGTGCAGGTGCCAGTACTAATGTTAGCTTCTCATTTACAGACGGTGTACTGGGGGACAGCATGATTATACCGTGCAGGTCCCAGTACTAATGTTAGCTACTCATTTACAGACAGTGTACTGAGGGAGACAGCATGATTATACCGTGCAGGTGCCAGTACTAATGTTAGCTTCTCATTTACAGACAGTGTACTGAGGGGGACAGCATGATTATACCGTGCAGGTCCCAGTACTAATGTTAGCTATTCATTTACAGATGGTGTACTGAGGGAGACAGCATGACTATACCGTGCAGGTCCCAGTACTAATGTTAGCTTCTCATTTACAGACAGTGTACTGAGGGAGACAGCATGATTATACCGTGCAGGTCCCAGTACTAATGTTAGCTTCTCATTTACAGACAGTGTACTGAGGGAGACAGCATGATTATACCATGCAGGTCCCAGTAGTAATGTTAGCTTCTCATTTACAGACAGTGTACTGAGGGAGACAGCATGATTATACCGAGCAGGTCCCAGTACTAATGTTAGCTTCTCATTTACAGACAGTGTACTGAGGGAGACAGCATGATTATACCGTGCAGGTCCCAGTACTAATGTTAGCTATTCATTTACAGATGGTGTACTGAGTGAGACAGCATGATTATACAGTGCAGGTGCCAGTACTAATGTTAGCTACTCATTTACAGACGGTGTACTGAGGGGGACAGCATGATTATACCGAGCAGGTCCCAGTACTAATGTTAGCTACTCATTTACAGACAGTGTACTGAGGGAGACAGCATGATTATACCGTGCAGGTCCCAGTACTAATGTTAACTTCTCATTTACAGACAGTGTACTGAGGGGGACAGCATGATTATACCGTGCAGGTCCCAGTACTAATGTTAGCTACTCATTTACAGACAGTGTACTGAGGGAGACAGCATGATTATACCGTGCAGGTGCCAGTACTAATGTTAGCTTCTCATTTACAGACAGTGTACTGAGGGAGACAGCATGATTATACCGAGCAGGTCCCAGTACTAATGTTAGCTATTCATTTACAGATGGTGTACTGAGGGAGACAGCATGATTATACCGTGCAGGTCCCAGTACTAATGTTAGCTTCTCATTTACAGACAGTGTACTGAGGGAGACAGCATGATTATACCGTGCAGGTCCCAGTAGTAATGTTAGCTTCTCATTTACAGACAGTGTACTGAGGGAGACAGCATGATTATACCGAGCAGGTCCCAGTACTAATGTTAGCTTCTCATTTACAGACAGTGTACTGAGGGAGACAGCATGATTATACCGTGCAGGTCCCAGTACTAATGTTAGCTTCTCATTTACAGATGGTGTACTGAGGGAGACAGCATGATTATACCGAGCAGGTCCCAGTACTAATGTTAGCTTCTCATTTACAGACAGTGTACTGAGGGGGACAGCATGATTATACCGTGCAGGTCCCAGTACTAATGTTAGCTATTCATTTACAGATGGTGTACTGAGGGGGACAGCATGATTATACCGTGCAGGTCCCAGTACTAATGTTAGCTACTCATTTACAGACGGTGTACTGAGGGGGACAGCATGATTATACCGTGCAGGTCCCAGTACTAATGTTAGCTTCTCATTTACAGACAGTGTACTGAGGGAGACAGCATGATTATACCGTGCAGGTCCCAGTACTAATGTTAGCTATTCATTTACAGATGGTGTACTGAGGGGGACAGCATGATTATACCGTGCAGGTCCCAGTACTAATGTTAGCTACTCATTTACAGACGGTGTACTGAGGGGGACAGCATGATTATACCGTGCAGGTCCCAGTACTAATGTTAGCTTCTCATTTACAGACAGTGTACTGAGGGAGACAGCATGATTATACCGTGCAGGTCCCAGTACTAATGTTAGCTTCTCATTTACAGACGGTGTACTGAGGGAGACAGCATGACTATACCGTGCAGGTCCCAGTACTAATGTAAGCTTCTCATTTACAGACGGTGTACTGAGGGAGACAGCATGATTATACCGTGCAGGTCCCAGTACTAATGTTAGCTATTCATTTACAGATGGTGTACTGAGGGAGACAGCATGACTATACCGTGCAGGTCCCAGTACTAATGTAAGCTTCTCATTTACAGACGGTGTACTGAGGGAGACAGCATGATTATACCGTGCAGGTCCCAGTACTAATGTTAGCTACTCATTTACAGACGGTGTACTGAGGGGGACAGCATGACTATACCGTGCAGGTCCCAGTACTAATGTTAGCTTCTCATTTACAGACAGTGTACTGAGGGAGACAGCATGATTATACCGTGCAGGTCCCAGTACTAATGTTAGCTATTCATTTACAGATGGTGTACTGAGGGAGACAGCATGACTATACCGTGCAGGTCCCAGTACTAATGTAAGCTTCTCATTTACAGATGGTGTACTGAGGGAGACAGCATGATTATACCGTGCAGGTCCCAGTACTAATGTTAGCTATTCATTTACAGATGGTGTACTGAGGGAGACAGCATGACTATACCGTGCAGGTCCCAGTACTAATGTTAGCTTCTCATTTACAGACAGTGTACTGAGGGAGACAGCATGATTATACCGTGCAGGTCCCAGTACTAATGTCAGCTTTTCATTTACAGACAGTGTACTGAGGGGGACAGCATGATTATACCATGCAGGTCCCAGTACTAATGTCAGCTTTTCATTTACAGACAGTGTACTGAGGGAGACAGCATGATTATACCGTGCAGGTCCCAGTACTAATGTTAGCTACTCATTTACAGACAGTGTACTGAGGGAGACAGCATGATTATACCTGCAGGTCCCAGTACTAATGTTAGCTTCTCATTTACAGACAGTGTACTGAGGGAGACAGCATGATTATACCGTGCAGGTGCCAGTACTAATGTTAGCTTCTCATTTACAGACAGTGTACTGAGGGAGACAGCATGATTATACCGTGCAGGTGCCAGTACTAATGTTAGCTTCTCATTTACAGACAGTGTACTGAGGGAGACAGCATGATTATACCTGCAGGTCCCAGTACTAATGTTAGCTTCTCATTTACAGACGGTGAACTAAGGGCGACACTGATGTTAATCTGGCATGAGGCAGCGTCAGGCTCCATTCAAATGTCAGGAAATCTTACATGTGCTTGCTTTGAGTATGCATTCAGTGCTTAATGCTGGCCAATAGAACACTGTTCGGGTCATTATTTTATGCACTTATTTATTTATTTTATTTTACATTCGGTTACCAGGAAAGTCCGACTGGACATAGGTCCTTTTTCAGTGGAGGCCCTGCAAGAAAAGCTCCACCAATAACAAATTACACTACAAAACAATCATCAATTAGAATTCACATAGTACAGTATAGTAGGGCAAAGAGGTATTATTTAACATATGACATAAAAGTATGTAGTAGCACCAACAATTTAAAATATTAGCTACACTAAAGTGGTAGCTGCTGTCATGAAGTAAAGCAAGGGTAATGTGCAGGTAAGAATAATTAAGGGATGAAATGAGAGAAGATATGTAAGGAAAAGGAGAGGATTATACAGTGAGAAAAGGGAGGGCTCCTACTATTAACCTGAATTGCCACAGTTGCAGAGCCATGAGTTCAACAAGTCAGATTTTTAAGGATTTTTTAAATTCATGTATGGAAGCTATAGATGTGATGAGAGGGGGAAGTTTATTCCATTGTTTGACTTTTTTGTGAGAGCAGAAGGAAGAGTCAGCACCATCATTATCTTTAGTTACTTTGAGAAGTTTGTTGGAGGAGTGGAGGTGTCTGGTACAAGAGCATGGTATTAGCAGATTATGAAGTGATTGGTTTGTCTCTTGTTGATATATAACTTTATGTGCCAGTGTAAATAAATTATATAGAAGTAGGCGAAGAAGTTCAAGCAAATTGAGCTGTTTGAGAGCTAGACAATGTTGTTATCTGTAAGAACTGTTAGAAATGAATTTGTTAATTTTATAGGTTCATAGGTTCATACTAGGCTATCTGCCCTAGGGCATTTATAAGCCTAGCCAGGGTGTGTATGGCTTTCGCCACCCATTTTAAATTAATTTTGCTATGCCCTTTTTCGAGGTTAGTATACTGTGCCTCTGTCTAACAGTGACACAGAAGTGATACCCGGGGTAAACCTACGATCTCCCATCCACTCATCAAGATTCCTCTTGAAGAGAGTCAATGAGGGACTCTGCCTAACCTGGACTGGGATTTTATTCCAGAGTGAAGGGAGCCTCTGTGTTATGAATCTGTCCCTTCAGCATGTCCTATTTATTTCAGTGCTGAGGTTCAAGTCCCTCGAGTGCGTAGCTCAATGGGATTTGGATTTTCTGAGGTGCAGCATGTCCATTAATTCCGGGTTGGACATGGCTTTATACGTCAGGCACAGATCGCCTCTGAGCAGGCGGTATGCCACTGAGTAGAGCTGGAGTTTCTTTAACCGGGCAGCATACGGCATCTGTTTGAGCCCCTTGATTCTCTTGGTGAGGTACTTTTGGGGTCTTTCCAGTTGCTGCAGGTGTCTGGTAAGGTACATCCCAAAAGGTGCATTGTACTCAATTATAGGCCTGATGAGGGATGAGTAAAGAGGCACAGTGACCTCCCCTGATCTAGATGTGAATCCCTTCATGATTAGGTGGGCTATATAAAATGTTTTTCTAACCACTTTGGTCACGTAGTTGTCAAATGAGAGATTGCTATCAACTTGGGTCCCCAGGCCCCTAATTACTTCCTCTGTACTTAATGGATTACCACCTATGTGGTAATTTGTGGGCACTTTGTTTTTGCCAAAGGGGATGACTATACACTTTTTGGTGTTTAGCTTGAGGCCATGGCTCTGGCACCAGTTGTCTGTTTCTATGAGGCCCTTTTGGAGGATGCTTGTGTCGGATGGAGAGTCTATTATGGTGCCCAGTTTGCAGTCATCTGCAAACTTGGTCAGCCACAGTCCTTCCATGTTGGCCTGTACCTCCGAGAAATATATACCGAACAAGAGAGGTCCCAGGACTGAGCCTTGTGGGACACCATTTGTAACTGGTTTGGAGTCTGACATGGCTCCAGCTATTCTAGCCATGTGGGTTCTGTCCTTGAGCCAGCTTGCAACCCATCTAGTGACATAGGGGTTTATATTTAAGCTGGTGAGCTTATCTATAATGCCCGAGTGGGGTATTGTATCGAAGGCTTTTGCGAGGTCCAGGTAGGCTGTGTGGACCATCTTCCCCTTGTCAATGGCCTTGGTGACTATTTTGTTGTAGCATATAATCATGTCATGATTTCCACTGGTTAGCTCTGTTATTCAAGCCATTGTACAGCTTTGATTGAACTGTTCCGAATGTGTGATGGATGCAGTTTCCCTGGCATGTTCTGTTATTGGACAGGTCCATATGTGCAGATTAAGTGAAATAGGGAAAGTGTTATGTACGTGAAGAGCCATTCTCGAGCAGCAATTCTGTTGATTATAATTGTGCTACTTGCTAATTTTTACACCATTTCAACCTGAACTGTATTTTAAATAAGAACTTCAATGTATGATAATACACCTTCAGTATCATATTTATTGATGCAGGACTCACATGTGGATGTGATGTTAATTAATGTATCTTAGGGAAAAAATTCACTATTCTAAATTTTCGATGTTATCAGTTTTCAGTTACTAGGGGTCGATATTAGAACATTCAAAGTTCTGAAACTTCAGTATTCTAATATAGACCCATTTGTAACACCTTGCTACAGTTTAAAAGTAAATTTTTAAAATAAAATAAGTAAAAGGAGGGTTGGGGCAGATCACAGAAATGGGACTTGAATACCTGGAGCTGAAGGGGGTTAAGTGTCATGCAATGTGGCCACCTGACTGATGTGCCAGTAGAAGGAATGTCTTTTTTTTCCCATTTTTTGCTGGGGAGCATAGATTTAACTGTAGTAAAACAATCACTTATGGCTTATTCCAGTGAAGTGCTTTTTTGTTTTGCTCTTCACTTGAAGAGCTACAGTGGTGGTGCACTGGTTCACAGCACCACACATGTCACTCATTGAACTAGTTACACTTCCGATAGCTGCTATACCTATGTATTACATATCCAAACATAAATGCAGATATCCTAACGTGACATTTATGTTTTAATGCGTGCATGACACACATTAACATATTACACTTTCCTTTCACATTAAGCTGTCCATGCAGTGTGGCAGTTTTCCTACAGTTACTGCTGTAACAATTACCCTGTAAATGTGTTTTACTAAGATAAACTGACAGACAGCACATGTTGTCCATAGTCCAGCACTACCAAAGTAATATGGTTAAGATTTATGTATTGTCATATCATGTATGTGCAACAGAATGGCATGTCATTTCCCGTGTGTTCTGGAGGACAGTTGTCATGCTGTCCGACTGGCATGATGTCATGTTGTTTGTCATGTGTTGGCAATGCTGATGCCATGTTGTGTCATATAAAAGTATGTCATACCTATGGGCAGTCCTCCTTTTCAGACTGCATCAAATTCCAATTTAACATTCATGTATATACCATGGTAAAGATAATTTATTCAGTAAGAGTACAGTAGGCTGTGTTTGGTCTACATTACATTACCACATCCATTTGTTATTCACATGCATTCACACCTTTTTTCAATATATGTACAAAGTACACATTAACTGATGATTGTACATGTCTCTACACATAGTCCAATCCATACTGAAACACCATTGCAACTGAGTGTGCCAAAAAAACAAAATAAATAATATGAGGTGAAGTATCAGATGAGAAGGCAAGAAGTGTTGAAAATGCATAAATATAGTTACAAGTATAGAAAACCCCTGGAATAACCTCATGTCGATCAGTATCAAATGCAGGAATGGTTAAGGAATGGTGAGTTTAAACAAAAAGATGAGAGGTTAACATTGGTGGCCCAGGATAGTGGACTACATACATGTTGGTTTATAAAGTCCTTTGAATATGTGGGAGAAACAGCAAATGCGGGTTTTGTAAAACAGAATTGGAAACAGTCACACATCTTGTTGCTAAGTGTGATATACTAGTAGCAAAAGGCCTAGATATTCAAAGGCATAATAACATGGATTGTGCAAAGATTATAATACTGAAGTAGCTGAGAAGCACTGGAAACATGAGCCACAAAGCATTATTGAAAATGATGATGTCTATCTCACATGGGATCACCCATTACCAACAGTTCAACAAATGGATGTGAGAAAGCCATTTAGTAATCCATGAAAAGAAGACAAAAGTAGCACTGATCATTGAAATTGCTACACACAGTGACTTACGTACAGACACAAAGTCATAAAATACCAAGATTTGCAGGCAATGATGTGGGTAATGTGGAGGAAAGATATCCAGATAGGGTCTATGTTACAAGATCGAAGTCTAAAAAGAGCGAACGCTCTTAAACCAAAACAAAATACCTGAAACCAGAGAAACTCGAACATACGGAACAAAGATATATTTCCAAGGGGGAAAAAAATCACTGCCCCAGAAAAAAAAAAAATCCCCCACCCCTTCATAAATATACCAAATCCGAGATCACACCACAGTGGAGGAATCGGCAAAGTCCCGAGAATGACCCAGACATTTTTTCCCCTGGGAAAAAAATCTCTGTTCCGGCCATTCAACTTTCTGTGTGTTCGCATATTTCGTGTTAACATAATAGTGTTTACTCTTTTCAGACTTTGACTTAGTGATATAGACCCTCCAGATAGTTCCAACAGTAGTAGGAGCAGTGGGTCTCATAAGAAAAGAATTTACAGTCATATTTAGATATGTCACCGATACATTTAACTCCATATGAATTGCGGAAGGAGTCAGTTCCGGGCACTTTGTGGTTGCTGTGAAGAGCACTTTTGGATAACATCAAATACGGAAACAATACTAATTTTCCGAAGAAGTTCAATACCACCGTGAACGAAAGCGCTTACATTTTTTATGCAACAATGTCTGGTTGTCACTACCCGAATGGCGTTTTTTGTTTTTACTGGTTTTAAAGTACACTGCCTGTTTTTGTTTTGTTTACTAATTTCATGAACGTTAATCATACTTTGACTTGGGAATGGGGTTCATTCCTATCATGGAGTTAGAAGGCCAAACGTCTTGGAGAAATTAGAATGAGAAAACACCACTGGACCTTTGACATGTAAGCATTTACTGACTTACCATTGATGCACTGAAGTGATGCTCACTGGAGTGTCCTCTGCTCAGTCATGAGCAGGCTGTGTGAACTACACCTGAGGTTGGTTAGCGTGACAGTATACGTGTATGTGATTGAAATTCCTATCTTGCTTACCTATGCCTATTGATGTTACATGATTGCACACTACTGTGTATGGTTGAGTTGCACATGCCCATTTTGGTGGACAGCAGCAATGCAGTCTGCCAATGTGACATACATCTGCCATTTGCTGAAATTTGTTTTGGGTTGCCATGCATTTGCAATGTGTATCCTTGCTTGGTTGTCCTGCTTTATCATTGCCTTTCTTGATGTGGGCCCAGATTGTCCACCTCCCTTCCACTTTTGTAGGTAAGTAATATATTTTGCACATATGTTTGCCTTTGTTGCAGTTATTGTCCATTGTCATGTATTATATTGTTGACATGGACAACTTGTGCCAACTCTAACGCCATTTTACAGATGCAGGACATCTGTACACAAGTCGCTGGTTATTTCTTGCAATACATCCTTGTTTAAGGTTTTACTTGTGTCTTGACCAGTGTATGTTGCTGAAGTTCATGTGGTCAACGTGATATTGTTTTTGTAAGCTGCAGTGTTAGATTTATGCAAATATTCTTACACATCATTGTTTGTGTATGTGTATTGACATTCTTTTCATGTACATTACATTTACGCTACTGACAGTCATAAATATACACATATACCAGTGTGTTGCCTTTGAAATGGTATGCATGTGTCACATATAAGCATTCTATTACATGTTTGTTTGAGGTGTGTACACCTACTTGTTGCACTTTTGTTTGAGTTGTGTAGACTTGCCTGTGTAATTAGTAGCCATTTTGTTACTTTTCTGCAGTACTGTTTTTTGGCTCTGTATGTTGTTGTTTGCCTTTCACATGCATGGTCAGATGTTTGCTTCTGACTTCTTCTGGAATTATCTGCCATTCCCAGATTAGCATTTGCTCAGCTCATGTCATGTTGCTAGGCTTATACTTGCACTGCTGACAGACTACTTGAATATGCATTTATTCATCCAATGTGCACTGTGGTCCTTATTTAGTACCTTACAACACATCTACCATTGGCCATACACATCCTGGTATGACTGACTCACAGTTTTGTCATAATGTGATATTGCATAGGTAGATATGTTTTTCTGCACTTCATTATGGCTGGTATGCATTCCCCCTATTAGACAACTTTCCATTACTCATGTTGCACAGTGTGCTGTCTGTGTAACTTATCTGTCCTTACTGTTTTTTCCAACCTTTGTCTGTCATGAGCTGTGATACTTGCTCCATGAGTATACCTGCTGTAATGGCCTTCTCCTCCTCTTGCCTGTCTTTACCTTACATTTCCTTCTCTTCTTAAACAATAAGGGAGGGCCTATTCCCACAAAAAAAAATGTCCATGCCCTTCTGACTATTCCTCAGATTTTTCTGTTTCAACACACCTCCTGTGTGTCCATTCCCTTCACCCGTACCCCACATCTGTTTTTGTATCTCCCTATTTCTATGGGTGTGGGTGTTACCTGTGTTCTCTGCACATGTCCTGCACCCATTATTAGTTAATGTTAGCTGTGGTGATGTGGCCATGATTGCCTTTCACCTCTATTCATTTTTTATGAGGAAATGTATGGATTCTATCAGAATTCATAAGTAGTAGATAGCATATTTTAATAATAATGGACTTACGGAGACATTCTGTAGTTGTCTGTAAATTTATTGTAGAGATTATGTTATAGATATGTTCTTATGAATGTCAGGCTGCTTAGATATTGAGATTCTTTCTGTACCCTTGTTGATATATATCACTCTTTGACAGCAGTTTTACATTATGTATGGATTACTTGTGAGTGTTATACAGTATGGCATTACTATTGAGATACTCTGTTGTGCACCAAGATATTCAGAGTTCACTGTGGTATATTTACTCGTTACTGAGCTTTGTGGTGTTGGTATCACATTTATTTTATTCATTTGTATTGATTGGTTTGTGTATCTGACTTTGTGTATGTGGTGGCACTTTGTTTTTACTGCAAATTTACTTATTACTAAGCTTCGTAGTGTCGGTATCACATTTATTGTATTCAGTTTTATTGATTGGTTTGTGTAATCAGCTTTGTCTATGTGGTGGCGCTTTGTTTTTACTGCATATTTACTTATAACCTTGTTATCCGCAACTTTGCCATGGATATCGGTGTAATGTGACGTTTATGGAGTCCGGCCCATGTAATACATACCATACATATCTGTGATTGAAAGTTTAATTTACCCAAGGCAAGACACCAACGGTTAATTTATCCAAAGCAAGACACCAATGAAGAATAAAAATCTTTTTAATAAAACAGATTAAGTACTTTCATCCACAAGGGACTTCATCAAAATTAAAAATATACAAACTGACTGATTTTAAAACATACATCATCCAATAAACAACACCAAACAATTAAACAATAAGAAAGTAGTAAACTTTTTTAACAATTATCTAACATAATTAATATTATGTTAAAACATTTAATATTGAAGACTTCATTTAGACCAGGTAATTTATCAGCCGGCAATTTAATTTGCAACAAGGTCTCACACATTTCTAAAAAACTGTTGTAATTTTCACCTCTATAATCTAAAGGTACACACTCTAAAACATTAAAATAAAACTGTTTAAAAAAAGTACAAGACAAGCAATTTTTGTTCTTGATGGAACATAAATGATCCTTGATACATTTGACTCACCTGTGCATTGTCATTCCAACACAGAAGGCATTACATTCTGAGCACAAAGCAATATATACAACTCCAGCAGTATTACAGTTTACATGCTCCAAAATCTTAAACTATCAAAAGATGGTAGATCAATATTCTGTCCTTCTAATACATATTTACATATGTTACAGCATCTGTATATATGTATTTAAACATACCCTTAGACCCGTGTGCCATTAAACTAGCCACTTTAGTAGAGTCTCATTTTCTAAATGATGTTTAATGGTCTTAGTTTCCTTACAAACAAAGTTTGGACCAGCATTAGCTAACCTTGCTGTTTCAGAGTTATGTTTTAAAGTTTTCCAATATTCAGAAATAATATTTCTAATATCTGAACTAGCTACATTAATTTGTAAAACAAATACACTGTTGTAATTGTTATTGTTTTTAATCTTTCATATGCTATCAGGAATGCCTGCTAACAGTATAGGAGGAAACAGATCTTTCTTTCTTCTCTTAACTTCTTTCCCATATCATCCAATTTATCTTTATTATAACCCCGTTCACAAAATGTATTAGTTTTATCAACTAAAGCTTCATGAAATACTTAGTCCTCAGTAGTAAGTCCAGATGACCTAATCATCTGTCCTTATGCAATATTATTTTTAATACATAATGGATGTGTACTAGAATAATGTAAATAATTACTAGCAAAACAATTTTTATGATGAATTTTACTATCAAACTTATTCCCACCATAAGTTAAAATGATATCTAAAAATGAAACACTGGTGCCAATGTGTCCCAAAACAAAAGACAAAACTTCAGTAGTATTGTTTATTTACTAACAAACAGCTCAATATCATTTGGCATTCCATAGTTACAAAAAAACAGATCACTGACAAATATCCTATAAAAACAAATACACTGTTCAAAAAAGTCATCTTCTTAATTATACATGCATACATACAAGTATTTCAAGCATGGGCATTAATGCCCTTCTAGCTTGCCAATATACCAAAATACTTGTTCCTATACTAAGTGTCCAGGCTGTTCTTAAAAATATCTAAAGTAGTACTTGCTTTAATGTAATTTGGTAGTCTGTTCCAAGCATCAGCTACTCTGTCAGAGAACCAATTAGTACACTTCTCATGCCTATAGAATCTTCTACATAGGTTATCTGATGATTCTCTACTAATCTTGATAACTGCCAAACATTCCCAGAGGTAGTTGTCTCTAAATGTCCTATATACCCGAATAAGATCTCCTCTTAGATATCTATAAGAGACTCTGTACAAGTTCCGATGTACTCTTTCCAGTTTACTCATGCTTGTTTTCTTATAGGGTTTCCATATTGTTATTCTATACTCACGCTTGGGAGTAATGTAACTAACAAGCAACGACTTCATCATTTTTGATTTGCTAGACTTTATAAATCTTTTTATACAACCTATAACTATCATTAAACAATTGGTTGATATGATTAGAAAAACTCATAGCTAGATCTACCTATATACCCAGGTCCTTAGATGAGTCTGCAGTTTCAATCACTGTGTGCTATGTTAAATATTCACCTTTCAGTTTATGTCTCCCAAATTTCATATGCTTAGTTTTGGATGTATTAATCAGAATATTATTCTCCTGTGCCCAAATCATCAATTTAGTCAAGGTCTTTTGCAGACATGCATTATCTGTAACACATTTAATCAGTTTATTCACTTTCAGGTCATCTGCATATAGAGTGTATAATACATCAGATGACAAAGTTAGGTCTGAAAGATACAATCTAAACAAGTAAGGGCTTAGAACAGAGCCCTGTGGGACACCCTGACTGTAACCAAGAATTTCACCTGTCTAGTTGCTGTATGATACTTACCATGTGTATTTGTAAGCCATGCAGCTATTCATCTTATCAAAAGTACATCAATACTTAGTTGTTCGAATTTATTGAGCACTGTTTTCTGTATGACCCTGTCAAATGCTGCAGTTAAATCTATATAAATTAAATCACAGTACAGTTTTTCATTCATAGCTGTTATTATATTGTTATAGAACATTATGTTACAGATCTGTTTTCAACATATACATGCTGATATATGATTTCAAGTCCCAACCTATCCAGTTCTGACATTAACTTATCCAATATTACCTTCTCCATTATTTTTCCACAACATGAAATTAGACTTAAGGGTCTATATGGCTCTGGGTTTGTCCTACTCCCCTTTCCCTTAAAGACAGGTTTAATAAGTCCATGTCTCCAATCTTGAGATATCTCCCCATATTTCTATGACCTAGTGAATAATACAAATCATGGTGCTGTAAGTTCTTGATGAAGTGTTCTCAGCTCATTATTTCTAATTCTATTTCCTCCCTGTGCTTTGCTTGGATTCAGGTTGCACAGTTTTTTTTTCAGTATAATTTGATTCCAGCATCTGAGATTATCTGGATGTCACTAGAACAACTTATTACCCCTTTGTGGAGCCAAACTGTGCTGCGTAATATTTTGTAAATATAGCTATAATCTGTTGTGTCTGAGAATAAATTTTAGAATCGACACACAATTTATCAATCTGTATGTCTTTACTCCTTCCACATCTTATGCATCTATAAAACGTTTCCTATCATGCTCAATATCTTTATATACATTTTCTTCAAATTTTTCTTGAGCTTGTCTCAGACTATACTTAAATTGTTTGTTCAGCTTGTTTATTTCAGTTTTCAAAGTTATAGTTCATCCTCTTTTCTATTTCTTATATTTTTTGTCTCTTACCTTAATCAGGTATCTTGCATTTATGGAATTATATCCCCCTGACATTGTATGCCTGGATCCTGATGTTAAACATTTTTTTTACACTGAAAAATTTCTCTTTCAGAACTTTCACATTCCATGTGTACTTTTCCACTGAGTACATCATTCCATTTAGTTTTACATAGTGATTGTTTTCCTTCCATATAACTTGTAATTAATCTTCGGTGCATTGGTTTAGATTTCAGTTTGGCAGAACTATCTAGCAACAAATTAACCTTTCTAACCCCATGATCACTGCACATCAGTGGTGGTTAAACCTGACTTGAACTAACAGTAATTTCTTTAGGAACACAAACAATATGTTCTGTTGCCTGGTAGTTTTTTTACAATCTGAAACAATTGTTTTCCTAATATACATTGTGAATAATTTCCTTACTAATGATGTTGAATCAATATTATTCCAGTCTGTTTCTGGTAAATTTAAGTCACCAGATAATATTGTTCTTCCTGCCTGTATTTCATGCTGGAAATATATGAATTCCTCCAGGTCATCTGCACTTGACTTTGGTGGTCTGTACACTCCAACAATTGTTTAAGCTCCAGGGTTGTCTTTATTGTCACAGTTACACAGTCTATACAATTGGTGTCAACACTGAACATGCAATAATCACCGGTCTTGTAACAATCTTTAATCATTTTCTCTTCTTTTTTCTTACAGTAATGTTCTTCAGTCCAACAAACAGTGAAAATTAAAGGTAAAAAATCAAAATGTAAATCAAAGTAAATCTTCTTGTCTACATTCAAATAAAACTTCTCTTACAAGTCAACTCCACAGTAAATCACAAACCAAGGTAAGATTGTTTAAATAAGCTCTGGATTTTCCTCTCTGCCGTCTGTGTGAATGTATAGCTGACTAGGCCCCTTGAGATGGCTAGAGCTTGCTAAACATTTACTGGTAGTTTTTTCACTGTTTTAAAGCTATCTGTTATGTTTTGCTCTGGTTTCCCTGCCAATCAGTATTTAAATAACTTATCTTTTAACTGTTTAAAACACTCTTTAGAGCCTCCTGGCTGATTTTATGCTGTTTTAAATGTTTTCTTTAGTGTCTTTCTGCTATTTTCCTGCTAGGTTAAACGCTCTCTATTGTTTTCCACTGAAACTAGGGTAGCTAGTAGCTGTAGCATAGTCCAGGTACAGGCTTGCTTCTTCTGGAACTATTTGTATTGGTTTCTTTGTTCTGACCATGTTTTCCAAGCCATCTTGGACCATCTTCACTGGTCCTTTAGAATCTTTTCAGAGATTTTGTCAAGCTTTTGGCTTCTGGTATTTAGGCCCTGCATTTGAGCAGGTTTCTGCTTTCTTGTACTGAGCTGAACTGAGGTGGGCTACCAGCCACAACACTGAGCTGAGATACCAGATGACTAGAGGCTTCTAAACTCCCAAAAAACATAAGTTGCCTGTTTTTTTTTTTTTTTTTTTTGCTTATTTATACTATTCTTTGCAAATTTTTATTGCCTGCCTTCTACTTTTATACTGTATTTATATACTGTGTACTAAACTACACCATTGAACTTCAATTGTCTGCTTTACTGTGCCTGTTAAATCAAATTTTATTTCTGATTTCACTGTTTACAAAGCTTTTTTGTGTTTTTCTCAAGTATTTACTGGTATGCTTTCGTATTTTTTCACTGTTTTAAAGCTATCTTTGTTTGTTCTGTTTTTTTTCATGAAGTAGTATCTAAATAACTGATCTGTTACCTGTTTAAAACACTCTTTAGAGCCTCCTGGCTGATTTTTCTGCTGTTTTAAACTTTTTTAGTGTCTCACTGCTATTTTTCTGCTGTGTTAAACATTCTGTAGTGTCTCCTGCTGAAACTACAGTAGCTAGTAGCTGTAGCATAGTCCAGATACAAGCTTGCTGCTTCTGAAACTGTTTGTACTGGCTTGTTTGTTCTAAGCATGTTTTCCAAACCATCATGGACTGGAAGGGGCCTATCTACACTTTTGTGAGAGAACTGTGCTGATTGGCACCTGTCTGGTAAATGGAGGCCTGTCTAGAGCTTGGAAAAAGTATTGTCACTGGTCCTTTTGAATCTTTTTAGAGTTTTTTTTTCAAGTTTTTAGATTCTGGTATGTAGACCCTGCATTTGAACAGGTTTCTGCTTGCTTGCATGTTGAGCAGCATAGCACACTGCACTACAATTGTGCGCCAAAGGTGGACAGTTAAATTCAACAACTTTTTTTTAAAACCTAGGTAGAAATATCTGTCCACTGACCTCCTCAGTGATGAATTCTGAAAAGCCACCCCTAGTGAGAACAGTCTTCAACCTAGCATTATGGACAATTGGACTACCCTTGTTTCTCCTTCTGACCTTGTTAACTTGGGTCTCTTGAGGCAGTGTAGCAATTGCTTCATTTACACAGTTAACCCTCTACTAATAACACACTCGTACAAAGTGCAAAAGATGTATTTTCACCAAGAATCTGAAATCCATGCTCTCTCTTATTCAGAATAGTAACATGGAGAAGGTTGTCAACTCACCCACAACTACATATACACATATTACCATTACTCATACAATAACCACTACTCATACACATAGAATGCATCAAACACATTATTCCATATACACAGAGGTGTTCTCAAAAAACTTACTGAAACACCACATACCTCCAAAACACAATACTGCTATAACTAACACAGTCCCCACAGCACTCATGACAAATAGCAGCACTAGTGTCTCACCCACCAAGCCCGTAAGGTGTAACACTCAAAAACCAAGTTTTCTTATCAATGGAGACTCAGTAGTGAGACATACAGATTTCCCACTCACCAGATTGGACAAAAAGAAAGCCACAGTCAGCTGCCTATCTGGTGCCACAATTCATCAAATCACACATGCACTCAGGTCTCTCAGGAAGTACTATTATGACTCTGTCATAGTTCATGTTGGTGTGAATGACCCGAGATGTATCTCACTGGAATATATGAAGAGAGATATGATTGAGCTCTCTGAATATGTGTCCCAGGCAAGTGTGTCCTAGCCTTGAGCAGTATACTACCCTAACCTAGAATGATAACACAGTATAAATGAAAAATGATTGATTTCAATAATTGGCTTAGTTTTTGGTGTCACTCAAAGGGGATCCATTTCCTGTTAGCCTGGGAAGCCATGGTTGATAAACCTCACTGCTTTGCCAGAGGCAGTTTGCACCTGCCACCTCTAAACTTTTCGCTGCTGGCAAAGGCTCTTTCATCCCCCATAGTGCCTTTTTTTACCCAAAGTCTTGAAAACAACATTACTGATGTGAAATTAACCAATCAGAACAAAATAAGGGTCATGCTGCTAAATTATAGGAGCTTAAACCAAAACTGCACCCCCTGCAAGCACTTCTATCACTAGAAGATGTAGTTGTCTGTGCAGTCACAGAGACCTGGTTCAAAGCCTCAGAGAGTACGCCGACCTTGCAATGCTACAATGCCTTCTACACCTTTAGACCACAAAATGAACACTTGAAAACCAAAGAGGCAGTGTTTTAATCTATATTAGAGATACATTCACCTCTCATCTAGTTAGACTGGAAAACTCCATGGAGTTACTTCAGGTTACAGTGGGAAAGACCCCCATTCAAGTCATAGCCAGTTATAGATCTCGCTCCATGGGTCACAATGCTCATGAAACCTACTTGACCAAACTGGAAACAATATAAATTTTACCAAACACACTGGTTATGGGGGGTTTCAATCTTCCCAACTATCATCTGGGAAGTCAACGCTAACACAAACTTGCTAGCACAAAAATTCCATGGAATTCAAATGCCCTGGAACAAATTGTCCATAGCCCAGCAAGAGGACCAAACATTCTAGATCAGGTCCTCACCAACATGTCAAACAGTTGAACTGCTGCATCTGTTGGACACTCATTAGTTAAAACTGACCACAAAATCAGTCACCTTCGAGCTGGCATTAACACCAGAACTCACAAAGGATGAAATCAGACTAAAAATCTTCACCAAGGCAAACTATACCCTCCTAGGTAAAGGTATAAATGCATTCCAAGCCCCATCCCAAGCTGGAAGCATTAGCTATGATGAAGCTTATACTAAAGCCCTGTACAATCACTGTGGAAAGGCACTCTTGCTGAACTAGAGAGTTTTAAGACATACTTGGAAAAAAGTACTGATTTTTTTTGTTTTACTACGCATCACTCAAGAGAAAGCATAGTTTTTTTTAGATGTACGTTTTAAGTAAGGATGATACAGGAAAACTACATACATCCCTGTATAGAAAGAATTGCTGGAAGAACAGTCTTCTGCCCTTCAACAGCATGCATCTGAGACATACTTTTGATAATATAGTTAGGGGACAGGTTAATAGAATTTCCCATTTATGTACCAATGACCTTCAGTTTGAAAGAGAGATTAAGGTCTAAGGCTTTAATTTAAGAAAGAGGGGCTACAGAAGGACTACATTTGATGGGATTGTAAACAGCAGAAAATGTAACATATGGATAGGGCTAGACCACGGTTTTCACATAGGATGATGCAGGAAGGCAATGAGTCCAATGGTGGTCAAATCACTGATAGGGATGATAATACTGCACACATGATCTTAACATATAGCAGTGATGCAGATAGTACATGTGAGATCATCAGACATGATCGGAAGGTTTTGCTAACAGATGATAAGATACGAAATATTGTGGGACCTAATCCTTCATTTGGTTTTAGAAGAAATAGAAACCTGAAGGATTTACTCTGTCATGAATCTAGGAATACACAGAGAAATATGGTTCAAAGAAAGGGAACCTTTATATGTAGAAGATGTAAGGTGTGCCCCTTTATTATGGAATATAACCAATTTATACATTCAACAGCGGGGAAGGAATATTATTTCAATAGGTATGCAGACTGCAGAACACGTAATGCTGTTTATTTAGCAGCATGCCAATTTTCTACTTCTTTCTATGTGGGAAAAACAAATTGTATGTTAAAGGATAGAATTTTGGAGCATCTATCAGCTATTAGGTTACATAATGTACATGATGCACTTAGTCAGCATGTGATGAATAATCCGAGCCACGCTTTCAAGTTCATGGTTTTACAAATAATGAAAACCATCATAAGGGAAGGGGATTTGGTTAATTTTACAGAATATAATGAGCCGAATGGATTATTTAACTAGCAGCAGATAGAGCTCCTGGTTTGAATGGGGTAATACCATTAAAGCCAACCCTAAAAAGGAGGAGAGTTCAATACTGAGATGTGACTGGTTATTTTTTACTTAAATAATGTGAGTTTCTGAATGTATTTTATCTGATGAAGGGTTTAGACCCAAAGCGATTACATATCTGTGGTCTTATTTACGTTTTTTATTAAAAGTGTATCTCACCCTGGTGGTACAACTGCTCTTTTATTTATTTGTTACAAGTGTATAGACTTGGCTGTACCAGAAAGAATTAAAGCCAGAGACCCAAGTAAAAACAAGCTGCCATGATGGACATCCAGAATCAACAAACTTTACAATAAATGCAAAAAGTTGCTGTCCAAGAAAATAAAGACAAGACCCCAACAATGAAAAAGCATCCTCCTCCATCTCAACAGGAAAATAAGACAACTTGTCAAATCCTACAAGGGTTCCTTTGAGAGAAATTTAGCAAGTACAGCCAATGATAGCCATAAGGCCTTTTACAGCTACATATGTAACCTAAAAGGTAGGACCCAAGCATGTGCAGAACTAGTGGCCAGTGGTATCACACACATTGACCCCACAGTTTAGTAGATAGGTTTGCTGAAAAGTTCATTCCCTTATCCCCTCCTAACTTACAACAAACCTTCCCACAAACTTCCACCACCCTATATATCTAAAGAACAGATCGACAAAGCCCTGTCCAAGGCTAAAACATGAACTAGCATCACCACTAAGTACCCTTTTCAATCATAGCCTATCCACAGGCTTTGTTCCTGCAGAATGTAGAACAGCAACCGTTATTCCCCTCCACAAAGGTGGCCTAGCAAAAGACCCAGGGAATTATAGACCCATAAGCCTGACCAGCCTCATCTGTAAGGAATGTATCATTATGGACCTCATAAATAAAGACATAGGTGATCTCCATACCCTGGATCCTACCAAATTCAGCTTCATGAGGGGCAGATCCTGCCTTTTAAATCTGGTGGATTTCTTTGAAAGTGTGACAAAGGCCACTGATAAAGGCAAATCTGTGCACACAGTATACTTCAACTTGGTGAAGGCTTTCAACACAATCCCACATTCAGACATTACCAATAAACTTAGCAAACTGAATGTAAACCCCTTTGTTGTAAGATGGGTTGCCAACTGGCTGACAAACCAGACACACACACTATCAAAGTGGGTGACTCCACATCAACCAGCAGATCTGTTATCAGTTGGATGCCACAGGGGTCAGTGCTAGGCCACCCTACTGTTTGGTATATACTTCTCAGAACTTCAGGTCAAAACTAAGGTGTTGTGGCTGGCCAAGTTTGCAGGCAACTGCAAACTAGGTGCAGTCATTTAATCCCCAAATAATGTCAGCATACTCCAGGAGGGTCTCACACAGACCAGTGACTAGTGTATTAGTCATGGTCTCAAACTGAATACAGAGAAATGCATCATCATTTCCTTTAGCACAAACAATGTCCCTTCACACTATCAAATCAACAACAATACCTTAAATACCCATGAAGTGATAAGGGACCTAGGATCACAAATTGGCTGTGATCTTAACTTCAACCATCATGTGTTTACTGTAGTAAGGAAAGCTTTCTACGTAGCATGCTTGATTTCCAAAGACATTGCCTCAAGAGCAAAGAAGTTATAATCCATCCTATACTCGCCACTTATCCGGCCCATAACTGAGTATAACTCCTCATTCAGCATGTACCATACTAAGCACCTGCAGCAATTAGGGAGTCCTCAGATGTTTCTAACAAGAAGAACAAGGGGCTCCAGCATATGCCTTACACAGACTGATTAAAGTCCCTGTCACTATACTCTGTATCGTATAGACTTCTTAGGGGAGACTTATGCCTGTCCCAAAGAGCAATCCAAGACCCAAACCTAATGAACTTGCTGCATATCCATAAATCAAATGGGAATAGGGCTACCCATTCAAGGGAACTAAATATGGTTTGTGACAAGGCTATTCCCATTTTAAAGAGTAGTAGTGGACAGTGGATAAATAACATTAGTTTGTACAACAGTACAACAGTACAGGTACAGGCACTACTTCAGGATATAGTTGTTCATTTCCTTTACCCATCACAAATGAAATGGGGCTTATTAGGAGTATAATAACAGATAATTGGAAAATCATTTTAGGAAATTCAGATTTGACCAAGGTCATTGGCCCTTGCCCGTCTTTCACTTATAAGAAGGTGATTAATATAAAGAGTTTGTTGGAACAGGGATCAAGTGTTAATAATAACATCACTGCACTCCACTGCAGAAGGAGGGTAGTTATGCATGTAATAACTGTAGGCAGTGCAGATATATGAGCAATACATCTTCATTTTTTTTCAAACACATCAAAAAGACTGTTTGGACTAGTGTTTTTTTTAGTTGTAACAGTGATATGATAGTTTATGTGGCACAGTGCCTTTCTTGTCCATACTATTATGTCAGAAAAACTATTAGATGCTTAAAACGACGTATATATGAACATAAGTTAGCAATAAGGAAGAGAGATGATAAAAATGCTTTAGCTAGGCATGCCAGGGTATGCAAACATTTCAACAAGTTTGTTTTTTCAGTATTGGACAGTGTGAGTTCTGAAATGTTTTCAGGTGATTACAAAGCCAGACTAGAATGTAAAGAAAGTATATGGCAGATACGCTTGGGCACTGATAGTGCGCCAGGTCTTAACGATGTTATCATTTTAAAATGTTTTTTACAATGTATGTAAAGTATTAATTATTATACTTATATACATATTTTGACATGTTTTTTCGTATGTAAATATGTTTCAAATAGTGTATATTGATTTTTTTAATAACTGCATCTTTAATTTTAAAGTTGAATTGTTAATTAATCATGTGATTTTGTTGATTAAGTTTTTAAGTATGATGAAAGGGTAGATGGATGTTTTCTGAAGAAGTTCATGGTTATTAAATGTGAATGAAAGCTTAAACAAGTGTACATGCTTTCCTAAGGCGTGGTGTTTGTTCCGACTTTTGGTTTTTGTTTCAAGTTTAGTTATTTGTTACATTAGTTGTGGTTCCTTTGAAGTTTTTTTGGTTGGCTTCACCATTTCTATGGAGGGCATTTCACAGGACACGCTTTTGGATCTATCTAACCATCCTGTTCCGGACAATTTCAGTCAGTTTTCTGAGCAGATCAAAACTGACATCTCTACTGCTATCAGCAGGGGGCTCGAATGAGCAAGTATTTCAAATCCATCGTTAGATTCCAATCCAGGTCCTGAAGTGGAGTGGCGCGAAAGTGTAGTAGAGGTTAGAGAGAGACCAGGCACTGATACATCAGCGGAAAGAACTTTTATTGTGAATAACAACATTTTGGAAGATGTGTTCAAAACACAAGATAACCCATTTTCAGGGATTGATGATGTCTTACACAATGACTCTGTAAGTACTGATAAGCCGCTAAATCCGGCTTTTGAACAAAACAAATGTAGGAAATGCATTTTTGAACTGGAAAAACTAATTTTGAGATATATTATGCTAAATGTAGAAATTAGTTATTTATCTGAATGCATTAGGCAGAAGTGTGTGCCACAAGGTTTGCGGTTTGTTAAGTTTCCAAACTGTGTTAAGAATGGAGACACTTTATTTAATCATTTGATGGAGTTATTTAATGAATCTGGCATCAAACTAATACAAATATTAATGGAACATTATCAACAGCAAATAGAAAAAGTCAAAAGTTTGATGAACGGTTTAGATTCTAAAGTCAAGACTTTTTCTTGTTTTAATGTATTAAACAAACTGTATTATAGTTTTGCTGCAAAAGCGGACAGGTATAGGGCGACTATAGTAAGTCACAAACAGGGTAAACTGAACAGGGATATTTTGGCTTATTCTAACAAAACTGCATATGCTGTACGTGAGTTCACTAGGCATGACAACATCAAAAGTAGTGGAGGTACATTGAAGGAAGGGGCAATGTTAATGTAGATGTTTACAAGGATTGAGCGGTAAACACAGATAACATTTCAGGAAATGGTTGTGAAGCCTCTAGTACCCCTATTCAGCCGTCAAGTAGTGAAACACCAAATATTACTACTCAGGAGGGGAATGGTGGTTGCACAACACAAAATCTTGTTCCTTTTTTAGTAGACAACCAAGGGAACAAGAAGACACCTTCTTGGTCCAATGTGGTGGAGAACAAAGGGAAGGGGAAAGGCAGGAACAACAAAATGAAATGGTAGTACAAGAAAGTAACACAAAGTATGATATAGAGGTGCTGAACTTGTCTGGAGTACATTTATCAAACTGTGTTTATGAGACACTAAGGACAGGCCTTTCCTTCATACCAGGGAATTCTTTTAACTTTGCTAAAACTACTGTGGATTTTAGACTATTTCTTAGAAAATTAAATCTGAGATATATCTTGAATGATGTCAAGATGGATGGTCAAACAGTAGATTGCAATGGTCCAAAGAAAAAAGTACATATAATCCTCCTATTATAGGAATACTTCAAGTGTTCCAAAGTATTTGTGAATCACATTTTAGAAATTTAAAACATGACAATAGAGTACACAATTTAACATTGGTTGAACAAGAAGCTTTGAAGTCCCTGTGTAAAAACAAGCAGCTTAGAGTTATGAAAGCTGATAAGGGGGGCAAAATAGTAATTATTAATCAAAATGAATACATTTTGTCAATAGAAAAGTTGTTGATAGATGTAAATGTATATAAAAAAGTTGATTTGACATTTATAAAAAATTGTTATATAAGACTTGACACATTATTATTTGATATGTTTTGTCAGGGTGAACTAGATCACCAAACTTTTTCTTTTTTTGCAAGTGGAATTTCCAAAGATGGCAGTGGTCTTTGGGATTCCAAAAGTACAGAAAAATTGTCACAATCCTCCTTTTAGACCGGTCATTTCAGAACCTAAATCAAAGACTGAGACTTTGTCCATTTGGTTAGATTATGTTTTGAATCCTGTAACACAGAATTTTAGTTATTATCTAAAGGACTCATGGCATTTACTTGAGATTTTAAAAGATTTATGGTTTGATAATTGTAGGGTCCTTTTTGCTTCTTTGGACGTTGTTTTGCTTTACACAAGTATTGACCAGGAAGTGGGACTTGAGTATTTGAGAGAATATTTAAGTAGTCACACTGATTTTTCTGGAACAAAGATTAACACTGTTTGTATACTTATGAACATAGTTTTAGAAAATACATTTTTTCTTTTCAATGGCAATTTCTATAAGCAAATGTTGGGAGTGGCAATGGGAGAAAGGGTGGCTCCTGCATTTGCTAATTTGGTAATGGCCAATTGGGAGAAAACATTTTTAGTCACAAACATTTTGGCGGAAAAATTCTATTATATCGCCATTACATTGACAATTTGTTTTTCTTATGGAAGGGTGACTATGATGAATTTGTCAATTTTGTCTGAGATTTGAATGATTCAACTAGTTTTTTAAAATTTACTATTAGTGGATCTGGTGAAAGTTTAGATTTTTTGGATTTGCATTTAACTTATGACTATTACAATAAAAATTTTAACAGCAGTATTTATAGAAAAACTATATTTGCAAATTAATATCTACATAGGGATAGCCTTCATCCACCACATATGAAGAAGATAGTCATCAAAGGACAATTGATTAGGTTAAGCAGATTAACCTCTAGTGATGATTTGTTCTTGCATGAAGTGATCAAACTGAGAGGCTTTTTTGAAGCTAGAGGGTACAAAACAGAATGGTTAAAAATGGTAGAAAAGGAAGTTTTACTTTTAAGAAGTGACAAGGCAAAAAGTAGTAGTGGACAGTGGGTAAATAACATTAGTTTGTACAACAGTACAGGTAAAGGCACTACTTCAGCATTTAGTTGTTCATTTCCTTTACCCATCACAAATGAAATGGGGCTTATTAGGAGTATAATAACAGATAATTGGAAAATCATTTTAGGAAATTCAGATTTGACCAAGGTTATTGTCCCTTGCCCGTCTTTCACTTATAAGAAGGTGATCTACTGACCTTGAGTAGCATCTTATCCTCACCAAGAATGATGCCACAATATGAAGACAAGATGATCAATTTCAACAATTGGCTTAAGTATTGGTGTCATTCAAAGGGGATCCAATGCCTGTCAGCCTGGGATGACATGCTCGACAAGCCACGATGCTTCGCTAGGGACGGCTTGCACCTGTCACCCCTGGGCTTTCGGATATTGGCAAAGGCTCTTGCTACCCCCATAGTGCCTTTTTTAGGCAAGACTCAAAAGACAAACACACCTCCATAGGTATCACAAGGGATAAGAAGCTAAGAGTAATGCTACTCAATGCCAAAAGTCTAAACCTCAAGATGCACGCTTTTCGAAACTCTCCTTAGCATGGAGAACATCGATATCTGTGCAGTAACAGAAACCTGGTTCAAGGCTCCCGAAAGCACCCCAGCACTACCAGGTTATACCTCATACCATGCTTTTTGGCCCCAAAACTTGGACCGTACTACAAAAGGAGAGGGAGTATCAATACTAGTCAAAGATACCCACACCTTCAGGTTGTTGGCACAGCACGAAGCATCAGAGACTATCCATGTGCAACTAACAGTGGGTAAAACTGCCTTCTAGTTTATAGCCTGCTACAGACCACCCTCCCAAACCCAGGAACCCCACTCGGCCTTCCTGAGAACACTGGAAAATAGGAAGGTCTCTCCAAACACCATTATATTGGGCGACTTCAACTACCCAAACATAGACTGGGAGCATTACTCTAGCTCCAACACCCTAGCCCAAAGGTTCCTAGAATTTATAAACTCAAATGCTATGGAACAACTTGTTACCACTCCCACAAGAGGGGAAAACATACTGGATCTGATCATCACCAACATGGGGACTCGATGCTCCAGACCAGAAGTGTATCCCTCACTGGTAAGATCAGACCATAAACATATCTCACTGGATATTCACATCCCGACTCCACCCCCTGCACTGAAAACCACAGTGAAAAACTTCTCTAAAGCAAATTTCACACTCCTCAAAACCGAGGTGGAATCCTTCAAAGCCCCCGGGCCTGTGAAAAATATGGCCCAGACCGCAGAATCCTTTATAAACGCATTCTATGAACACCTTCAGAAATGCATGGGTCATGCAATCCCAAATAAAACCAAGACCCAATCCTCCAAAGGCAGACGTCCTGTCTGGTGGACCCCAGCCATAAACAAACTATACAATAGAAGGAGGAAGCTACTACATGATAGAGCAAAATCCCAAAAAAGGGAAGGTATCTCTGATCAGTATTAGCAAAAAACTACGGGCACTCATAAAATCGTCTAAGGCCAGCTTCGAGAGAAAAATTGCACAGGACACTAAGGATAATCACAAGGTTTTCTTTAGTTATGTTAGGAACCTGGGTGGGAATTCCCAGATATGCTCAGAATTAGTCCAAAATGACAAAAAATACACCGAACCCACAGACATTGCCAACATCCTAGCTGACAGGTTCAGCGCAAACTCCCCCACCCCCCACCAAAAGGCAAATATTTATCCCAGCAGAGTGCTGCCCCCTGACATCTCAGATGCTCAGGTAAGAGCTGCCCTCTCCAAAGCAAAAGACACAGCATCAATGGGCCCAGGCGGTGTCCCGGGCTGCATCCTACATGAACTCCAAGAAGAGCTAAACCCAAACATAAAACTACTGTTCAATCTCAGCCTTACTACAGGATATGTACCCAAAGAGTGGCGTACAGCAACAGTGGTCCCTCTCCACAAAGGTGGTGCCTCAACGGATCCTGGAAACTATCGCCCCATAAGCCTGACTAGCTTGGTCTGCAAAGCTATGGAAAGGATCATCATGGACCTCATAAATAAAGATATTGGGGACCTACAGACACTGGATCCTACCCAGTTCGGCTTTGTTAAGGGCAGATCCTGCCTCTTAAACATGGTTGATTTCTTTGAAACAGTCACCAAGGCCATTGACAAGGACCTCGCAAAAGCCTTTGATACAATACCCCACTCGGGCATTATAGATAAGCTCACCAGCTTAAATATAAACCCTATGTCACTAGATGGGTTGCAAACTGGCTCAAGGACAGAACCCACATGGTTAGAATTGCTGGAGCCATGTCAGACTCCAAACCAGTTACAAGTGGCATCCCCCAAGGCTCAGTCCTGGGACCTCTCTTGTTCGGTATATATTTCTCGGAGGTACAGGCCAACACGGAAGGACTGTGGCTGACTAAGTTCGCAGATGATTGCAAACTGGGTGCCATAATCGACTCTCCAGCCGACACAAGCATCCTCCAAAAGGGCCTCATAGAAACAGACAACTGGTGCCAGAGCCATGGCCTCAAGCTAAATGCCAAAAAGTGTATAGTCATCCCTTTGGCAAAAACAAAGTGCCCACAAATTACCACATAGGTGGTAATCCATTAAGTACAGAAGAAGTAATTAGGGACCTGGGGACCCAAGTTGATAGCAATCTCTCATTTGACAACCACGTGGCCAAAGTGGTTAGAAAAACATTTTATATAGCCCACCTAATCATGAAGGGATTCACATCTAGATCAGGGGAGGTCATCGTGCCTCTTTACTCATCCCTCATCAGGCCCATAATTGAGTACAATGCCCCTTTTGGGATGTACCTTACCAGACACCTGCAGCAACTGGAAAGACCCCAAAAGTACCTCACCAATAGGATCATAGGGCTTAAACAGATGCCATATGCTGCCCGGTTAAAGAAACTCCAGCTCTACTCAGTGGCATACTGCCTGCTCAGAGGCGATCTGTGCCTGACGTATAAAGCCATGTCCAACCCGGAATTAATGGACATGCTGCACCTCAGAAAATCCAAATCCCATCGAGCTACGCTCGAGAGACTTGAACCTCAGCACTGAAATAAATAGGACATGCTGGAGGGACAGATTCATAACCCAGAGGCTCCCTTCACTCTGGAATAAAATCCCAGCCCAGGTTAGGCAGAGTCCCTCATTGACTCTCTTCAAGAGGAATCTTGATGAGTGGATGGGAGATCATAGGTTTACCCCGGGTATCACTTCTGTGTCACTGTTAGACAGAGGCACAGTATACTAACCTCGTAAAAGGGCATAGCAAAATTAATTTAAAATCGGTGGCGAAAGCCAAACACACTCTGGCTAGGCTTACAAATGCCCTAGGGCACATAGCCTAGTATGAACCTATGAACCTATGAACCTATTAATATAAAAAGTTTGTTGGAACAAGGATCAAGTGTTAATAATAACATTACTACACATCCATTGCAGAAGGAGGGTAGTTATGCCTGTAATAACTGTAGGCAGTGCAGATATATGAGCAATACATCTTCATTTTTTTTCAAACACATCAAAAAGGCTGTTTGGACTAATGTTTTTTTTTATTGTAACAGTGATATGATAGTTTATGTGGCACGGTGCCTTTCTTGTCCATACTGTTATGTCAGAAAAACTATTAGATGCTTAAAACGATGTATATATGAACATCAGTTAGCAATAAGGAAGGGCGTTGGTAAAAATGTTTTAGCTAGGCATGCTAGGGTATGCAAACATTTCAACAAGTTTGTTTTTTCAGTATTGGACAGTGTGAGTTCTGAAATGTTTTCAGGTGATTACAAAGCCAGACTAGAATGTAAAGAAAGTATATAGCAGATACACTTGGGCACTGATAGTGCGCCAGGTCTTAACGATGTTATCATTTTAAAATGTTTTTTACAATGTATGTAAAGTATTAATTATTATACTTATATACATATTTTGACATGTTTTTTTCGTATGTATATATGTTTCAAATAGTGTATACTGATTTTTTTAATAACTGCATCTTTAATTTTAAAATTGAATTGTTAATTAATCATGTGATTTTGTTGATTACGTTTTTAAGTATGATGAAAGGGTAGATGGATGTTTTCTGAAGAAGTTCACGGTTATTAAATGTGAATGAAAGCTTAAATAAGTGTCTGTGCTTTCCTAAGGTGTGGTGTTTGTTCCAACTTTTGGTTTTTGGTTCAAGTTTAAGTATGGTTTCTGACTTAAATAGGACATGCTGGAAGGACAAAATTATCTCCCATTGACTGCTGCTTCATTGGAACAGTCTACAAATTCATGTGAAACAGAAAACCTCAATGACACTGTTCTAGAGGAGCTTGGATGAGTGGATGAGGCACTGTAAATTCTTACTGGGGATAGCACTCACAACCCTCCTGGACATGGCCAGTCATCACTAAATGCAATCTTGGGTATTGACTAGCATTTCTATGGTAATACATTGGGATGAAACAGCTAGGCTTGGAATGACTTCTGTGCCGATATCCTAGTAATCGCCTATGATCCTATGATCCTATTTAAAACCTAGCCCTTTCTAACAATGAACAGTGAAAATTAAAGATAAAACAACAAAATATAAAAGTAAATCTTCTTGTCTACAAGCTATCCCTTCCTTCCTACAAACAGTGAAAAACAGTGATAAAAAGTAAAATATAAATTGAAATAAATCTCCTGTTACCAGTCAACTCCACAGTAAATCACAAACCTAGGTAGGATTGTATAGATAAACTCTGGATTTTCCTCTCTGCAGTATGTGTGAATTTATAGCTGACTAGGCCCCTTGAGATGGCTAGAGATTGCCTGTCTAAAACCAATTCCTTTCTAACAATCAACAATGAGAATAAAAGGTAAAACAACAAAATAAAAAATCAAATCTTCTTGTCTCCAAGCTATCCCTTCCTTCCTACAAACAGTGATAAACAGTGATTAAAATATATATATATAAATTCAAATAAAACTTCTCTTAACAGTCAACTACACAGTAAATCACAAACCAAGTTAGGATTGTTAAGATAAGCTCTGGGTTTCCCTCCATCCCATGACAATATTAGACGGAACTACAGTAGCGCCTTTAAGCTGTTGGCAATATTTCCCATTACACATAAAAGAATTATTTTCTAACATAAATTTCATCAACACGGAAATTCTCATAAACTCATTGCGCCTGTGCTGATTCCCTCACAGATTAAGTCCACGCATGGTGGCATTTTCACTAAAAATCATAGATCTTCTTTGACCAACATAAAGAGAAAGAAAGAAAGAGAAACTTTTGAGGGATATTAGTGCTTATCAAGAAGGTATTGCATATCCAGTTCTGGTTCCCTTCAAGCAGGAGAAGAGGGTAGTGAACAACATGTCCACGTGACAAGCATCTAATGGCTTTGTAAATAATATTCCAGCTCAACAGCCTAAAATCGAAGAAGTTGTATCCAATGGTCAAGATAATGTTTTTTTTTTTGTTGGTGAACCAACTGAGGAGACCAGAAAGATTGGCAAACAGTTGGTTTCCCAAGCTTTACCCACAAATGCATTTACCATCACACTGAGGAAGTGTTTTTTTCAGAGGGAGAGGAGCCATGAAGAAATGTGGCAAGTAACTTTAACTGAATCTACAGATTATTTTAAACCTGTAGCTGGTAATATTTATAACTTTGCTGATGAAACTTTTACAAAGGAATGGTTAAGCTTGTTAAATAAAGGTTTTTATTTTTTATCTAGTCATCAAGCCAATATGGCTAGAACCTTACTGGATTTAAAACTGTGTTGCTATAACCTAAGCTTGCAATACATTTTTAGAGATGTTGGAAACTATGTAAATAGTTTTAAACTAAAAAAATAGCCTTCTAATTTCAATCCACCTTTACTATCTACTATCCAGGTGTTTCATGACTTTTGTGAAAAATATTATTAAGATGTGCACTAAGAAGGGCAATAAGAAATTGTACCATCTTACTAAATATGAAAATAAATATTTTACTGAGTTAAGTAAAAGATGAGATTTAGCTTACATGAAAGCTGATAAAGGTAATGGTATACTTATTATGTACCAAGCTGATTATTTTAAGGGTATTGAAAAGATTTTAGCTAATACAGTTGAATATAAATTAATTTCCCTGATGGATATTCATTAGAAATGCAAATATATAAATGATGTATTCTTTGATTTATTTGTTAATGATTATATTAATAATGACATGTATCAGTTCATGACAGTTGACCATCCTAGAATTACCCTATTATATGGTATTCCATAATTACACACTAAACAAGTTCTGATAACCTTTAGACCTAGTTTCAGCAGCTGGGATTATTACAGAAAGTATTTATATCTTTTGGGCTCTTTATTAAATCCCTTAACACAGGGATTAGACAGTTTCATTAAAGACTCTTGGAATTTTTTGAAATCTTTAAAAACTTTTGAGTTTGACCAAAGTCAACTTTGTTTATTTACCTTGGATGTGAAATCATTATACAATTATATTCCTGTTGACACAGGTCTGGATATTTAAGACATTTTCTATCCAGTGAGATACATTTTGGCAATAAATTGATCAACACCATGTTTCTGTGTTGATAGAAAGTATGTAAGAAAATGCATTTGTTTTATGTTTTATGGAACATGTTACCAACAGCTTAATGATGTGGCAATGGGTACTACTGTAGCTCCATCCTTTGATAATATTGTCATGGGATAGTGGGAAACCCAGTATTTAAAGAAGATTAATTTTTTGAACAGCATATTTGTTTTTATAGGAGATTTGTTGATGGTCTGTTTTTTTTTTTTCTTGTTTTTTTAACTGATGGATTGCCAAGTGATCTTGAGATGTCTGTTAGTGAATTAAACTATACTACTGAATTTTTCTCTTTTATTTTGGGACACACAGTCACCAGTGTTCAATGTTTAGATATCATTTTAACTTATGCTGGGAATAAATTTGATAGTAAAATTCATCATAAAGATTGCTTTACTAATAATTATTTACATTACTCTACTGTACATCCTTTTTTTATTAAAAATAATATACCATGAGGACAAATGATCACAGTACCTAGACTCACTGCTGAAGACCAAGTATTTAATGCAGCTTTAGTTAATTTAATATGTTTTGTGAAAGGGGTATAATAAAGCTAAACTGGATGATATAGGGGGAAAAATTAAGGGAAGAAGGAACGATCTGTTTCCTTCAATACAGCTAGCAGGCAGTCCTGTTAACATTCAAAAGATTAAAAATAATAGCAATTATAACAGTGTATTTGATTTACAAGTGAATGTAGAAAGTCCAGATATTAGAAAAATTATTTCTGAAAACTTGAAAATTTTAAACAATATCTTGGAACTAGCAAGGTTAGTTATTGCTGGTCCGAACTTTGTTTATAAGAAAACTAAGACCATTAAACATCATTTAGAAAATGAGACTACTAAAGTGGCTAGTTTAATGACAGACAAGTCTAAGGGTATGATTAAATGCAGATGCAGTAACATATCTAAATATATATTAGAAGGACTTAATATTGATCTACCAGCTTTTGATAGACAGACTGAGATTTTGGAGCATGTCAACTGTAATACTGCTGGAGTTGTATATATATTACTCTGTCCTCACAATGCAATGCATTCTATGTTGGCATGACAATGCTCTCTCTCTCTTTCCCATTTATGCACCATGTGGTACATTGGGCAACCAGCACCTTCCACTGCTCATTGTTTTGTAGCAGTTGTGATGTTATGAGGTAGTGCCATCTGTGCCAGTGAGAGTAGGGCAATACAAGTGTATATATGCCAGCATAGCTAGCTGGAGTTTTTTTTAAAGAATTTTATGTTATTTGACTATTACACTGAATTGTACAGAAGTTTGAGTTAAAATATATTTGTAAAGTTACTTGTGTTAATAATGCATCAACAGTAGGCCCTGATGGGCAGAAAGAATGTATGCATGTATATTAGGCTGTATTGTTGTAACTGATTGAATGTGCATGTTTTATCAGAAAACCCTGGAAGGGTGTAAAGTTTCAAATTGTGTTATAGCTTTCAGATGCTGCCACAGATCTTAGCAAAGCTCTGTGTGTGTGTGTATTGCACCATAGTCAGGTAGCCAGGGGTGATGTCCCTCTAACCAGCATTTGGTTTCTTTGGACCTCTCACAGCAGCACTTTGGAACCTGACAGGAAAGATTTCTGACAGGATATATATCTCATACATCCACACAGACAGAGAGAGACATCATCTGGCTTTTGCTGTGGTAAGATACTCAGCATACATCAGCTTGCCTTGCTTTAGTAAATAGTCAGGGAACAGTAATTCTTTAGTAGTCAGGGACATTTAGTAAGAATAGTTTAGTATTGTTTTCTCCCTCTGTGAGAAACTGTCCAACTGTATTATTTTTATTTCTCCATGGCTGAAACTCTTGTTTATTGTATACAGTATTCTCCTGTTTTCTGTTTTATTATTTATCATTAAATATTTTATTACCTTTCATTGCAGCTGGTCCTTTAGAGAATACTTTTAACATCTTGAGAGAGTATGTATGCTTGTTTTAATGACACTGTGGATGCTCCTGAAAGCCTTGCTGCTTTGGTCACACTTTACCATTTGTATTAGTATTAATTTTACAAAGTGTAATTGGGTACCCTTTCTAAGAGGCTTATGGTAACTGATTGGTAGCAGCATGATTACCTTAGAGTCTGGGCAGAAAGGGGCACAGCTGGTGAATCTGTGCCATCTTTTCCCAGGTGTTTATGTGTGTAAGTGAAACTCAAATATCCAAGTGTGTATGTCAGCTACTGGGAACAAGGACACAGAGCTCCAAAGTAGCCAATGTCGAGTTTTCTTTGTGCCTGTAGCGAGAAAGAGAGTACAGCCCCTGGTCTGGAGCATGCTCCTTGTGTGCTTCATCTGAAAATAATTTGTGAATTGCCTTTGCTCTTAGTGACCATCCCTTACTGGAGTCAGTGGTGAGTATTTAATGTCCTTGATTGATGGGCCAGTGTAGGGACCCATCACAGCAGTTATGAGTTTTACGGGCTGAGGTTGCTAGTCCAAGCCAACCTTCCTTGGAGGGTGCACTACACACATATGCATGCACACATTCACACCTAGGGCCAATTTAGTGTGTCCAATCCACCTACTGCATGGGTCTTTGGAATATGGGAGGAAAGCAGAGCACCCAGTGGAAACCCACATGAATGCAGGGAAGACATGCAGACTCCACACAGAAGGCACCCCAGCTGAGAATCAAACCAGAGAACCTCTTGTTGTGAGGTGACAACTCTATCCGCTACACCACTGCACCACCTGCATAACAATGATCAGGTTAGTTAAACATATTAAGGATCATTTCTATTCCATCAAGATCAAAGATGAAGAAAATGCCTCATACAAACCTACCTCGTCTTGTACTTTTTTTTTAAAAAGTTTTAATTTACTGTTTTAGAGTGTTAGATTATAGGGGTGGAAATTGCAATAATTTTTTTAGAAATGCATCAGATTGGTGGCAAATGAAATTGCAGGCTGATAAAATTCCTGGTCTAAACAAAGTTATTGATATTAAATGTTTTTTATGTAATTATGTTAGATAATTGTTAAACAGTTTACTATTTTCTTATTGTTTAATTGTTTGGTGTTGTTTGTTGGATGATGTGTATTTAAAAACAGCTAGTATGTATGTTTGTTTTTATTCCGGTGAAGTCCCTTGTGGATAAATGTGCTTAATGTGTTTTATTAAAAAGATTCTTATTCTTTGTTGGTGCTTCCCTCGGATGAATTCTTTTGTTTGTTTTTTTTTTTTTTTTGATGTGTGAGATGTTACAGTGGGTATTGGGACGTTGCCCATTCCCTGTTGTTGTACAATATTGGATTTGTTATATATGCATAACAGGGGGTTATTTTTTCTTCTGTTTTTAGGTATTTAGAGTTTAACATTTTTTAACTTAATGTTTTGCTGTTCAAGTTTGTGAGTGTTCAGTTATCTGTATTCTACTCTGACACATACACACACATACACACACACACACACACACACACACACACACACACACACACACACACACACACACCTAGATAGATAGACAGATAGATGACAGTAAGATAGATATAGTTTAGAAAGATAGATAGATGGATAGATAGATAGACAGATAGATAGATAGATAGATAGATAGATAGATAGATAGATAGATAGATAGATAGATAGATAAAATAGATAGATAAATAGATAGATAGATGTATATTGCTTTCTACTCTCATACATCAATTCCTTATCTAACAACCCAGAAAATGACTGTTATGTAGGCTTCACTTCAAACAATTCCCACTAAGCCCCAGAATTCATCTCTAACCTCAATGCTTCCTTTACTGAATTTCAATACAAAATTGTGACTAATTGGTGTAAAACTCACTGTTTTATAATTCCTTGTGCAGTCCTCCCTTCCGGATTCCTAGTTCAATCTCCCTGCTCCTTAATGGCCTTCTTCTCAGCTTACACCTACAATTCAAGCTTGTATCATCCTCGGGATGGGAGGCAGGTCAAGGACAAAGTAGTGTACTCCCTGGATTCCACCTATCAACTAAACCTCAAATCAGCCAATGACAATACCCCCATCTGTCTATACAGCTATAGATAGACACACACACACACACACACACACACACACACACACACACACACACACACACACACACACACACACACAGCACTCATGAATATTACACTTACTTGAAAGCTTATAGTGTATGGGGAAAAAGTAAACCTACAAATTTTCCTTTGATTTTCATTCACTGGGAGTCAGGGAAACTAATCTAAACTATATTGACTACATAACAAAAGGAATCTATCTGTAAAATAAGGTTTAAAGAAAGATATTCCTTTTTCTGAATGCAGGTGGTTTCCATTTTTGTCACAAGACAATTATAGAGCTTTATTCAAAGAACACCATGATGTGAGAGTGTAAATTTAACTTGTTGCTGGGTAACAAGTAGATGATTCTCAGATGCATTTATGATTTGATGACTGCTGAACTCATAATGTGTGGAACAGAAAAAACCTTCAAAGGTAAAGGCTTGAAAGCCTGAATAAATTATTGTATACTTTGTGGATGTAAAAATATTTCATCTCTCACACATGCATCACTGCTATATTATTTCATATAATTACTATGTACAGAACTTTGAAGAAAACATTTCCTAGAAAAAGAAAAATAATTTTAACTCTCCGTGATATGGGTCTGTGTTATTATGATGTTTCAGTAATTCTGATAACATAATGACAAACATTGCAAAAATATAAAATATATTCTTAGTTCTTGATGTCCGAATTCTGACCAGGGATGGGCAAATACACAATACATTCCCTCAATTTAAATGTATACAAAAACAATTCCATACGAAGAAATCTGCTCAATGGGCAAGTGAAAGACTATGTGCATACGTATACAGGTATAGCAATGTTTAAATCAGTCTATAGCTACAGATCTATAGTATATATATATATATATATATATATATATATATATATATATATATATATATATATATATATATATATATATATATATATATATATATATATATATATATATATATATATATATATATCTCTATATATATATATATATATATATATATATATATATATATATAGATGTATGGAAATGAAACAAAGCACCCAAATATCACTGTTTACAAAGCTGACAACAAAACATTTGACTCTGCAAACCTCAGCATGCCATTGTGCATGTACTGACTGACAATGTTGATGCATGCAGAACTTCTAATTAAAAAATTGTAATAAAACATTTTTACCACTAAAACTGGGCAATCTCTCACATGTCGAGCATCTGTTTAGTTGACTAAATTTTGTTGGCTAAACAAATGTTGACCAACAATGACTGGATGAGGATATATCAGGATTCATCCAGGGTTGGTGTAGTTTGATCAAGAGGGCAAATCCTGAGTCATCAAACAAAGTCAATACAAATAAATCCTGATATACCCACACCCAGGAGTGAATTATTGCTTTAATACAATTACATTATAAAGGAATTGGTTACTTTTCTTATCTCTTCGTGTCATGGTGCTGTAGTGCTCCTGCCCATGTTTCCTTTTCTACTGATGTAGTGCACGTGTGTATGGGACTTACGTTCCCCCACTTGCACGGTACATCAGTAAAGTGCAGGGAAATCAATGGCGAAGACAGAATGTCTGTTGCTATTTCTTGTATTTTTATAACTGCCAAGGCTTTCCAAGGGAGAGGGCAGAAGTACAAAGAAGATCAGCTATATTTCTGCTGTTCAGATTTGCAGGACACGCCTGGTTTTTATTTTTATTTTGCTCTGTCCCTCATCATATACCAATAGACAGTCTGGCTGCTGAATGGTACTTCAGTGGCTGGGCCTTTTTCTGTTGATATATGCTCGAGTTACAAGGGGCACACTGGTTGGGCTGCTGAGTCAATGTACTCATGTTTGAATAGCAATGAGAAGCAATTGTATAAATATATCTCTCTGTCTATGTATAGATAGATAGATATAGATGCACAAACATACATACACTCATATATATATATATATATATATATATATATATATATATAGATATATAGATATATATATGGGTCTACTTTAGTTGAACGAAACGCCAGTTCACCGACACGCAAAACACAGAGACCAAACAACCGAAAACACACAATACCGACAACTCACAAAACTGAACACCATTACACTGACACACAAAACGTAAACTACACATTACACACGATTACATATCCACTAACCTTAACCCAAACCCTAACCCTAAGGTCCGACACTACCGCACACTTTCCCTACCCGCACCCTAACCCTAACTCACTTAACCCACCCCTAAACCTAAAGTCTGTCACTATCACACACTTACCCTACCTGCACCCTAACCCTAACTCACTTAACCCACCCTAAAACATAAAGCCCATCACTATCGCACACTCACCCTACCTGCACCCTAACCCTAACTCACTTAACCCGCCCCTAAACTACAGTCTGTCACTATCACACACTTACCTTACCCGAACCCTAAGTCCGTCACTACCGCACACTCACCTTTCCCACACCCTAACCATAAATCCCTCACTATCGCACACTTACCTGTTCGCTCCCTAACCCTAAATCCCTCACTATCACACACTTACCGAGTCACGCTCACACGTTGCCCATGCCGGTCTTTCGGCTGTCGGGATTTCACCTTGTCGATCACCTTCGTTTTTGGTCGTTTGGTCTCGGTCTTCTGCGTGTCGGTGAACTGGCGTTTCGGTCAAATATATATATATATATATATATATATATATATATATATATATATATATATATATATATATATATATATATTGCCTGCCCCTTATGTCAATTTGACCATATATCTCATTTCCTCTCTGCTTTTACTGGCTGTGTGAGTAAGCACAAAATTATCGTTTTGTGAAATCACTCCTCTTCAACTATTTAAATTTATTGGCCATCCTACTATATTCCATAGTACCAGAATACAAAAGTGACCACCCCCTTTCAGTCTATCTTGCTGTTTTAAAAATGGTGACTCTCCACTAAAACGTAACTTAATTACCTACTTTCACATCTAACTCTTCTAGCACACACTGCAGTGTTTAGGATAAACCATTTTTTTTCATCTTACCTGTAAGCATCCCTGTAACTAGCACTTGCTCTAGAACCTGCTGGAAAGCACTAGGAAGCCTTAAACTGATACAAGCGCTCAACTCTTCTTATTAATAAGGAGAAATTAATCATAGGCACTAAACAGTCTATAATTGCAAAGTACCTTGCTAAGGTAAGGGAAAACAGCTCTTGTACTTTACAAAAAAAAGCACCAAGCCAGGCATGTCCAAGGGTCAGCTTCCAGTTATTTCTCCTGTCCACCTGGTGAATCTGGGCATACTGGGGCAATGCAGCAATTATCTCATGTACACAGACAACACTCTCCTCCTTCCACCCAACACTACAACTTGTGAGAGATGTACTTACACAGCCCAACTAGAAGCAAAGCTCTCTCCACCCAAGATTGTGCTAGACAGTCAAGAGGAGAAGGTTAACACCCGCACTACACCTCAAGCAACACATAGCCCTTCTAAACCCACACCACCAACACCCTCACATAACAACACTAAATGCTCATATGTGGAGGCCCTTAACAGTAACCTGCCAAAGCAACAAGGACCTCTGAAGCTGAAACACAAACAAACACCAGTCACAACCAAAGTGTCACATAGCTCACAACACCAGTGTGCCACTCAACAACAGCCCCTAAGCCAAGACAACGTAACCAGCACTTTAGTCATAGAAGACTCTATAGTCAGGCATACTGATGTCCCACTCACCAGGCTGAACATGGAGAAAATTATAGCCAGCTGCCTGTCGGGTGCCAGGATCCATAACATAACGCATGCACTCAAGTCACCCCACAGCAAGTACAAATATGACTCTGTCATTGTCCATGTTGGAGTGAATGACTTGAGATGTACCTCCCTGGACTACATGAAAAGAGACATAGAAGAGCTCTCAGATCATGTGGCCCAGGCAGGTATGACCCTACCCCTGAGTAGCATCTTGCCTTCGCCCAGAATGATACCATAGTATAAGGACAAAATGATGACTTCAACAATAGGCTAAGCTTTTGGTGTCATTCAAAGGGGATCCAATATCTGTCTGCCTAGGATGACATGATTGACAGACCACAATGCTTTGCCAGAGATGGTCTGCACCTGTCACCCCTGGGATTCAGGTTACTGGCTAAGGCTCTTGCCACCCCTATAGTGCCTTTTTCATATAAAGTTCAAAGGGGAAAACCACCACCGTAACAGGTACAGGCATGCAAAATCTGAAGGTAATGCTACTTAGTGCTAGAAGTCTACACCTTAAAATGCACTCTCTCGAGGCACTCCTAAAAATGGAGAACATTGATATCTGTGCAGTAACTGAGACCTGGTTCAAGTCTCCAAAGAGCACCCCTGCAATACCAGGCTACAACTCTTACCACACTTTTCGGCTACCATACCAGGACCGAAATACTAACGGTGGAGTGTCCATATTCACCAAGGCTATTCAACCACCAGACTAGTTGCCCAACACAATGTGTCTGAAATTCTTCATGTGCAACTAACACTAGGTAAGACTGCAGTCCAAATTGTAGCCTGCTACAGATCCCCCACCATGCCCCAAGATTCTCACTACACCTTTCTAAACATACTGAAAAATATTAAGATACAACCAAACACCCTAATATTGGGTGATTTCAACTACCCTGCCATTAACTGGGAAAACTACTTGGGTACCAACACCTTTGCCCAACGGTTCTAGGAATTCATAAATTCCAATGCCCTGGATCAAATAATCCATAGTGCCACCAGGGGCTCTGGTATCATAGAACTGGTCATTACCAACATGGGAAATCAATGCTCCACACCTATGGTCACCCAATTGTTTGTCAGGTCTGACCAGAAACTAATCACCCTTGACATCCACATCCCTCCCCACCCTCCAGTAAGGAAACCTTTATAAAAAACTTCTCCAAAGCCAACTTTATTCTACTTAAGTCAGAAGTGACAAACTTCATGACACCCATGCAGATGGGAACTGAAAGTTCAACTGCTGAATCCTACACTAAGGCACTGTATGAGCACATCCACTCATGCATGAATTGTGCCATACCAAATAGAACCAAGATGCTCTCCTCCAAAAAAAGGAAGCTGATCTGGTGGTCCCCTGCCATAAACGAACTTTATAACAAAAGTAAAAAACTGTTGCAGAAAAGAGGAAAATCCCCGGATGCAAAAAACTCCCTTATCAGCCTGAGTAAGAAGCTGAGATCCATCATAAAATCCTCCAAAGCTAGTGACGAAAATAAAATTGCCAAAGATTCAAAAGACAGCCATAAGGCATTCTATATCTATGTCAAGAATCTAAATGGCAATGCTCAGATCTGCTCTGCGCTACAACAGAATGGCATTAAATACACTGAACCCAAGGATATTGCCAATATCTTGGCAGATCGATTCAGTGCCAACTTCACCCCCCTCTCACCCCTAAAGGACCCATCTCAATACCTAAAGATTGCCAAATTCTGGTAATAATGGCCACACAGTTAAAAACTGCACTCTCCAAAGCTAAGAATACAGCATCCATGGGACCAGATGACATCCTGGGCTGTGTACTACATGAACTGAAAAATGAACTGGCACCTCACCTAAGTGTCATGTTTAATCATAGCCTCACCTCAGGCTTTGTGACCACTGAGTGGCGCAAAGCTACAGTTATACCACTCCACAAGGGGGGATCCACCAAATCAGTCTGACGAGCCAGATCTGCAAGGCCATGGAACGTATTATCATGGAACTTATAAACAAAGACATTGGCAACCTTCAAACACTGGACCCCACCCAGTTTGGGTTCGTGAAGGGTCAATCTTGTCTCCTGAACCTGATTGACTTCTTTGAATCAGTCTCCAGAGCTGTGGATGAGGGAAAGGTGGTCCACACAGCCTATCTGGACCTCACCAAGGCCTTTGACACCATCCCCCACTCGGGAATCATAGATAAACTTACTAAGCTGGGCATTAATCCCTACATCACTCGATGGTTTGCCAACTGGCTTACTGAAAGAACCCACACTGTAAAAGTAGCCGACTCCAAATCCAGATCCAGACAAGTGACAAGTGGAGTACCTCAGGGTTCAGTCCTGGGACCACTCTTGTTTGGCATCTATTTCTCTGAAGTACAGGCCAACACTAAGGTACTCTGGCTAACAAAGTTCGCAGATGACTGCAAACTGGGAGCCATTACTGAATCCACAAATTAAGTGGATACTCTAAAAAAAGGGTCTTACAGAAACAGACGCTTGGTGCCAGAGCCATGGGCTCAAGCTCAATACCAAGAAATGTATAGTTATCCTCTTTGGGAAAAAACATGTACCTGTGAATTACCACATAGGTGGCAGTACACTAAACACCGAAAGTGTGATAAGAGACTTAGGGGCACAGGTGGACAGTGGTCTTACCTTCGATAACCACATTGCAACAACAGTCAGGAAATCCTTCTGTGTGGCACACCTCATCACTAAGGGCTTTTCATCCAGAAAAAAGGAGGTCATTATCCCACTGTACTCATCCCTCATTAGACCCATTATAGAATACAATGCCCCATTTGGTATGTACCTCTCAAGACATCTGCAACAACTGGAAAGGCTGCAGAATTACCTCACTAAAAGAATCACAGGCCTAAAGCAGATGCCCTATGCTGACCATCTAAAAAAACTCCAGCTATACTCTGTGGCATATCGTCTACTCAGAGGCGATCTCTGCTTAACATACAAGGCCATGTCAAACCCAGAGCTGTTGGACATGCTACATTTAAAGAAATCCCAATCCCTCAGAGCCACATGTTCCAGGGATCTAAACCTTGTCATCACAATGAGCAAAACATGCTGGAGGGATAAGTTCCTAACCCAGAGACTCCCCAGACTCTGGAATAGACTGCCCATACATGTCAAGCAGAGCGCATCTTTGGCCCTCTTCAAAAGGAACCTTGATGATTGGATGAGAGATAGGAAATCCACCTCGGGGATCACGTCAGTCGTCCTGCTAGACAGAGGTCTAGGGAAGTAAATACTGTGGAAAGAAATATCCAGGAAATTGTTATGGCTAGGCTTGTATAGGCCCTAGGGCCGATAGCCTAGTACGAACCTATGAACCTACATGTGTGTGTGTGATATTGTATAACACAGTATCTCGCTTTTTTTTGCATGAGCACATACTCATATAGTATATGTAAAACACACTGAAAACAGTTCATAAGTCAAAATGCAGTTAAATTGCAGTGATAATTCTGCAATAAAGAAGACTTTTTTACTTGAAACAGAGAACAAAACAGTTATGCCACTGCTTTAAAATATGTTAGATTACTCAGTGTTCAAGTCTGTTAGATGCTCTCAAAAGAACATAACCCTTTTTATTTTTTTTAAATAACCCACGACTTTGCTTCTCTAGCTGAAGTCTCATTGGATTGTTCCTGTCAGGATCATCCCTAAGGAGGGTTCTTGAGCACATGCACTCATACCGCTCAACCTCTTATGCAAGAAATCTGGACAAAGCCAGAAAGAATGGGGGGGGGTCAAAGGCCCCAAAATAGGGACAGCATTTATATATTGTTCCTATAAACTTAGAAGGATGTTAGAATAAAAGGTTTTGCATTATTACATGTTTTCTGAAGAATATAAAATATGAAACTCAAATATTTGTCTTTATTTAGTATTATTTAGTGACATCAATATTCAATAATTTACAAGAAAACCCCACATTTTATGCGGAACAGACCAAAAATATGAGGCAAAAATCTGGACATTCTGCAAAAATCTTTAAGATGAGCGGTATTGCATGCACTTCTACATCTTGTCTCTAGTACTTCTCTGACTATATCCACAAACAGGTTTACGGTGTCTTTTTAGCACATCCACAGGCAAATTCCTGGCAATACACAGCTTTTTCTGATCAAGGTTCCTGCAAAAGTCTCCCCTTTTGATTATACACCCTTCTCTAACAGAGGCTAGTTTATCTCTTGATATGCTTCTGTTCCTCCCATTTCAAGCAGAAGGAGCATGTGACTTCCTCTTTTGGGGGCAGGTGTGGAATCTGCTAACTACAATTCAAAATCAACAGAGTTGCACACAGACCACAGAGGACTGGGGGTGGAGGGGGAGCTGCAATGCCCCCATCTCAGACATCGGGTATTAGTGACATTAATCACCTTTGTTTATGCAGAGCATCCTTTTCACAGGCTATTCTTGTTTGGATCACAAATTTAGTCAATGCATTAAATTTCTATTGAATGCATAAGTAGGTTCAGAGCACCAGTTGTGATTCCTTTATTTATTCTCTCTTCTACGATAGGTAGAGACCCATGTGACAGACCTCAGCCATCAGCAGTGCAAAAGTATTTTTTCTGACTGCTATATTGAACTCTATAGTATGCTGCTGTTTTGTGTGTGTGTGTGTGTGTGTGTGTGTGTGTGTGTGTGTGTGTGTGTTTCTTCTTTAATAGTAAAAACATTGCAGAAGATTCTTAAAAAAAGATAATGACTGTTTTACTGAGAAATCATATGATGTAGAAGTCCTGGGTGAATTTGACCTGTTTTGAACTAAAACATGCATCCTTTAATGTTCCTCAGCTGCCATTTCTTGACGTATGTCTCACTGTTAAGCTAACAGTAATTTTGTCACAAATGGTTTGAAGTGTACTTGTATTTCCACCTGAGAGATGTACACTGTCAGCAATACAACATAAAGCTTAATTACACAAAAGAGCAGTTTACAAAAACAAAACTGTATGATATTCGTCATTCTGTTCTGTGTGATGTGTGTATCTCGCTCAATACATATATTGCATATTTACATCAGTAAATGAATACCTCCAGATGAAGGGCTCCTGCTTATCCAAATAATTTAAGCATTTACAAAACCTCTGATAGTCCAGTAAAATGTATGACATCACATTTGTGTTCCAGTGTTTTCTAAGGCTTATTCATTTTCTCCCCGTAGGGAGACTTTGTTGCCAAAGAGAAAAGTAAGCCTAGTACTTATTATTCTGTGTGTTTACCGTTTGCATCGGGAGAGTTAGAGAATTAGAAACATTCTCTGTATTTCATTACATAAAGCCTACTCTGTAAGTAGTGACAACTGTTTTTATTTTTGTCTTTTAGTTATGCTTTCATATTATTTTGTTCCATAAGCTATGTCAGTTCATTGTTGGGACTGTTATTTGTGTACAGTTTTGTCTTAGTCTCTTGAGTTGTGTCTTTTGTAACTCACTTTCAGATTGCACATTCTGACACTTTACTTTTCGGTCAAACAGAGCATTGTTAACCATTTGTACCTCCTGATATACCTCTCCTATATCAGTCTTTAAACATAGTGCCAGCATGGGACTGAAATTGGCTTCTCCTTTGTCTTTTAAGCACCACTTTGCTTTTTTGCTGTTAATATTTTGTATTGGAACTCATTTAAAACAGGTTATTTCCCTTTTGTTTAGGTATTTCTTGGCTTAGCACTTATGTATCACTGTTCCAACTTGCACAGAGAGTGCAGACAGTGTATTGGACAAATCAATGATTTTGAATGTTTTATTTTGACATATAGGTTGCTGATCAAGGTCAGACAACAATTAGTTTTGAGCTTTCATTTTTGTTGTATTTTCCAGAAACCACCCGTTTAACTTGTTCTACTGGTTGTCTCATATTAGAGGCATTATTAAAATGTTTACAGTGCTAGTTAGTGCCCTGTCTTCTTCTTGTAAAGTTATAAGACACCCAGGGACTGTATCATATACTTTTTCTTCTTGTATAAGTAACTTTCTTACAATTACTGTCATACTGTCAGTCATTTTTCTGCAACTTATTGTATGTTAACAATACACTTTAATTTAAAACCCAAGTCCTTCTCTTCAACATTATTTATGCAAACTCTGTTAGAACTCAGTCTCAAACAATAGGTGGCATTCATAGTCCGTGACTTCTCAGCTATATTGTGATTTTCCACGAAGAATGCTGCTACATGTACATAGGTGTTTACTAGGATAAAGAGCACAAAGGGCTTTTTAAGCCAAGCCATGCATCCCAAATCCCTGACAAGTTCTGATACCCGTTGTGAAGGCTGCGAGCCTAGCTAGACAGAATTTTGTAAATAATTCTATATCATTTATAAATATTAATGTTATCCACAGGCTGTTTAGAAATGTAAGAAAACTGTTATATGTTCTGAGCTTCAAAAATGTAACCACAGTGCACTCTGTTGGAAGAAAGCTAATAAGTCAAGCATTGTATGGCTGTTTGATCTCAAGCTCAGAGACAGGCTGTATGGACTAAGAAATTCTTTCTATTGTCTTAGGACAAGAGTTAATTACTAGATTTTACATGTAAAATGTCTTTTATTGCTGCGGCTTCCTGCAGGTACCAATTACAGAAAGAAATGTAAATGTTAAGTTCTATGAGCCTGAGAAACTAAATCAGAACTGTTAAGGACGATGTAATCTGAAATGACTCAGCAGTACTGTGTTATCAATATAAGGACTGAAAGGAAAGCATTTTAGATTTTGTCTGAACCTGAAGACATCAACTCACCAGCACTCTGCCATTGTTCTATAAGTATCTTAGATCTTGATGTTTCTCTTAGAGTTAGATAGAAATTTAACCAGATTAGTCTAGCTGTTTTCTATATTTATGTCAGACTATTCTACAGTATTATTTTAAAGCATTTTCCTGTGATATCTGAACTCTGTAATGTCATTGTGTTGAAGTAATAAGTATTATCTTGTGTTTTTATTATTTGATATTAAATATTTTTAAACCTTTCAACTGTGGCTGTTTTGCGTAAAGGTAATTTAAGCTTTTAGAGTACATTGCATGTATTCAGAGATACTGTCCAAGCCACTCCAATAGCTTTAGCACTGGGTCACACTTACTATTTAGATAACACACTCCTCAAAACCGAGGCGGAATCATTCAAAGCCCCCGGGCCTGTGGAAAATACGGCCCAGACCGCAGAATCCTTTATAAATGCATTCTGTGAACACCTTCAGGAATGCATGGATCATGCGATCCCAAATAAAACCAAGACCCAATACTCCAAAGGCAGACGTCCTGTCTGGTGGACCCCAGCCATAAACAAACTATACAATAGAAGGAGGAAGCTACTAAATGATAGAGCAAAATCCCAAAAAGGGAAGGCATCACTGATCAGTATTAGCAAAAAACTACGGGCACTCATAAAATTGTCTAAGGCCAGCTTAGAGAGAAAATTTGCACAGGACACTAAGGATAATCACAAGGCTTTCTTTAGTTATGTTAGGAACCTGGGTGGTAATTCCCAGATATGCTCAGAATTAGTCCAAAATGACAAAAAATTCACCGAACCCACAGACATTGCCAACATCCTAGCTGACAGGTTCAGTGCAAACTTCTCCCCCCCCTCCCCAACAAAAGGGCAAATATCTAACCCAGCAGAGTGCTGCCCCCCTGACATCTCAGATGCTCAGGTAAGAGCCGCCCTCTCCAAAGCAAAAAACACAGCATCAATGGGACCAGACAGTGTCCCGGGCTGCATCCTACATGAACTCCAAGAAGAGCTAAACCCAAACATAAAACTACTGTTAAATCTCAGCCTTACTACAGGATATGTGCCCAAAGAGAGGCGTACAGCAACAGTGGTCCCTCTCCATAAAGGTGGTGCCTCAACGGATCCTGGAAACTATTGCCCCATAAGCCTGACTAGCTTGGTCTGCAAAGCTATGGAAAGGATCATCATGGACCTCATAAATGAAGATATTGGGCACCTACAGACACTGGATCCTACCCAGTTCGGCTTTGTTAAGGGCAGATCCTGCCACTTAAACCTGGCTGATTTCTTTGAAACAGTCACCAAGGCCATTGACAAGGGGAAGGTGGTCCACACAGCCTACCTGGACCTCGCAAAAGCCTTCGATACAATAACCCACTCGGGCATTATAGATAAGCTCACCAGCTTAAATATAAACCCCTAAGTCACTAGATGGATTGCAAACTGGCTCAAGGACAGAACCCACAAGGATAGAATTGCTGGAGCCATGTCAGACTCCAAACCAGTTACAAGTGGTGTCCCACAAGGCTCAGTCCTGGGACCTCTCTTGTTTGGTATATATTTCTCGGAGGTACAGGCCAACATGGAAGGACTGTGGCTGACCAAGTTCGAAGATGACTGCAAACTGGGCGCCATAATTGACTCTCCAGCCGATACAAGCATCCTCCAAAAGGGCCTCATAGAAACAGACAACTGGTGCCAGAGCCATGGCCTCAAGCTAAATGCCAAAAAGTGTATAGTCATCCCCTTTGGCAAAAACAAAGTGCCCACAAATTACCACATAGATGGTAAGCCATTAAATACAGAAGAAGTAATTAGGGACCTGGGGACCCAAGTTGATAGCAATCTCTCATTTGACAACCACGTGGCCAAAGTGGTTAGAAAAACATTTTATATAGCCCACCTAATCATGAAGGGATTTACAACTAGATCAGGGGAGGTCATCGTGTCTCTTTACTCATCCCTCATCAGGCCCATAATTGAGTACAATGCCCCTTTTGGGATGTACCTTACCAGACACCTTCAGCAACTGGAAAGACCCCAAAAGTACCTCACCAAGAGGATCAAAGGGCTCAAACAGATGCCATATGTTGCCCAGTTAAAGAAACTCCAGCTCTACTCAGTGGCATACCGCCTGTTCAGAGGCGATCTGTGCCTGACGTATAAAGCCATGTCCAACCCAGAATTAATGGACATGCTGCACCTCAGAAAATCCAAATCCCATCGAGCTATGCGCTCGAGAGACTTGAACCTTATCAATGAAATAAATAGGACATGCTGGAGGGACAGATTCATAACCCAAAGGCTCCATTCACTCTGGAATAAAATCCCAGTCCAGGTTAGGCAGAGTCCCTCATTGACTTTCTTCAAGAGGAATCTTGATGAGTGGATGGGAGATCGTAGGTTTAGCCTGGGTATCACTTCTGTGTCACTGTTAGACAGAGGCACAGTATACTAACCTCAAAAAAGGGCATAGCAAAATAAATTTAAAATGGGTGGCGAAAGCCAAACACATTCTGGCTAGGCTTATAAATGCCCTAGGGCAGATAGCCTAGTATGAACCTATGAACCTATGAACTTATAACAGTAATATTACACAGGGAAATTTGGTCACCCTTTGGGAAGAGGCTTATTAGTAGCTGAGAAGAGTAGCTGGTGGCAGTGATTACTACCTTATAGCCTTACAGGAGGGGGCATAGCTGGAAAACCTGTGTGAGCCTTCCCACGGAGTGTCTGTGTGTTTGTATATAAACCAAATCTCAAATTGTGGGTGCATCAGCTACTTGGGCAGGGACACAAAGCACTGGTTGGACAGAGAGGGTACTGGAGGTTTTGGCTTGACTACTCAGCTGGGATCTGAACCCTATAGCTGTGCCAGTGGGGAGTCACATTGGGGATCTGGAGAGAAAGGGAGAAACTAGCCCCAGACTGACTGTGAGCTCTGTGTGCTCTTAAGGGAAATTGTACTTTACTGTGTGTGTACTTGTTATCCTTCCCAATGTGCATGCCCCTCACTGGCGTTAAATTGTACTTTACTGTGTGTGCACTTGTAATCCTTCCCAATGTGCACGCCCATCACTGGTGCTAAATTGTACTTTACTGTGTGTGTACTTGTTATCCTTCCGAATATGCACGCCCCTCATTGGTGTTAAATTGTACTTTACTGTGTGCGTTCTTTTTATCCTTCCCAATCTGCACGCCCCTCACTGGTGTTAAATTGTACTTTACTGTGTGTGTACTTGTTATCCTTCCCAATGTACACGACCCTCACTGGAGTTAAATTGTACTTTACTGTGTGTGTACTTATTATCCTTCCCAATGTGCATGCCTCACTCACTTAAATTGTTACTTGTACTTTACTGTGTGTGAACTTGCTATCCTTCCCGATGTGCACGCCCCAAACTTGTGTTAAATTGTACTTTACTGTGTGTGTACTTGCTATCCTTCCCAATGTGCACGCCCCTCACTGGTGTTAAATTGTATTTTACTGTGTGTGTATATGTTATCCTTCCCAATGTGCACGCCCCTCACTGGTGTTAAATTGTACTTTACTCTGTGTGTACTTGTTATCCTTCCCAACGTGAAAGCCCCTCACTGGTGTTAATTTGTACTTTACTGTGTGAGTAATTATTATCCTTCTCAATTTGCACACCCATCACTGATGTTAAATTGTACTTTACTGTGTGTGTACTTGATATCCTTCCCAATGTGCATGCCCCTCACTGGTATTAAATTGTACTTTACTGTGTGTGTACTTATTATTCTTCCCAATGTGCATGCCCCTCACTGGTGTTAAATTGTACTTTACTGTGTGTGTGTACTTGTTATCCTTCTCAATGTGCACGCCCATCACTTGTGTTAAATTGTACTTTACTGTGTGTGTACTTGATATTCTTCCCAATGTGGATGCCCCTCACTGGTGTTAAATTCTACTTTACTGTGTGTGTACTTGTTATCCTTCCCAATGTGCATACCCATCACTCATGTTAAATTGTACTTTACTGTGTGTGCACTTGTTATCCTTCCCAATGTGGAAGCCCCTCACTGGTGTTAAATTGTACTTTACTGTGTGTGTACTTGTTATCCTTCCCAATGTTCACGCCCCTCACTGGTGTTAAATTGTACTTTACTGCATGTGTACTTGTTATCCTTCCCAATGTGCACGCCCCTCACTTGTGTTAAATTGTACTTTACTGTGTGTGTACTTGTTATCCTTTCCAATGTGCACGCCCCTCACTGGTGTTAAATTGTACTTTACTGTGTGTGTAGTTGTTATCCTTCCCAATGTGCATGCCCATCACTCATGTTAAATTGTACATTACTGTGTGTGCACTTGTTATCCTTCCCAATGTGGACACCCCTCACTGGTGTTAAATTGTACTTTACTGTGTGTACTTGTTATCCTTCCCAATGTGCACGCCCCTCACTGGTGTTAAATTGTACTTTACTGTGTGTGTACTTGTTATCCTTCCCAATGTGCACACCCCTCACTGGTGTTAAATTGTACTTTACTGTGTGTGTACTTGTTATCCTTCCCAATGTGCACGCCCCTCACTGGTGTTAAATTGTACTTTACTGTGTGTGTACTTGTTATCCTTCCCAATGTGCACGCCCGTCACTGGTGTTAAATTGTACTTTACTGGGTGTGTACTTGTTATCCTTCCCAATGTACATGCCCCTCACTGGTGTTAAATTGTACTTTACTGTGTGTGTACTTGTTATCCTTCCCAATGTGCACGCCCCTCACTGGTGTTAAATTGTACTTTACTGTGTGTGTACTTGTTATCCTTCCCAATGTGCATGCCCCTCACTGGTGTTAAATTGTACTTTACTGTGTGTGTACTTGTTATCCTTCCCAATGTGCATGCCCCTCACTGGTGTTAAATTGTACTTTACTGTGTGCGTACTTTTTATCCTTCCCAATGTGCACGCCCCTCACTGGTGTTAAATTTTACTTTACTGTGTGTGTACTTGTTATCCTTCCCAATATGCACTCCTCTCATTGGTGTTAAATTGTACTTTACTGTGTGTGTACCTGTTATCTTCCCAATGTGCATGCCCCTCATTAGTGTTAATTTGTATTTTACTGTGTGTGCACTTGTTATCCTTCCCAATGTGCACGCCCCTCACTGGTGTTAAATTGTGCTTTACTGTGTGCGTACTTGTTATCCTTCCCAATGTGGATGCCCCTCACTGGTGTTAAATTGTACTTTACTGTGTGTGTACTTGTTATCCTTCCCAATGTTCATGCCCCTCACTGGTGTTAAATTGTACTTTACTATGTGTTTCTTGTTATCCTTCCCAATGTGCACGCCCCTCACTGGTGTTATATTGTACTTTACTGTTTGTGTACTTGTTATCCTTCCCAATGTGCACGCCCCTCACTGGTGTTAAATTGTACTTTACTGTCTGTGTACTTGTTATCCTTCCCAATGTGCACGCCCCTCACTGGTGTTATTTTGTACTTTACTGTGTGTGTACTTGTTATCCTTCCCAGTGTGGATGCCCCTCACTGGTGTTATATTGTACTTTCTGTGTGTGTACTTGTTATCCTTCCCAATGTGCATGCCCCTCACTGGTGTTAAATTGTACTTTGCATACATGCCAAATCAGTGGTGAATTTCCTGTTCCCCATCTAATTGTCCAAGTAGCTCTTGAAGTAGGTTAGAGAGGAACTCTGCTTCACATGGATGGGGATCCTGTTCCATAGACAAGGTAGTCTCTGGGATACATACCTGTCTTTCCAGCAGGTCCTATTTATATCACAGGCAAGGTTTAATTCTTTAGAATGATAATTCTGGTTTTGTTTGTTTTGTGGATATGCAGGAGGCCCGTTAGAGTAGAGTCTGACAATGCCCTGTATGCCTGTGCCATGCTAGCAATCTAACTGAAGTTATTACCACTGAATAAGAAAAAGTGTAAATATTTTAAAAACTTGCCTACTTAACTGCAGAAGCGTAAAGTACCTAAAATTAAGCATTAAGTAGATATGAAGTACTCTGTGAAAGCAATAGGCTTGTATTACTTCATATTAATTTGGGTGTTGCTGATGAACGTGACTTTACGCAGTCACACTTGAAAGAGTTATGGCAAGCAATAGACTGTGCAGCTTTTATTATTTTTTTTTAAATGAAGGGGTTTAAAATGTTTACATAGGGCTGTCCTGAAGTGAAGTCCACATTGGTTACTTTAAAATGATAGACAGGGGGCACTAGGAAAATTTTAAAAAGTAGAGACACAACAAAGAGGGGAACACAGAAGCAATACATCAAAAGGGTTGTACTGGAGGAGCTGGGAGAGAAGAGGCAGTATATTTTTGGCAGGGGACAGACCCCCTTTTTTAATGTTTTTTACTGTGTGTGGAAAATAAGGTATAAGGTCTAGGAAAAAGGATACAGGAAGAAAGGGTGAGGAGGAATGGCCCAGGTGTCCCCAGTCCTCATATCCTCAAACATTTCCATCGCCAGATGTTGGTGCAGGTGAGGACCCCACTGTTAAGGGGATAGGGGTCTGTTGTGGTGCAGTAGTTGTTATAAACTGGGACAGTGCATCCAGAACATGCTGCAGAGGAGCATTAACTGGCTGAAACTCTCTGTCCCTGGCCTACTCCAGAAACTCCTCAACCAAGTTCCAAAGCCCCATTAAGTGAGGCTTGCCTGGCTGCCACATGCTGAGGTGCCTGCTGCACTGATGCCACTGCACTGACCCTTTAAGGATATCTATGGATGGACAGAAAATGTGTGCTCCCTAACTTGGGAGTCACATGCCTGGGCTGCTCCTGAGGATTTTGGATCTGTAAAAAATGAATAGAAACTGAAGCGAAAGAAAATAATAAAGGAGAAAGGAATGCATAACTAAAATAAGATTTAGAATCACTCCCCCGGGGTGTGATTTCACCTTAACCAAACTCCGTTAAAGAAGGGACATTAGAAAAGGTCTTGTTATTATTAGCAAGTTTGGTTTAACCAAATTTTTTTTAAGGAATACAGTCACATTTAATTTATGTGGTGGATAAAAAAACAATATGCTATTGTCATTTTTTTCTTTAAATTAGTTAGAATTGCTGGGCATTGCCTTTGCTTTTGGGAGGATTACACCTGAATGTCATTAATTTAATGTAGTAGAGCAGCAGTAATATTTTTTTTGGGGGGGACAGAAATAGATATTCCTATGTGCGTGATTACCATCTTTTATGAAATGTTAAGTGGTTTGAGGTGACAAGGTGTGTCAGATGATGTTAGATGGACAGAGATTACACTTCATGGTTGTGCAAACTTTTATGCATATAACTCCATTTTATTTTTTCCAAATACATTCAGATTTGAGCATATCTGAGGCTATTCACACATTCTCACAGTATGCTGGGGACTGCTGAAGACTGCTGCAGACTCCCCTTCTTTATGCAATGCTTTCATGTTAACCCAAGGCAATGATTATTAGCAACTGAGAGCGTTTTACATGCATAAGTGTCCATACATATTCATTACTGCATTTCAGATGTAAAAGGGCCTACTTTGCATATAAAACAAGTAAATGGACCTGAATTTATGTGAAATAGTTTAAGACTGCTGTATTAATTTGAGATTACTCGAGTAAGGTGGCAACTGCCTTAGTAAACAGCGGACTTTTTAAAGTAGGAAAAAAATAACAGAAACATTGTAAATTAAGACACTCTTTAGAATTATATAAAATTAGTGAGCTTGCTTCAAGAAATGTTTCTGTTATTAATATGATGGGAATGTTACAATGGCTTTTAGTGATCACCGAAAACCTGTCATTTGCAAATGGAAAATCATTACAGCAGCATTTGCTTTTGTGTCATTTAGTGACTGTACATACATGGTGGAAATGTGGTGAATTAACTGTGAAGTACTGAAGTTGTAAGGATTTTTGTGGCATAACATGCATGTCTTTACTTGTAGATTTCTGTGTGTCAGTGATTAATAAAAAATATTACTATTATGAATGTAAGACAGAGGTAGGGGCTGAAGAAAGGCTGAATATATTAGCAAACTGATGGCTTTACTGCTGTGAATGTATTTATGATCGTGCAGACATTACTATATCACAACTTTACATAGCTCGACTAAGATATTAAACGTATATAATTGCAGAGCTTGTGTCACCTACCTTTTATTTATTTATTTATTGACATGTGTTTACTGGGAAAGTCCAACTATATAATTTTACCCATTTATAGTAGAAACCTGGGAAGAAAAGCTCCACAAATAAAAGAACATAAAATACGTATACATAAGTGAAAATTGGCATATTATAATATACTGTAAATAAGGGTCTATATTAAATTATCTAACCGAACGAATGTTGAACGGCCAAAATATCGAAAGTGCCGTTCAAATTACTTGGTTTTGTGGGAGGCTGTGCCCCCCACACGCCCCCCGCTAATTATATATACCAACTCAGAGATCGCACTACAGTGAGGAAAGGGCAAAATTCCCGATCTTCACTGCACCCCAATCCCACAAACCAGAACTCGATGAACGGCAATTTTGATATTTCGGCCGTTCGACATTCGTTCTTTTCGATAATTTAATATAGACCAGTAAATACACTGATTAATACAAATATTAATACACATATAATGTAGAATAATGCACATATTCCATCATTAAACAAAATAAGTCCATATCATGTAGTATTGGAACATTTTAACATGTTGTAAGTGCAAGAATTTATCACACATGAACCAAATGCTTTATGTTTATTTTTTTATGAGGATGACCGGCATGCGGTCATTGCGTTGTTTAAATTGATGACTACATCAAAAGTTTTTTTTGTGAATGACTGTTGCATATTTTTCACATGCAGTAATGATACAGAACAAGGGTTGAAAGCACAGAAAGGACACCATCAGGAATAAGGAAAAATGCATCCACACAGCAGTCCTTAAGGCATATGGGAATCATCTGTTTGGTAAAGTTGATCCCAAACAAACTGAGAGGGCAAAATCCTGCAACCACGTTGTCCTGGATATTAATGCAGTCAATGGAAGAAACTGCACATTAAAACAGTGCAAGACAAGGGCAAATTATATGGTAGGACTTGCTAGAAGCAAAGTGAGGCAGAATTAAATTGCCTGTACTAGTACTGCGGGGTGACTCCAACAACTATCTAATTAACACTAGATGTGGAATACCTCCTCTCCATCCATGGGGGTGACTATGACACTGCAGATGATGGCACTGGAATAATCAGAAGTGGTGTGGACATTGGGTATTACTCCATGCATGTGGATGACTATGACACAGAAGATGACTGCACTAGAATAATCAGAGGTGATGTGGACACTGGTTATTACTCCATCCATGGGAAAGACTAAGACACAAAACATGATGGCACTGGAATGATCAGAGGTGGTGTGGACACTGGTTATAACTCCATCCATGGGAATGACTAAAACACAGAAGATGGCACTGGAATAATCAGAGGTGGTGTGGACAGAGGGTACTACTCCATGCATGTGGATGAATATGACACAGAAGATGATGGCACTGGAATAATCAGAGGTGGTGTGGACACTGACTGTTACTCCATGCATGGGGATGACTATGACAAAAGATGACGTCACTGGAATAAACAGAGGTGGTGTGGACACTGGTTATTACAAGAGTAATCTGAGGTGGTGTGGACATTGGGTATTACAGGAATAATCAAAGGTGGAGTGGACACTGGGCATCAGGAATAATCAGAGGTAGTGTGGACACTGCCTATTACAGGAGTAATCTGAGGTGGTGTGGACACCGGGCATTACAGGAATAATCAGAGGTGCTGTGCACACTTGCTGTTACCAATGTCTGCAGTAGCAACACTCATATACCTAGGAAGGTTAGTTTAAAAACAGTGACATATATTTGTATAGATAACTGAAACCTGACATGGAATTATTACATTAACTACACAACAATAACCAGCCATAGAGAAATTAAGGTGATTGGGAATATGCTTGGCATCATATTCACCAACTACTTTCACTCCAGTCAAAAATGTTAGAAACAAACAAGGAGATACCTATGAAAGATACTATGGCTCCCCAGCCTAACCAATATAGCCTTGGATAGATGGGAAGAGAACTTCTTCTTCTTGCTTCAGTTGTTCACTTTAGGGGTCACCACAGCAGATCATCTGTTTCCATTTCTTCCTGTCCTCTGCATCTTGCTCTGTCACACCAACCACCTGCATGTCCTCTCTCACCACATCCATAAACCTTATCTTAGGCCTTCCTCTTTTCCTCTTACCTGGCAGCTCCATCCTTAGCATAAGTCTCCCAATATACCCAGCTTCCCTTCTCAGCACATGTCCAAACCAATGCAATATCACCTGTCTAGCTTTGTCTCCAAACCATCCAACCTGAGCTGACCATCTAATATACTGATTCATAATCATATCCACATTTGTCACACCCAATGCAAATCTTAACATCTTTAATTCTACAACCTCCAGCTCTGACTCCTGCCTTTTTGTCAATGCCACCGTCTCCAATCCATATAACATATCTGGCTCATTACCCTCTTTTGACCTTCCCTTTCACTCTTACTGGTACCCATCTGTCACAAATCACTCCTGACACTCTTCTCCACCCTGCCTGCACTCTCTTCTACACTCACCATTAATCTGAAGTGTTGATCCCAAGTATTTAAACTCATCCAAATTCTCCAACTCTACTCCCTGCATCCTCACCATTCTTCTACCCTCCCTCTCATTCACACACATACATTTTGTCTTAGTCCTGCTGTCTTTCATTCTTGTCCTCTCTAGAGCATATCTCCACCTCTCCAGGGTCTCCTCTACCCGTTCCCTACTCTCACTACAGATCATATTATCTTTTTTGAGAATTCTGCCAATACATGAAGTCTTACTAGCGTTTTATTGATGACATATTTATCTCATGGAAAGGATCCCTGGGCAAGCTGCAGACCTTCTTCATCTACTACAAAAACACCACAGATGTTTTATACTTCACCAACCACTATATTTACGATAAGGTAGAATTCCTGAACATCATCATCTACAATGACAGAAACAAGAAGAAGCTCAAGAATGACTTACAGAAACCCTACACGAGCGAATCTACTTCTACACACTAACAGCATACACCCCAAAACCACTAACAACAAAATGTCATCAAATCACTGGGAATGAGAATGGCCAGACTCTCTGGACAGATGGACCGATTTTTCACCAACGCAGATTTTTTATTTTATTTATTTTACATTTGTTGACCGGGATAGTCCGACTGGATGCATGTCCATTTTCAGTGGAGGCCCGGGGAGAAAAGCTCCAAGGGTAAGCAGATACAGCATTACATATTACAAACAGATTATTTACAGAGATTACATAAGTAAGCAAGTTAAACAAGTTCCACAGGTTAAAGTTAGTCCTGAGCACAAGTCAGGATTAAATTAAATTACACAGTAAACTGGTTAACAGATTTTTACACATTCGAGTTAGCCAGGCATGATACATTGACATAGCCAGTTAAGTGACAAATGTTGACAAATGATCAACTGCAGGAAGGTTTTCTGGAAAGAGGATATAATGAGAATTCGGTGGCCAACATATTAGGACCCATAAAATTCCTCAAGCAAAATAATGATCCAATCTGCTGCCCTCCCACCCTGAATGAAACCATCAAATCCTATGCATGCAATCAAGGAAATGACAGACATAAAAAAGTGTGATCCTATTCCAAGGAATCACATGTAAAAAAAAGAAAAAATGTTGTAAACTGGAGCATCATAATGGGAAACCAATCTATCAGTCAGGTTCTGGGAACGAAAACATCCTTCTGCAACCTCCCTGGCTGCAGATGCAGTGCATTAATGAGCCAGAAGAATTATTTTATATGTCCATACTGGAAAAAGAGTATGTGTGCCCTGACAGACATAACTGTATCAGTAACTTTGGGACATACCAGGCAAACTGCACAAAATGCAAAGCATTTGACATTTGCAAAATATTTAATCTTCTCAAATTAAGAGTGACCAAACATCTTTCAGACAGCAGGCTTAAGGACTTCAACAAGCCACTGTCCAGGCATGCTCAGGTCTGCAGGAACTATGAGAAGCTTATCCTTCATGTTATTGGGAGACTCAGCTTGGGCCCATTATAAGTCAGTTTGGAAGCAAAACTAGAGAAAAAATCTCAATAGCAGACCTGACTTAAAACTTATTGGAAGTTCCATTAAGAGCATTCTAGAGTTAAAGGAACTGCTAGCTTTTACTAAAACACAATAAATAGCACAAGTAATTTGTAGTTGTTTTTTGTTTTATATGTATACTACTTCATAACTATATATGAATTTAAATTTCATGTTTTTATCTTTAGTACTAGAAGTTTAGCTCTTTATTTTATTGTTTATATAATGTTTAGGTTAGATTTTTTGATTTTTACTTTTACTTCCATTGCAGTTCGTTTTCTTATTTGATATCTGAAGAGGACATGCATACACTGCACAGAAGGCATCCATTCCAAGAATGAAACCAGAGAACCTCTTGATGCGTGGTCAACTACACTATCAGCCATTGTGCAAATCATGTATATATATATATATATATATATATATATATATATATATATATATATATTTTTTTTGCTATTGGTGTATACATATGTATATATATATATATATATATATATATATATATATATACATATAGAGAGAGAGAGAGAGAGAGCAAAATATTTTTGGTTTAGCATGACTCCTGTCTTATGTGTGCCCATCTCTGACCCTTTCCCTTCCCTATGTTTTTTGAGCCTGGGAATCTTCATAAACACACATATCTTCACATTTGTTTTTTTTTTCTATTATGTTGTCATAATACTAGCCCTGAGAATAATTTGCTGCCTTGTTTCTTTTTACTAAGACTTTGTAGAATCACACACAGTTGCTAAATCCAAATTGCACCTCTCCCTTTAGCAGCAGAGTTCTTTTTATGGTGTCTGATTACCACCAAGCTCCTCTCCCTTCCAATATAGCATTTCTCACAGAGTATAGCCTCACTATCTGTTTTATTATATACTATATTAATGTAACAAAAATGCATAACTAGATGCCTACATTGTTATTTGACATTATACTTAGCACAAGGATCAACAGCCAGATACACACTGATTTTGTACTTACTTACATAAGCCCTGGGATTCGTTAGCAATCATGTAGGCTTCACACTATGCCTTCACAATTTAACATGTTAGTCTGACGAGCAGCAGCACTAGTCGAATATGCATACTGTGCATTGGATCTGCATGTTTGCAAGCACATTTTCATGGCCAGCAATATTGTTCGTGGCTATGGAAAGGTGCTTGCAAGCAGAAGCAGAGAATGTAAAGGTGTGGCTTGCCTTCAGACAAACCTAATATGTGAGCACACAATGTATCCCAGAAATACTAAGGGAAAGTACATTGAAAGAATTCTGAAGGAGTGAAAGTGAAATGGGGGAATTGTACACAAATAACATTGGTTGTACTGCAGAAGTAACAGAGAGGGAAGGGCAGCTAGGGAATATGTACTCAGATATAGCAGGCAAATGTGCAGAATTGTCAAAGAAACATTTGTAACATAAATATTGCCATATTGATATAATGAAAATTACTCAATGACAATCTTTCACATATGCTCACAAATAAAAATGACAGGATGCCAAAGGATGCAAGAATGACAAAAAGCTACAGTGCGACAAAGGGGAGTTAATATAATATACGTCAATAAAATGCTAAGATGAGATAACAGCAAAAACAGAACATATCGTATGGGATCAATGCATAGACTGTCTTTATTGTGTATACGATGTATATATAGAGAATTTATGTATGAAATCCAACACCACTGGTGTAGTCTTGACTTCAGCTTGTATGCAGAAGAAGAAATGAACCTTACTGCTGTTGTGTTGTGCACATCAGCAAGGGAGATGCTTTCACAAATAACTGTTACTGGCTTCCATAGGAAAGGGGTTTATCACCTATAAATATGTAACAGACCAGCATGTGCTGTATAGTTATGTAAATGCTAAATAGTACTATGACACTAAACATACATAAGTGACAAATGTCAACACAGATCTGATGACATTTCATTATTTCTTTTTTCCATTAATAAATGGCACACATCTCATACGTCCTTATATCAGGCATGCTCAGAAGGAATTACAGGGAAATGTAACATAACAGCAATTCAACAGCACCAACACACAAGGAAGTGTCGTAACAGAGGCTTAATCACATGTTCTGATCACTTAAAAACTCTAACTACAACTGTTATGTAATGAAAATGTAATCACATCCCATCATTACTCTGTATAAAAACATTGCTATATGACAGATTATCATAGCTATTTGTAAAATAAATCATGGGCTAGATTCATTAACAGCTACACAAAGTGTAGCTATCATGTTGGCTGTGTGCACCAACTGCCAACATGAGAGCACACTATTGGCTATTCATGAAGTTTAGAGCCATCAGACACGGGTAAATGGCAAAATATGCTAATGAAAGCATAAAGAGATGAAGTGCATGTTAATTAACCAATAGCAGAGCTATTCAGGAAGATAAAAATCCATCATGTACACTCAGTTTAGGCTTTTGCCATGTACAAAAAAACCTTTTGAAATACAGGCAACAATTACATTTAGAAAAAAAACATGTTTGGGGTTACTGAGGCTATTATTATGCTATATGTGCAAGACATTTTAAATCAGGATGCTGCTGTTTCTACCACTGCCAGACCTGCAGCAAGAAGAACGGGGTTTAGACACAGACATTGCTGAGAGATACGGGGCAGACAAGGAAATACTGGGGGAAATATGCAACCTCTGCTGCCCCCATCTCAGGCTCCAGGGAAATTATAGAGAACCCATCCCAGTGGAAACAAAGATATGTGTGGCATTATGTATTCTAGTTACTGATACTTTTTGTACCACACTGAATACAATTTTACATCCATTACTTAAAGTAACTCTGACTTTTTAGTCCATACTATGTCCACAACTGTACAAATTAGTGATTCCAATAAGAGATTCAGAGATTGAAAAAATTAACAATTTCATGTTTTTAGAAAGAAAGTGATTGAAACATTAGTTAACTGGAAGGAACATTTCTATGTTTAAATGACAGTTGATTTGTGGGGCAGCAATAGGAGCACACAGTTATACAATTATATTCTGTTGCTACACCCTTGGGGCAACACACTGATGAGGTCATTCATACTAAAGTGAAATGTTGCACTTTAATGTTAAGAGTTCTGGGGTGGTGACTGCATTTCTTCCACTATTCTCTAGAATATGTAAATAGATAGGTAAGAGGTCAACTGCAAATTAAGTCAGGATTGGTTTATATGCAGATGCAGTGGAAACATTTACAACCCCAGATGTCTGTAAAAGTCAGCTCACTATACACATCTTTTTGGCAATACACGGCGGCTGTAATCCTTTCATAGATGCTGTATGCCTCACTTGAAATCAATGTTCTCCTGTGGTATTGGCTGCTGATAATATGCTGTATAGATGGTGCAAATGGATAGGTAGGTGGTTTGATGCTGGCTGCTGATAATGTGCAGTATAGACGGTGGAAGTGGGTAGGTAGGTGGTTCGATGCTGCCTGCAAATAATGTCTATATAGATGGTGGAATTGGATTGGTAGGAGTTTGATGCTGGCTGATGATAACGTGCTGTATAGATGGTGTAAGTGGATAGGTTGGATTGTTTAATGCTGGCTGCGGATAATGTGCTGTATAGATGGTGTAAATGGATAGGTAGGTGGTTTGATGCTGGGTGTTGATAATGTCTATATAGATGGTGTAAATGGACAGGTAGGTGGTGTGATGCTGGCTCCTGATAATGTCCTGTATAGTTGGTGTAAGTGGATAGGTAGATGGTTTGATGCAGGCTGCTGATGATGTCTGTATAGATGGTGCAAGTGGGTAGTTAGGTGGTTCAATGCTGCCTGTGGATAATGTCTATATAGATGGTGTAAGTGGATAAGTAGTTGGGTTGATGCTGCCTGCTGATTATGTGCCGTATAGATGGTGTAAGTGCATAAGAAGGTGGTTTGGTGCTGGAAGCTGATAATGTGCTGTATAGATGATGTACATGTATAGGAGGTGCTTTGGTGCTGGATGCTGATAATGTGCTGTAAAGATTGTGTAAGTGGATAGGTAGGTGGTTTAGTGCTTTCTCCTGATAATGTCCTGTACAGATGGAGTAAGAGGATAGGTATGTGGTTTGATTTTGGCTGCTGATATTGTGCTGTATAGATGGTGTAAGTGGGGAGGTACCTGATATGAGGCTGGCTTCTGATAATGTGCTGTATAGACAGTGTAAGCTGATAGGTCGGTGGTTAGGTGCTGGCTGTTAATAATGCACCGTATAGTTGGTGTAAGTGGAGAGACAGGTGGATTGGGGCTGGCTGCTGATAATGTGCTGTATAGATGATGTAAGTGGAGAGGTAGGTGGCTTGGTACTGGCTGCTGATAATGTGCTGTATAGATGGTGGAAGTGGATAGGTAGGTGGTTTGTTGCTGGATGCTGATAATGTGCTGTATAGATGGTGGAAGTGGATAGGTAGGGAGTTTAATGCTGTCTGCTGATAATGAGCCTAGAGATGGTGTAAGTGGGCTGTTAGGTGGTTTGATGCTAGCTGCTGATAATGTGCTGTATAGGTGGTGTAAGTGGGTAGGTAGGTGGTTTCAGGCTGGCTGCTGATAATGTGCTGTATAGATGGTGTAAGTGGAAAGGTAGGGGGTTTGATGCTGGCTGCTGATAATGTGCTGTATAGATGGTATAAGTGCATAGGTAGGTGATTTGGTGCTGGCTGCTGATAATGTCCTATATTGATGGTGTGGGTGGATAGGTAGGTGGTTTGGTGCTGGCTGCTAATAATGTGCTGTATATATGATGCAAGTGGATAACTAGGGTGTTTGATGCTGGTTATTGATAATGTGCTGTACAGGTGGTGTAAGTGGGTAGGAAGGTGGTTCGATGCTGGCTAATGATAATGTGCTCTATAGATGGTGTAAGAGGGCAGGAATGTGGTTTTATGCTGGCTCTTCATACCATCCTGTATAGTTGGTGTAAGTGGATAGGTAGGGGCTTTGATGCTGGCTGCTGATAATGTGCTGCATAGATGGGGTAAATGAACAGTTAGGTGGTTTGATGCTGGCTACTGATAATGTCTATATAGATGGTGTAAGTGTATAGGTAGGTGGTTTGATGCTGGCTGCTGATAATATGTTGCGTACATTGTGTATTTGGATAGGTAGGTGGTTTGGTGCTGGCTGTTGATAAAGTGCTCTATAGATTGTGTAAGAGGAGAGGTAGGTGATTTGGTGCTGGCTATTGATAATGTGCTGTATAGATGATGTAAGTGGAGAGGTAGGTGGTTTGGTGCTGGCTGCTGAAATGTGCTGTATACATGGTGTAAGTGGAAAGGTAGGTGGTTTGATGCTGGCTGCTGAAACTGTGCTGTATAGCTGGTATAAGTGGAAAGGAAGGTGGTTTGATGCTGGCTGCTGATAATGTGATGTATAGGGGTGTAAGTGGATAGATACGTGTAAATATATCCACAAAGCAGCTACACCAGACCGGAATCACCAGGACACGTTTAACTCGCAATAAGGTACTGACCACAAGGCGATGTAACCACAAGGTTTATTAACGTGCTAAATTATATATCACAAGCAGAACACACACATTTTCGTCAAAAGTAATGACTTCTTCAGATAAAATCCATTAGTCAAACCCCACCTTAAAATAGTATCAACCCATACAGGTTCAATCAATTAATTAGGTAAAACCATCAATCTATTACAAACATGTATAAGTATATAAACAAAACTTATTTAATCAATCCATACTTCCTCGTAAAAATAAATAAAATACAAATAGAAATGCATTCAGTATATATACTGCAATAGATAAATAATGAATTGATATATACATTTATAATAAATAACGTTTACCTAGCTAAATACATCCAGATTTAAGCTTTAAAAAAGGCACTATAGAAATGGACTCATTTAGTCCTGGGGGCTGTGTGGCTTCCAACAAAATTTGCCAAAAGGTTTCCCTATGTGCCAAACTAGCCTCCCAGGGCCCACCTCTTATATCTTTTGGAACCATTTATGTGGCAAAAAACAAAAAACTTGCCCCTTGACATTCTGTGGAATGCTTGTACAATGCATTGGTATTTTTACACTTGGCTATGTCATACCTGTGTTCGTATATGCGCCTCTTAAACTGGCGCTCAGTTTTTCCGACGTAAAACGCCGGACACATTTGACACATAGCCAAGTAAACCAATCCACTAGATGCACAATGACAATAACCATTGGTTTTGATGTCCCTCTCCCGACTCTCCAAATACAGGTGACTGCCTTGTATAATGAACTTACAATAGGGACAACGCCCACATTTATATGTGCCAGTTTTATTTTTTGAGGTTGGTATACGAAATTCCTGATTTTCCAATACCCTTTTCATGTTCTGGCCCCTTCTATATATAGTTTTAACTGACCTGGCTTTAAAGACATTCAAATCAGTGAATTCTTGGAACATAGACCATTCCTTTTCAACAATGCTCCTAATATGGAATGCATTACCACTAAAGTTGGTAATGAAAGTAAAATTACCAACATTTGCTTCCGTAGTACCCATAGGGGTCCCCCCATCTAGTCCTGTACACGTCTCCCCCAAAATAGGTCTAAACCTAGTATTTCGAGCTGCACTGACCTCTTCCTGTACTGATGTAATCAATTCAATGGGGTAGCCCCTCTCCAAAAACAAAGATGTTAAGACCCCACATTCCAATCTAAAGTCTTCTGCAGCAGAAGTCATTCGAGATATTCGAACAAATTGTCCCTTAAGAATACCTCTTTTTTGATAACGTGGATGTGAACTCGTATAATGTAAATAACCATTGGAGAAGGTAGGTTTTCTGTAAATACAGGATTTTACCCCTTCCCCCTCCTTTATGAGAGCCACATCCAAATAATTTACCCTTTCAAACGAAATCTGATGGGTAAATTTTAAAAAAGAGGTAGTGGTATGTAGGTAATCAATAAACTTTTTGATGTCTCCCACGGGGCCATTCCAAAAAATACATATGTCATCAAGAAATCGAACATAAAAGTTCCAATTATTAGAAAAGGAACTGTTGGTGACATACTTTTGCTCCCACATATACATGATAATGTCCGCATATGTTGGGGCACAATTAGCTCCCATGGAAACTCCCGAGATCTGATGGAAATACTCTCCAGCAAAGAAAATATAATTATTTTTCAGAACCAACTCCATTAAATGGGTAATGGTATGGACATCATTGTTGGTAATATTCGGGCACTCCCACAAAGCTTCCTCCAACCATTCCAACCCTACCTCACTAGGGATGACGGAGAAAAGGTCAACCACATCGATTGTCAAAAACACAACATCTTTTTCAAATAAATGAGGTTGTATGCTACATAAAAAGGCCCAAGAATCCTTTAATATATAATCTTGCCTTCCCCACAGTTCTTTTAATTTCCAATCCAGGTACTTAGAAATACTATGTGTTTTAGAACCCTGAGCTGCCACTATGGGCCTCAAAGGAGGGTCCTCCAGATTTTTATGTACCTTGGGTATCCCAAAAATAGAGGGTACCCGAGGATTGGGATTAGAAAGGAAGGTATAAGTGTCCATTTCAATTACCTCTTGATCTAATAAATCTTGTATGGCCAGGTCAATTTTGTGGTAGGACAAGTGAATCTCATTTATAGAAGCAGAAGTATACTTATCATAGTCATGCAAAATATCATACATCTTAGCCTGATACAAGTTGGCATCCATAATAACAGTCCCCCCACCCTTATCAGGTTCCATGATTCTCAACCCAGGGTCCTTACTAAGTTTTTCCAATAAATTCTTTTCATCAATAGTTAGGTTGTCCCTGAATCTATCCGAACCTAATTCCTTACGGAACCTACACTCAATCCTTTGCTCAAGGTTTTTGAGCTGAGGGTGTAGTGGGGGGTTAAAAATACTAGATTTTCTCAGATGTAAACTGGGGGTACCAGATATGCCACCTAAAAGGTTTTCTAAATTCAATTTACGTATAAAGAGTTTTAAATCCAAAATTGCATGTACCAAGTTACTACGCTTATTTGGCACAAATTTAAAACCCTTAGTAAACAATTGGAAACATGTGTCAGAGATCAAGAAATCACTGTAGTTGTAAATACAGTAATTTTCTTTGGTATGTAGGGAAAACTGCCCTAACGGTGTAATGGACAACTGGTCACATACTACCAGTTGTGCCCTCTGTTCTTCTTCCATACCCGAGGGGGCCCCCCACCCCCTCTCTGTTCCTGCGGAGCCCGGACTAAAGGGGGGTGGTCTTCGTTGGAATGCTGCCCCTGCTGTCGTATACGTTCCGATCTACGTAACACCTGTTCACCCTCAAAACCTTCCCCTGGTATTTCATCCGTAGAGAATACTTCACCCCTAGAATTCTCCAACATGATGGGGTTGGGGTCGTTAGATCTATATGTAGCTTCACTGGCCTGATTATAAGTGTGCCATCTATTTGGCGGAGGGTTAGGATACTGCCGCCCCTCCTGATATTCTAAAATATCCCTCCTTAACTTTTTATATTTGCGACTAAGTACCGTGTCGCAATGCAGGTCAACATCCCTCCTGATGTCATGATACTTAGCTGAATCAAAAAGTAAATCTTCTGTCATACGTTTATAATAATTAGAAATGTCTTGTTGCAATATAGAAAGCTCATTACTGTTTTTCTTAATAATGGCTTTGACTATATTTAAACCACATTGATCAAAGGCAGCAATAAGTTCTTTGTGAAAATCACTACCAGGTATAACCTGGTTAGGGTATTTAGAAACCCTGAGACCCTTAGGCACAATACCTTTGTTTAAGTTCTCAGTCAAATATAAATTGTCCAACTCCAGGGTTTTATAACGGTACAAGGCGTTTTCAAAGAGGCGTTGGGTCTCCAAGTAGGTCCTACCCGGTCCCGTACGGCCGCTGTTATTCTGGTCGAACAAAAACTGGGGCTTGGTGAACATCCAGTCCGTAAATGTAGAAGTCAGAAAAACATTCCCCTGATTGTCAGCACTCCTGTTTGTTTCCAGACTCGGAGAGACAAGAGCTTCACGCAAAACCGCCGGTGTGCAGTCAAACTCATTGGTACCACAATTCCCTTGCTTCGCCCTCGCTTTGGTACGGACCGTACCAAGTGAACCACTGTTGGAAGGTGAAATATGGTTGCATGAGGAAACCAATCGCATGATGTTACGTTGTTCGCTAATAATGTTGCTAATACCTATACCTATAGGAGTAAGCAAATTAATCAAAGTGGTCAGTTGACCCGTGAGTTGCACAAATCCGTCCCCTTCGGACCTGGATCCATCGACAGAAAAACGTCTCTGTCCCTCCTGCCCAAGAGGAGAAACCGGGCTGGCTGCCATAACAAACCTTCCAAAAGAACAACGCTGCAATAAACCAATAAATATATCCACAAAGCAGCTACACCAGACCGGAATCACCAGGACACGTTTAACTCGCAATAAGGTACTGACCACAAGGCGATGTAACCACAAGGTTTATTAACGTGCTAAATTATATATCACAAGCAGAACACACACGTTTTCGTCAAAAGTAATGACTTCTTCAGATAAAATCCATTAGTCAAACCCCACCTTAAAATAGTATCAACCCATACAGGTTCAATCAATTAATTAGGTAAAACCATCAATCTATTACAAACATGTATAAGTATATAAACAAAACTTATTTAAACAATCCATACTTCCTCGTAAAAATAAATAAAATACAAATAGAAATACATTCAGTATATATACTGCAATAGATAAATAATGAATTGATATATACATTTATAATAAATAACGTTTACCTAGCTAAATACATCCAGATTTAAGCTTTAAAAAAGGCACTATAGAAATGGACTCATTTAGTCCTGGGGGCTGTGTGGCTTCCAACAAAATTTGCCAAAAGGTTTCCCTATGTGCCAAACTAGCCTCCCAGGGCCCACCTCTTATATCTTTTGGAACCATTTCTATGGCAAAAAACAAAAAACGTGCCCCTTGACATTCTGTGGAATGCTTGTACAATGCATTGGTATTTTTACACTTGGCTATGTCATACCTGTGTTTGTATATGCGCCTCTTAAACTGGCGCTCAGTTTTTCCGACGTAAAACGCCGGACACATTTGACACATAGCCAAGTAAACCAATCCACTAGATGCACAATTACAATAACCATTGGTTTTGATATCGGATAGATACGTGGGTTGGTGCTGGCTGTTGATAAAGTGCTGTATAGATGGTGTAAGAGGAGATGTAGGTGATTTGATGCTGGCTATTGATAATGTGCTGTATAGATGATGTAAGTGGAGAGGTAGGTGGTTTGATGCTGGCTGCTGAAAATGTGCTGTATAGATGGTGTAAGAGGAAAGGTAGGTGGTTTGATGCTGGCTGCTGATAATGTGCTCTATAGATGGTGTAAGTGGGTAGTTAGGTGGTGTCATGCTGGCTGCTGATAATGTGCTGTATATATGGTGTAAGTGGATAGGTAGGTGGTTTGATGCTGGCTGCTTATAATGTGCTCTATAGATGGTGTAAGTGGACAGGTAGGAGGTTTGATGCTGGCTGCAGATAATGTGCTGTATTGGTGATTTAATTGGATAGGTTGGTGGAATGATGCTGGCTGCTGATAATGTGTGTATATATGGTGTAAGTGGATAGGTAGGCGGTTTGATGCTGGCTGGTGATAATGTCTGTATAGATGGTGTAAGTGGTTAGGTAGGTGATTTGATGCTGGCTGGTGATAATGTCTGTATAGATGATGGAAGTGGGTAGGTATGTGGTTTGATGCTGCCTACAGATAAAGTCTATATAGATGGTGGAAGTAGATTGGTAGGAGTTTGATGCTGGCTGCTGATAATGTGCTCTATAGATGGTGTAAGTGGATAGGTTGGATTGTTTACTGCTGGCTGCGGATAATGTGCTGTATAGATGGTGTAAGTAGATAGGTAGGTTGTTTGGTGCTGAGTGCTGATAATGTCTGTATAGATGGTGTACGTGGACAGGTAGGTGGTTTGATGCCGGCTCCTAATAATGTCCTGCATAGTTGGTGTAAGTGGATAGGTAGATGGTTTGATGTAGGCTGCTGATGATGTCTGTATAGATGGTGCAAGTGGGTAGTTAGGTTGTTTAATGCTGCCTGCAGATAATGTCTATGTAGATGGTGTAAGTGGATAGGTAGCTGGGTTAATGCTGCTGATTATGTGTTGTATAGATGGAGTATGTGGATAGGTAGATGACTTGGTACTGGCTGGTGATAATGTGCTGTATAGATGTTGTATAGGTATGTGGTTTGGTGCTGGATGCTAATAATGTGCTGTGTAGATTGCACAAGTGGATAGGTAGGTGGTTTAGTGCTGGCTCCTAATAATGTCCTGTACAGATGGTGTAAGAAGATAGGTATGTGGATTGATGTTGGCTGCTGATAATGTGCTGTACAGATGGTGTAAGTGGGTAGGTACGTGGTTTGATGCTAGCTGCTGATAATGTGCTGTATAGGTTATGTAAGTGGATAGGTGCTTGTTTAGGTGCTGGCTGTTGATAATGCGCTGTATTGATGGTGTAAGTGGAGAGATAGGTGGTTTGATGCTGGCTGCTGATAATGTGCTGCATAGATGGTGTAAGTAGATAGCTAGGTGGTGTGACATTGGCTGCAGATAATGTGCTGTATAGATGGTGTAAGTGGGTAGGTAGATGGTTTGATGCTGGCTGATTATAATGTGCTCTATAGATGGTGTAAGTGGATAGGTAGGTGGTTTAATGCTGGCTGTTGATAATGAGGCTAGAGATGGTGTAAATGGAAGGGTAGAAGGTTTGATGATGGCTGCTGATAATGTGCTGTATAGACGGTGTAAGTGGAGAAATAGGTGGACTGGTGCTGGCTGCTGATAATGTGCTGTATAGATCATGTAAGTGGAGAGGTAGGTGGCTTGATACTGGCTGCTGATAATGTGCTGTATAGATGGTGGAAGTGGACAGATAGGTGGTTTGATGCTGTCTGCTGATAATGTCTATATAGATGGTGTAAGTGGATAGGCAGGTGATTTTATGCTGGCTGCTGATAATGTGTTGCATACATGGTGTAAGTGGATAGTTAGGTGGTTTTTTGCTGACTGCTGATAATGTGCTGTATAGATGGTGTAACTGGATAGGTAGGTGGTTTGATTCTGGCTGCTGCTAATGTCTGTATAGAAGGGGCAAGTGAGTAGGTCAGTGGTTTGATGCTGTCTGCAGAAAATGTCTATATAGATGGGGTTAGTGGATAGGAAGATGGTTTGATGCTAGATGCTGATACTTTCCTTTATAGATTGTGTAAGTGGATAGGTAGGTGGTTTGATGCTGGCTGCTGATAATGTGCTGCATAGATGGTGTATTTGGATAGGTAGGTGGCTTGATGTCGGCTGCTAATAATTTGCTTTATAGATTGTGTAAGTGTTTAGTGAGATGGTTTTATGCTGACTGCTGATAATTTGCTGTAGATGTGGTGTAACTGGGTAGGAAGGAGGTTTGAGGCTGACTGCTGATAATGTGCTGTATAGATACAGTAAGTAGCAAGGTAGGTGGTTTGATGCTGGCTGCTGATAATGTTCTGTGTAGATGCTGTAAGTGTATAGGTAGGTGGTTTGGTGAGGGCTGCTGATAATGTGCTGTATAGATGGTGTAAGTGGATAGGTAGGTGGTTTGATGCTGGCACTGATAATGTGCTGTATAGATGGTGTACGTTGATTGGTAGGTGGTTTTATGCTGACTGCTGGTAATGTGCTATATAGATGCTGTAAGTGAGGAAGTAGGTAGTTTAAAGCTAGCTGCTGATTATTTGCTGTATAGGTGATGTAAGTGCATAGGTAGGTTGTTTGGTGCTGGCTGCTGATAATGTGCTGTATAGGTAGTGTAAGTAGACAGGTAGGTGGTTGGGTGCCGGTAACTGATACTGGGCTGGATTGATTGAGCAAGAGAATAAGTAGGTGGTTTGATGCTGTCTGCTGATAATGTGCTGTATTGATGCTGTAATTGGATAGGTAGGTGGTTTGGTGCTGGCTGTAGATTATGTAATGCATAGATGGAGTTTGTGTATAAGTAGGTGACATGGTGATGGCTGCTGATAATGCGCTGTATAGATGGTGTAAGTGGTTAGGAAGGTAGTTTGTTGTTGGCTACCAATAATGTGCTGTGTATATGGTTTAAGTGGTAGGTCAGTGGTTTGTTGCTGGCTTTTGATAATGTGCTGTAGAATTGGTGTAAGTGGATCCATAGGTGATTCTATGCTTTTAGCTGATAATGTGCTGTATCAATGGTGTACGTGGATAGGTAGGTGGTTTTGTGTTGCCAACTGATACTGTGCTGTATAGATGGAGTAAGAGGATAGGTAGGTGGTTTTACACTGGCTGCTGATAATGTGCTGTATAGATGGTGTAAGTGGATAGGTAGGTGGTTTGATGCTGGCTTTTGTTAATGTGCTGTGTAGATGGTGTAAGGGGATAGGTAGGTGGTTTGATGCTGACAGCTGATAATGTGCTGTATAGATGGTGTACATGGATAGGTAGATGGTTTGATGCTGACTTTTGGTAATGTGCTGTATAAACGGAGTAAGAGGATAGGTAGGTGGTTTAATGCTGGTTGCTGATAATGTGCTCTGTAGGTGGTGTAAGTTGGTAGGTAGGTGGTTTAATTCTGGCTGCTGATAATTTGCTGTATAGGTGGTGTAAGTGGGTATGTTGGTGGTTTCAGGCTGGCTGCTGATAATGTGCTGTATAGATGGGGTAAGGAGTTAGGTTGCATGTTTGATGCTGGCTGCTGATAATGTGATGTATAGGTATTGAAAGTGGACAGTTAGGTAGTTGATGCTGACTGCTGATAATGTGCTGTACAGATGCTGTAATAGTAGAGGTAGGCGATCTAGTGCTGGCCATTGATAATGTGCTGAATAGATGCTGTAAGTGGATAGCTAGGTGGCTTGATGCTGGCTGCTGATAACGTGCTGTACACGTGGTGTAAGTGGATAGGTAAGTGGTTTGATGCTGGCTGCTGATAATGTGCTGTATAGGAAGTGTAAGTGGACAGGTAAGTGGTTTGGAGCTGGCTGCTGATTATGTTCTGTATAGATGTTGTAAGTGGAAGGTTGATGGTTTGGTGATGGCTGCTGATAATGTTCTGTATAGATGGTGTAAGTGGATATGTAGGTGTTTTGGTGCTGGCTGTTGATAATGTGCTGTATAAATGGAGTAAGAGGATTGGTCAGTGGTTTGGTGATGGCTGCTATAATGTGCTGTATTGATGGTGTAACTGGATAGGTAGGTGGTTTGTTGCCAGCTGCAGATAATGTGCTGCATAGATGGTATAAGTTGATGGGTCAATGGTTTGGTGTTGGCTGCTGATAATGTGCTGTTTAGATGGTGTAAATGGATAGGTAGGTGGTTTGATGCTGGCAGCTGATAATGTGCTGTATAGACAGTGTATGTGTATAGGTAGGTGGGGTGATGCTGGCTGCTGATAATGTGCTGTATAGGTGGTGTAAGTGGATAGGTAGGTGGATTAATGGTTACCGCTGATAATGTGTTATATAGGGTGTATAAGTGGATAGGTATGCGGTTTGGTGCTGGCTGTTGATAATGTGCTGTATAGATAGTGTAAGTGGATAGGTAGGTGGTTTGATGCTGCCTGGTGATAATGTCTGTATAGATGGTGTAAGTAGATAGGTAGCTGGTGTGATGCTTGCTGGTGATAATTTTTGTATAGATGGTGTAATTGGATTGGTAGGTAGTTTGATGCTGGCTGCTGATAATGTGCTGTATAGATAGTCTAAGTGGATAGGTAGGATGTTTTATGCTGGCTGCTAATAATGTGCAGAGAGATGGTGTAAGTGGATAGGTTGGTGGTTTGACACTGGCTGCTGATAATGTGCTGTATAGATGGCATAAGTGGGTTGGTAGGTGTTTGATGCTGCATACTGATAATGACTGTACAGATGGTGTAAGTTGATAGGTAGGTCATTTGATAATGTGCTGTATGGTCGTGTAAAGGGATATGCAGGTGAGTTGATGCTGGCTGCTTATAATGTGCTGTATAGGTGCTGTAAGTGGGTAGGTAGGTGGTTTGATACTGACTGCTGATAATGTGCTGCATAGAAGTTATAAGTGGATAGGTAGGTGGTTTGATGCTGGCTGCTGACATTGTGCTGAATAGATGGTGTAAGTAGGTAAGTTGGTGGTTTGCTGTTGGCTGCTGATAATGTGCTTTATACATGGTGTAAGTGGATCAGTAGGTGGATTGATGTTGGCTGCTAATAATGTGCTGTATACATAGTGTAAGTGGATAGGTAGGCTGTTTTATGCTGGCTGCTAATAATGTGCAGAAAGATGGTGTAAGTCGATAGGTTGGTGGTTTGACACTGACTGTTGATAATGTGCTGTATAGATGCTGTAACTGGATAGGTAGGTGGTTTGATGTTTGCTGCTGATAATGTGAAGTATAGATGGTGTAATTGGATAGCTGGTGGTTTGATGCAGGCTGTTAATAATGTACTGTATAGATGGTGTAAATGGATAGGTGGATGCTTTGATGCTGCCTGCTGATAATGTGCTGTATATATGGTGTAAGTAGATAGGTAGGTGGTTTAGTGCTGGCTGTTGATAATATGCTGTATAGATGGTATAAGTGGAAAGGAAGGTGGTTAGGTGCTGGCTCTGATTATATGCTTTATAGATGATGTACATGGATAGGTAGATTGTTTAATGCTGGCTACTGATAATGAGCTGTATAGATGGTGTAAGTGGACAGGCAGCTGGTTTGATGCTGGCTGCTGATAATGTACTGTATAAATGGTGAAAGTGGATAGGTAGGTGGTTTGATGCTGGCTGCTGATCACGTGCTGAATAGAAGGAGTAATTGGAGAGGTAGATGGTTTGATATTGGCTGCTGATAATGTGCTGTATAGATGGTGTAAGTGGACAGGCAGTTGGTTTGATGCTAGCTGCTGATAATGTACTGTATAAATGGTGAAAGTGGATAGTTAGGTGGTTTGACGCTGGCTGCTGATCACGTGCTGAATAGAAGGAGTAATTGGAGAGGTAGATGGTTTGATATTGGCTGGTGATAATGTGCTGTATAGATGGTGTAAGTGGATAGTAAATGGTTTGATGCTGGCTGCTGATAATGTGCTGTATAGATAGTGAAAGACGATAGGTAGGTGGGTTGATGCTGGCTGCAGATAATGTCAATACAGATAGGGTAACTGGATAGGTAGGTGGTTTTATGCTAGCTGCTGATAATTTGCTGTATAGATGGTGTAAGTGGATAAGTAGGTGGTTTGGTGCTGGATGCTGATAATGTGCTGTATAAGTGGTGTAAGTTGATAGGTCGGTGGTTTGATGTTGGTGGCTAATAATATGCTGTATAGATGGTGTAATTGGATCAGTAGGTGATTTGATACTGGCAGCTGATAATGTGCTGTATAGATGGTGTACATGGATAGGTAGGTGATTTGATGCTGGCTGCTGATAATGTACTCTACAGATGGTGTAAGTGAATAGGTAGGTGGTTTGGTTCTGGCAACTGATACTGTCCTGTATAGATGGAGTAAAAGGATAGGTAGGTTGATTGATGCTGTCTGCTGATAATGTGCGTGTCAATGCTCTAAGTGGATAGGCATGTGGTTTGGTGCTGTCTGCTGATAATATGCTGTGTATATGCTGTAAATGTATGGGTAGGTGGTTTGGTGATGGCTGCTGATAATGTGCTGTACAGATGCTGTAAGTGGATACTTAGGTGATTTGGTGCTGGCTGTTGATAATCTGCTGTATAGATTGAGTATGAGGATAGGTAGTTAGTTTGGTGATGGCTGCTGATAATGTGATGTATAGATGTGTAAATGGATACGTAGGTGGTTTGATGCTGGGAGCTAATGATGTCTGTATAGATGGTGCAAGTGGGTAGTTAGGTTGTTTAATGCTGCCTGCAGATAATGTCTATGTAGATGGTGTAAGTGGATAGGTAGCTGGGTTGATGCTGCCTGCTGATTATGTGCTGTATATATGGTGTAAGTGGATAGGCAGGTGAATTGGTACTGGCTGCTGATAATGTGCTCTATAGATTGTGTAAGTGCATAAGAAAGTGGTTTGTTGCTGGCTGCTGATAATGTGCTGTTTAGATGGTGTACGTGTATAGATAGGTGGTTTTGTGCTAGATGCTGATTATGTGCTGTATGGATTGTGTAAGTGGATAGGTAGGTGGTTTAGTGCTTGCTCCTGATAATGTCCTGTACAGATGGAGTAAGAGGAAAGGTATGTGGTTTGATGCTGGCTGCTGATAATGTGCTGTATAGATGGTGTAAGTGGGGAGGTACATGGTTTGAGGCTGGCTGTTGATAATGTGTTGTATGGATGGTGTAAGTGGATAGGTGCGTGATAAGGTGTTTGCTGTTGATAATGCACTGTATAGATGGTGTAAGTAGAGAGACAGGTGCTTTGGTACTGGCTGCTGATAATGTGCTGTATAGATGGTGTAAGTGGATCGGTAAATGGTGTGACGCTGACTGCTGATAATGTGCTGTATAGATGGTGTACATGGACAGGTAGGTGGTTTGATGCCGGCTCCTGATAATGTCCTGTATAGTTGGTGTAAGTGGATAGGTAGATGGTTTGATGCAGGCTGCTGATGATATCTGTATAGATGGTGCAAGTGGGTAGTTAGGTGGTTTAATGCTGCCTGCAGATAATGTCTATCTAGATGGTGTAAGTGGATAGGTAGCTGGGTTGATGCTGCCTTCTGATTATGTGCTGTATATATGGTGTAAGTGGATAGGCAGGTGAATTGGTACTGGCTGCTGATAATGTGCTGTATAGATTGTGTAGGTGCATAAGAAAGTGGTTTGTTGCTGGCTGCTGATAATGTGCTGTATAGACGGTGTACGTGTATAGGTAGGTGGTTTTGTGCTAGATGCTGATTATGTGCTGTATGGATTGTGTAAGTGGATAGGTAGGTGGTTTAGTGCTGGCTCCTGATAATGTCCTGTACAGATGGAGTAAGAGGATAGGTATGTGGTTTGATGCTGGCTGCTGATAATGTGCTGTATAGATGGTGTAAGTGGGGAGGTACATGGTTTGAGGCTGGCTGTTGATAATGTGTTGTATGGATGGTGTAAGCGGATAGGTGTGTGGTAAGGTGCTGGCTGTTGATAATGCACTGTATAGAAGGTGTAACTGGAGAGACAGGTGCTTTGGTACTGGCTGCTGATAATGTGCTATATAGATGGTGTAAGTGGATAGGTAAATGGTGTAATGCTGACTGCCTATAATGTGCTGTATATATGGTGTAAGTGGATAGGTAGGTGGTTTGATGCTAGCTGATTATAATGTGCTCTATAGATGGTGTAAGTGGGTAGGTAGGGGGTTTAATGCTGGCTGTTGATAATGTGCTGTATAGATGGTGTAAGTGGAGAGATATGTGGTTTGGTGCTGGCTGCTGATAATGTGCTGTATAGATTGTGAAAGTGGATAGGTAGGTGGGTTGATGCTGGTGGCTGCAAATGTGCAGTACAGATGGTGTAAGTGGATGGGTAGGTGATTTGATGCTTGCTGCTGATAATGTGCATTATAGATGGTGGAAGTGGGTAGGTAGGTGGTTTGATGCTGCCTGCAGATAATGTCTATATAGATGGTGGAAGTGGATTGGTAGGTGTTTGATACTGGCTGCTGATAATGTGCTGTATAGATGGTGTAAGTGAATAAGTTGGATTGTTTGATGCTGGCTGCAGATAATGTGCTGTATAGATGGTGCAAGTGGATTGGTAGGTTGTTTGATGTTGGATGCTGATAATGCCTGAATAGATGGTGTAAGTAGATAAGTAGGTGGTTTGATGCTGACTGATTAGAATGTGTTCTATAGATGGGGTAAGTGGACAGGTAGGTGGTTTGATGCTGGCTCCTGATAATGTCTTGCATAGTTGGTGTAAGTGGATAGGTAGATGGTTTGATGCAGGCTGCTGATGATGTCTGTATAAATGGTGCAAGTGGGTAGGTAGGTGGTTTAATGCTGCCTGTGGATAATGTCTATATAGATGGTGTAAGTGGATAGGTAGCTGGGTTGATGCTGCTTCCTGATTATGTGTTGTATAGATGGAGTATGTGGATAGGTAGATGACTTGGTACTGGCTGGTGATAATGTGCTGTATAGATGATGTACGTGTATAGGTATGTGGTTTGGTGCTGGATGCTAATAATGTGCTGTATAGATTGCACAAGTGGATAGGTAGGTGGTTTAGTGCTGGCTCCTAATAATGTCCTGTACAGATGGTGTAAGAAGATAGGTATGTGGATTGATGTTGGCTGCTGATAATGTGCTGTACAGATGGTGTAAGTGGGTAGGTACGTGGTTTGATGCTAGCTGCTGATAATGTGCTGTATAGGTTATGTAAGTGGATAGGTGCTTGGTTAGGTGCTGGCTGTTGATAATGCGCTGTATTGATGGTGTAAGTGGAGAGATAGGTGGTTTGATGCTGGCTGCTGATAATGTGCTGCATAGATGGTGTAAGTGGATAGCTAGGTGGTGTGACATTGGCTGCAGATAATGTGCTGTATAGATGGTGTAAGTGGGTAGGTAGATGGTTTGATGCTGGCTGATTATAATGTGCTCTATAGATGGTGTAAGTAGATAGGTAGGTGGTTTAATGCTGGCTGTTGATAATGAGGCTAGAGATGGTGTAAATGGAAGGGTAGAAGGTTTGATGATGGCTGCTGATAATGTGCTGTATAGATGGTGTAAGTGGAGAAATAGGTGGACTGGTGCTGGCTGCTGATAATGTGCTGTACAGATCATGTAAGTGGAGAGGTAGGTGGCTTGATACTGGCTGCTGATAATGTGCTGTATAGATGGTGGAAGTGGACAGATAGGTGGTTTGATGCTGTCTGCTGATAATGTCTATGTAGATGGTGTAAGTGGATAGGCAGGTGATTTTATGCTGGCTGCTGATAATGTGTTGCATACATGGTGTAAGTGGATAGTTAGGTGGTTTGATGCTGGCTGCTGACATTGTGCTGAATAGATGGTGTAAGTAGGTAAGTAGGTGGTTTGCTGTTGGCTGCTGATAATGTGCTTTATACATGGTGTAAGTGGATCAGTAGGTGGATTGATGTTGGCTGCTAATAATGTGCTGTATACATAGTGTAAGTGGATAGGTAGGCTGTTTTATGCTGGCTGCTAATAATGTGCAGAGAGATGGTGTAAGTGGATAGGTTGGTGGTTTGACACTGGCTGTTGATAATGTGCTGTATAGATGCTGTAACTGGATAGGTAGGTGGTTTGATGTTTGCTGCTGATAATGTGAAGTATAGATGGTGTAATTGGATAGCTGGTGGTTTGATGCAGGCTGTTAATAATGTACTGTATAGATGGTGTAAATGGATAGGTGGATGCTTTGATGCTGCCTGCTGATAATGTGCTGTATATATGGTGTAAGTAGATAGGTAGGTGGTTTAGTGCTGGCTGTTGATAATATGCTGTATAGATGGTATAAGTGGAAAGGAAGGTGGTTAGGTGCTGGCTCTGATTATATGCTTTATAGATGATGTACGTGGATAGGTAGATTGTTTAATGCTGGCTACTGATAATGAGCTGTATAGATGGTGTAAGTGGACAGGCAGCTGGTTTGATGCTGGCTGCTGATAATGTACTGTATAAATGGTGAAAGTGGATAGGTAGGTGGTTTGATGCTGGCTGCTGATCACGTGCTGAATAGAAGGAGTAATTGGAGAGGTAGATGGTTTGATATTGGCTGCTGATAATGTGCTGTATAGATGGTGTAAGTGGACAGGCAGTTGGTTTGATGCTAGCTGCTGATAATGTACTGTATAAATGGTGAAAGTGGATAGTTAGGTGGTTTGACGCTGGCTGCTGATCACGTGCTGAATAGAAGGAGTAATTGGAGAGGTAGATGGTTTGATATTGGCTGGTGATAATGTGCTGTATAGATGGTGTAAGTGGATAGTAAATGGTTATATGCTGGCTGCTGATAATGTGCTGTAATAATAGTGAAAGACGATAGGTAGGTGGGTTGATGCTGGCTGCAGATAATGTCAATACAGATGGGGTAACTGGACAGGTAGGTGGTTTTATGCTAGCTGCTGATAATTTACTGTATAGATGGTGTAAGTGGATAAGTAGGTGGTTTGGTGCTGGATGCTGATAATGTGCTGTATAAGTGGTGTAAGTTGATAGGTCGGTGGTTTGATGTTGGTGGCTAATAATATGCTGTATAGATGGTGTAATTGGATCAGTAGGTGATTTGATACTGGCAGCTGATAATGTGCTGTATAGATGGTGTACATGGATAGGTAGGTGATTTGATGCTGGCTGCTGATAATATACTCTACAGATGGTGTAAGTGAATAGGTAGGTGGTTTGGTTCTGGCAACTGATACTGTGCTGTATAGATGGAGTAAAAGGATAGGTAGGTCGGTTTAATGCTGTCTTCTGATAATGTGCTGTTTCAATCCTGTAAGTGGATAGGTAGGTAGTTTGATGCTGTCTGCTGATAATGTTATGTGTAGATGCTGTAAGTGTATAGGTAGGTGGTTTGGTGATGGCTGCAGATAATGTTCTCTATAGATGGTGTCAGTGGATAGGTAGGTGGTTTGATGCTGGCAGTTGATAATGAACAGTATAGATAGTGTACTTTGAGTGGTAGGTGGATTGATGCTGACTGCTGGTAATGCACTGTATAGATGCTGTAAGTGGGGAAGTAGGTGGTTTAAAGCTAGCTGCTGATAATTTGCTGTATAGGTGATGTAAGTGAGTAGATAGGTTATCTGAGGCTGGCTGCTGATAATGTGCTGTAGAGATGGTGTAGGTGCATAGGTAGGTTGTTTGGTGCTGGCTGCTTATAATGTGATGTATAGGTAGTGTAAGTGGATAGGTAGGTGGTTGGGTGCCAGCAAATGATACTGGGCTGTATTGAGGGAGTAAAAGAATAGATAGGTGGTTTGATGCTGTCTGCTGATAATGTGCTGTATTGATGCTGTAAGTGGATAGGTAGGTGGTTTGATGCTGGCTGCAGATTATGTAATGTATAGATGGAGTACGTATATAGGTAGGTGGTATGGTGATGGCTGCTGCTAATGTGCTGCACAGATGGTGTAAGTGGTTAGGTAGGTAGTTTGTTGTTGGCTACCGATAATTTGCTGTGTAGATGGTTTAAGTGGTAGGTCAGTGGTTTGTTGCTGGCTTTTGATAATGTGCCGTAGACATGGTGTAAGTCGATCAATAGGTGACTCTATGCTTTTAGCTGATAACTTGCTGTATAGATGGTGTACATGGATAGGTAGGTGGGTTTGTGCTGGCAACTGATACTGTGCTGTATAGATGGAGTAAAAGGATAGGTAGGTGGTTTGATGCTTGCTGCTGATAATGTGCTGTATAGATGCTGTAAGTGGATAGGTAGGCCATTTGATGCTGCCTGTTGATAATGTGCTGTATAGATGGTGTAAGTGGATAGGTAGGTGGTTTGATGCTGGCTTTTATTAATGTGCTGTGTAAATGGTGTAGGGGAATAGGTAAGTGGTTTGATGCTGACAGCTGATAATGTGCTGTATAGATGGTGTACATGGATAGGTAGGTGGCTTGATGCTGAGTTTTAGTAATGTGCTGTATAGACGGAGTAAGAGGATAGGTAGGTGGTTTAATGCTGGCTGCTGATAATGTGCTCTATAGGTGGTGTATGTTGGTAGGTAGGTGGTTTGTTTCTGTCTGCTGATAATTTTCTGTATAGGTGGTGTGAGTGGATATGTTGGTGGTTTCAGGCTGGCTGCTGATAATGTGCTGTATAGATGGTGTAAGTGGTTAGCTTGGGTGTTTGATGCTGGCTGCTGATAATGTGATGTATAGGTATTGAAAGTGGACAGTTAGGTGGTTTGATGTTGACTGCTGATAATGTGCTGTTTAGATGCTGTAATTGGATAGGTAGGTGGTTTGATGATGGCAGCTGATAATGTGCTGTATAGATGGTGTGTGTGGATAGGTAGGTGGGTTGATGCTGCCTGCTGATAATGTGCTCTATAGATTGTGTACATGGACTGATCGATGGTTTGATGCTGGCTGCTGATAATGTGCTCTATAGATAGATGGTGTACATGCATAGGTAGGTGGTTTGAGGCTGGCCGCTGATAATGTGCTGTATAGATTTTGTACATGAACTGGTAGGTGGGTTGAAGCTGGCTGGTGATAATGTGCTGTATAGATGTTGTATTTGGGTGCGTAGGTCATTTGATGCTGGCTGCTGATAATGTGCTATATAGATGCTGTAAGCGGATAGGTATTTGATTTGATGCTGGCTGCCGATAATCTGCTGTATAGGTAGTGTAAGTGAATAGGCAGGTGATTTACTGCTAGCTGATGATAATGTGCTGTATAGATGGAGTAAGAATATAGGAAGGTGGTTTGTTGCCGCCTGCCGACAATGTGCTGTATAGATGACTGGATAGGTAAGTGGATTGCTGCTGGCTGCTAATTTAGTGTATAGATGGGTAAGTGGATAGGTAGGTGATTTGATGCTGGCTGCTGATAATGTGCTGTATAAATAGTGTATGAGGATTGGTAGGTGGTTTGATGCTGGCTGCTGATAATGTGGTGTATAGTTGGTGTAATTGGGTAAGTTGGTGGTTTGATGCTGGCTGCTGATAATGTGCTGTATAGTTTCTGTAAGTGGGTAGGTAAAATGTTTGAGTCAGGCTGCTTATAATGTACTGAATAGATGGTGTAAGGGATAGGTAGGTAGGAGGTTTGATGCTGTCTGCTGATAATGTGCTGTATAAATGGTGTAAGTGGATAGGTAGGTGGATTGATATTGGCTCCTTTTAATGTGCTTTATAGTTGGTGTATGTGGATAGGAAGGTGGTTTGATACTGGCTGCTGATAATGTTCTGCATAGATGTTGTAAGTGGATAGGTAGGTGGCTTGATGCTGGCTGCTGATAATGTGCTGTATAGATAGTGTAAGTGGATAGCTATGGGGTTTGATGCTGGCCACTGATAATGTGCTGAATAGTTAATATAATTAGGTAGGTAAGGGGTTTGATGCTGGCTTCTGACAATATGCCGTATAGATCTTGTTAGTGTTTAGGTAGGTGGTTTGATGCTGGCTGCTGATAATATGCTGTATAGATTTTGAAAATGGGAAGGTAGATAGTTTGCTGCTGGCTGCTGACAATGAGCTGAATAGATGGTGAAAGTGAGCAAACAGGTGGTTTGATGCTGCCAGCTGATAATGTGTTGTAATGATAATGTAAGTTGGTAGGTAGGTGTTTTGATGCTGGCTGCTGATCAGGTGCTGTATAGCTGTTGTAAGTGGATAGGTAGGTGGTTTGATGCTGTCTGCTGATAATGTGCTGTATGATGGTATAGGTGGATAGGTACATGGTTTAATGCTGGCTGCTGATAACGTGCTGTGTAGATGTAAGTGGATGGATAGGTGGTTTGATGCTGGCTGCTTATAATGTGCTGTTAGATGATGTAAGTGGATAGGTAGGTGGTTTGATGATGTCTGCTGATAATGTGTGGTATAGATGGTGTATGTGGATAGGAAGGTGGTTTGTTGCTCGATGCTAATAATGTGCTGTATAGATGATATAAGTAGGTAGGTGGTTGGATGCTGGCTGCTGATAATATGCTTTATAGATGGTGGAAGTAGGTAGATGGTGATTTCATGCTGGTTGCTGATAATGCACTGTGTAGATGGTGCAAGTGGATAGGTAGGTGGTTTGATTCTGGCTGCTGCTGATGTCTGTATAAATGGTGCAAATGGGTAGGTCGGTGGTTTGATGCTGCCTGCAGATAATGTCTATACAGAAGGGGTTAGTGGATAGGTAGATTGCTTGATGCTAGCTGCTGATAATTTGCTGTATAGCTGGTGTAAGTGGATAGGTAGGTGGTTTGATGCTGGCTGCTGATAATGTGCTGCATAGATGGTGTAAGTGGATAAGTAGGTTGTTTGGCGCTGGCTGTTAATAATGTGCTGTATAAATGATGTAAGTGGAGAGGTAGGTGGTTAGTTGCTGGCTTCATAATGTGCTCTATAGATGGTGCAAGTAGGTATGTAGGTGGTGTGATGCTGGCTGCTGATAATGTGCTGCATAGGGGTGTATGTGGATAGGTAGATGGTTTGATGCTGGCTACTTATAATGTGCTCTATTGGTGGTGTAAGTGGACAGGTAGGTGGTTTGATGCTAGCCCCTGATAGTATCCTGTATAGATGTAAGTGGATAGTCAGGTGGTTTAATGCTGACTGTGGATAATGTGCTGTATAGCTGGTGTAACTGGATAGGTAGGTGGTTTGATTCTTGTTGCTGCTGGTGTCTGTATAAATGGTGCAATTGGGTAGGTCGGTGGTTAGATGCTGGCTGCGGATAATGTCTATACAAATGTGGTAAGGTTGCTGCTAATAATTTGCAGTATAGCTGGTGTAAGTGGATAGGTAGGTGGTTTGATGCTGGCTGCTGATAATGTGCTGTATAGGTGGTGTAAGTGGATAGGTAGTTGGATTGATAATGACTTTTGATAATGTGCTGTATAGGGTGCTTAAGTGAATATGTATGTGGTTTGGTGCTGGCTGTTGATAATGTGCTGTATAAATGATGTAAGTGGATAGGTGGATGGTTTGATGCTGGCTGCTGATAATGTGCTGTATAGATGGTGTGATGGTGTAAGTGGATAGGTAGATGGTTTGATGCTGGCTGTTGATCATGTTCTGTATTGATGGTGTAAGTGGATAGGTAGAGGGACTGATGCTGGCAGCTGATAATGTGCTTATAGATGGTGTAGGTGGATAGGTAGGTGGTTTGATGCTGGCTGGTGATAATGTCTGTATAGGCGGTGTAAGTAGATTGGTAGGTGGTTTGATGCTGGCTACTGATAATGTGCTGTATAGATGGTGCAAGTGGATAGGTAGATGGTTTGATGCTGTCTGGTGATAATGTCTGTATAGATGTATTAAGTGGATACAGAGGTGGTTTGATCCTGTGTACTGATAATGTGCTGTATAGATAGTATAAGTGGATAGGTAGGATGTTTTATGCTGGCTCCTAATAATGTGCCAAGGGATGGTGTAAGTGGATCGGTTGATGGTTTGAATACTGGCTGCTGATAATGTGCTGTTAAGATGGCATAAGTGGGTAGGTGGGTGTTTGATGCTGGGTACTGATAATGACTGTACAGATGGTGTAAGTGGATAGGTAGGTCATTTGATGCTGGCTACTGATAATGTGCTGTATAGGTCGTGTAAGGGGATATGCAGGCAGATTGATGCTGGCTGCGGATAATGTGCTATATAGATGGGGTAATTGGACAGGTATGTGATTTAATGCTGGCTCCTGATAATGGACTGTATAGTTGGTGTAAGTGGATAGGTAGGGGGGTTGATGCTGGCTGCTGATAATGTACTGTATAGATGGTGTAAGTGGGTAGGTAGGATGTTTGAGGCTGGCTGCTGATAATGTGCTGTATAGATGGTGTACATGGGTAGGTAGGATTTTTGAGGCTGGCTGCTGATAATGTGCTGTATAAATGGTGTACGTGGATAAGTAGGTGGATTGAGGCTGGCTGCAGATAATGTGTTTTATAGATGGTGTAAGTGGGTAGGTAGGTGGTTTGAGGCTGGCTGCTGATAATGTGCTATATAGATTGTGTAAGTGGATAGGTAGGTGGTTTGATGCTGGCTGCGGATATTGTGCTGTATACATTGTGTAAGTGGATAGGTATGTAGTTTTGTGCTGGCTTCTGATAATGTCCTGTATAGGTGGTGTAAGTGGGTAGGTAGGTGGTTAGAGGCTTGCTACTGATAATGTGGTATATACATGGTATAAGTGGATAGGTTGGTGTTTGATGCTGGCTGCTGATAATGTGCAGTATAGGTCATGTAATTGGATAGCTGGTGAGTTGATGCTTGCTGCTGATAATGCGCTTTATTGATGGTGTAAGTGGATGGGTAGGTGGTGTGATGCTTGCTGCTGATAATGTGCTGTATAGATGGTGTATGTGGATAGGTAGGTGGTTTGATGCTGTCTGCTGATAATGGGCTGTGTAGATGGTATAAGTAAACAGGGAGATGGATTTATGCTGGCTGTTGATAATGTGCTGTATACATGGTGTAACTGGATAGGTAGGTGATTTGATTGTAGCTGCTGCTAATGTCTGTATTGATGGTGCAAGTGGCTAGTTCGGTGGTTTGATGCAGGCAGCAGATAATTTCTATACACATGGGGTAAGTGGATAGGTAAGTGGTTTGATGCTAGCTGCTGATAATTTGCTGTATAGATGGTGGAAGTGAATACATAGGTGGTTTGATGCTGGTAGCTGATAATATCCTCTATAGAAGATGTAAGTCGATGGGTAGGTGGTTTGATCCTGGCTGCTTATAATATGCTATACAGATCCTGTAAGGGGATAGGTACGTGGTTAATGTTGGCTGTTGATAATGTGCTGTATAGATGGTGTAAGTGGATAGGTAGGTGGTTTGGTGCTGGCTGCTGATAATGTGCTGTATAGATGGAGTAGGTAGATTGGTCGGTGGTTTGGTGATGGCTTCTGATAATGTGCTGTATAGATATTGTAACTGGATAGGTCAGTGGTTTGTTGCTGGCTGCAGATAATGTGCTGTATAGATGGTATAAGTGGATAGGTAAATGGTTTGATACTGGTAGCTGATAATGTGAAGTATAGATGGTGTATATGGATAGGTAGTGGGGTTGATGCTGGCTGCTGATAATGTGCTCTATAGATTGTGTACTTGGATTGGTAGGTGGTTTGATGCTGGCTGCTATAATGTGCTGTATACATGATGCACATGCATAGGGAAGTGGTTTGAGGCTGGGTGCTGATAATGTCCTGTAGATGGTGTACATGGACTGGCAGATGGGTTGATGCTGGCTAGTGCTATTGATAATGTGCTGTATAGATGGTGTATGTGGGTAGGTAGATGTTTGATTCTGGCTGCTGAACATGTGCTGTATAGATGCTGTAAGTGGACATGTATGTGATTTGATGCTGGCTGCTGATAATCTGCTGTATAAGTAGTGTAAGTGAATAGGTAGGTGGTTTAGTGCTGGCTGCTGATAATGTGCTGTATAGATGGAGTAAGAGTATAGGTAGGTGGTTTGGTGATGGCTGCTGACAATGTGCTGTATAGAAGGTGTACATGAATAGGTAGGTGGTTTGTTGCGACCTGCTGATAATGTGCTGTATAGATGGTATAATTGGATAGGTAAGTGGTTTGCTGCTGGCTGATAATAATGTGCATAGATGGGTAAGTGGATAGGTAGGTGGTTTGATGCTGGTGGTTGATGATGTGCTGTATAGATGGTGTACATGGATAGGTAGGTGGTTTGATGCTGGCTGCTAATAATATGCTGTATAGATGGTGTACGTGGATTGGTATGTGGTTTGATGCTGGCTGTTGATAATGTGCTGTATAGGTGTTGTAAGTGGGTAGGTAGTAGGCTTGAAGCAGGATGCTTATAATGTACAGTATAGATGGCGTACATGGGGATTCACTTTATAACCTCGAAATGCTGAAATATCGAATTTCAGTATCTCGAGACTATAAAACCGAATCCACAAAACACCGACAAACAAAAACCGGGAAACCACATAACAAAAACCGAAACACACATTACACTAAACATACAACACAACACCCACATCACAACATAAACAAAAAAAACACACATACACAACTCACACACATAAGCAGGGGGCTGCGCTTCAACACCCCACTACTTATATATTCTAACTCGAGATCGCACAAACACAACACAAAAGCTCACACACACGCATTCTCCAATCCCTCACACACACTCTAACTCCCACTCAAAACCCTTACAAAACACTCACTTACCTGACATAACACCTACATCCAAACATGGCACCGCGCACCAACAAAACACAAACCCGGACATTACATAGCGCAACTTCATAACTGCGAATTCGACATATTTTCGACATACATCAAATTTGCGATTATGAACGTTCGCTATTTTTAACATTCGACTTTATAGCTTCGAGATACTGAAATTCGACATTTCAGTATTTCGATGTTATAAAGTGAACCCGTACATGGATATGTAGGTGGTTCTTATGCTGGCTGCTGATAATGTGCTGTGTAGATGGTGTACGTGGGTAGGTAAGTGGTTTGCTGCTGGCTGCTGATAATGTGCTTTATAGATGGTGTAAGTAGGTAGGTGTGGGTTTGATGCTGGCTGCTGATAATGTGCTGAATAGATGATATAAGTAGATAGGTAGGGGGTTTGCTTCTGACTACTGACAATATGTGGTATAGATGGTGTTAGTGTTTAGGTAGGTGAATTGATGCTAGCTGCTGATAATGTGCTGTTTAGATGATGTACGTGGATAGGTGTGCGGTTTGATGCTGGCTGATGATAATGTGCTGAATAGATGATATAAGTAGATAGGGAGGGGGTTTGATGCTGGCTGCTGACAATATGCTGTATTGATGGTGTAAGTGGGTAGGAAGGTGGTTTGATGCTGGCTGCTGATAATTTGCTACATAGTTGGTGTAAGTGTGTAGATAGGAGGTTTGAGGCAGGCTGCTTATAATGTACTGTATAAATGGTGTAAGTTGATATGTAGGGGGGCTGATGCTGGCTGCTGATAATGTGCTGTATAAATGGTGTAAATGGGTAGGTAGATGATTTGCTGCTGGCTGCTGATAATGTGCTGAATAGATGGTTAATGTGGGCAGGCAGATGGTTTGATGCTGGCTGCTGATAATACGTGTAAGTGGATAGGTAGGTGGTTTGATTCTTGCTGCTGATAATGGTTGCATAGATGGTGCAAGTGGGTAGTTCGGTGGTTTGATGCTGGCTGTGGATAATGTCTGTACAGATCAGGTGGATTGATGCTGCATTCTGATAATATGCTGTATAGATAATGTAAGTGGGTAGGTAGGTGGTTTGATGCTGGCTGCTGATAATGCACTGTATAGATGGTGTAAGTGGATAGGTAGGTGGTTTGATGCTGGCTGCTGATAATGTGCTGTATTATGGTATAAGTTGATAGGTACGTGGCTTGATACTGGCTGCTGATAACCTGCTGTGTAGATGGTGTAAGAGAATGGGTAGGTGGTTTCATGCTGGCTGCTTATAATGTGCTGTTTAGATGATGTAAGTGGATAGGTAGGTGGTTTAATGCTGCCTGCTGATAATATGCGGTTTAAAAGGTGTATGTTGAAAGGTAGGTGGTTTGATGCTCAATGCTGATAATGTGCTGTATAGATGGTGTAAGTGGGTAGGTAGGTGATTTGATGCTGGTTGCTGATAATGTACTGTATGAATGCTGTAACTGGAGAGGTAGGTGGTTTGTTGCTGGCTTGATAATGTGCTCTATAAATGGTGTAAGTGGGTAGGTAGGTGGTGTGATGCTGGCTGCTGAAAATGTGGTGTATAGGTTGTGTAAGTGGATAGGTAGGTGGTTTGATGCTGGCTGCTGATAATGTGCTGTTTAGATGGTGTAAGTGGACAGGTAGGTGGTTTAATGCTGGCTCCTGATAATGTCCTGTATAGATGTTGTAAGTGGATAGGAAGGTGGTTTGATGCTGGCTGCTGATAATGTGCTGTTTAGATGATGCACATAGATAGGTAGGTGGTTTGATGCTGAATGCTGATAATGTGATGTATAGATGGAGTAACTAGATAGGTAGGTAGTTTGATTCTAGCTGCTGCTGATATCTGTATAGATGGTGCAATTGGGTAGGTCGGCGATTTGATGCTGGCTGTGGATAATGTCTGTACAGATGGGGTAAGTGGATAGGTAGTTGGCTTGATGCTAGCTGCTGATAATTTTCTGTATAGATGGTTTAAGGGATAGGTATGTGGTTTGATGCTGGCTGCTGATAATGTGCTATATAAATGCTGAAAGTGGACAGGTAGGTGGTTAGGTGCTGGCTGTGATAATGTGCTCTATAGATGGTATATGTGGGTAGGTAGGTGGTGTAATGCTGGCTGCTGATAATATGCTGTATAGGTGGTGTAAGTGGTTTGATGCTGGCTGTTCATAAATGTGCTCTATAGATGGTGTAAGTGGACAGGTAGGTGGTTTGATGCTGGGTCCTGATAATGTCCTGTATACATGTTGTAAGTGAATGGAAAGGTGGTTTGATGCTGGCTGCTGAATATGTGGTGTATAGATGGTGCAAGTGGATAGGTAGGTGGTTTGATGCTGATTGCTGATAATCTTCTGTATAGATGGTGTAACTGGATAGGTAGGTGGTTTGATTCTGGCTGCTTCTAATATCTGCATAGATGGTGCAAGGGGGTAGGTCGATGGTTTGATGTTGGCTGCAGATAATGTGCTGAATTGATGGTGTAAGTGGATAGCTAGATTGATTGATGCTGGCTGCTGATAATGTGCTTATAGATGGTGTAAGTAGTTAGGTAGGTGGTTTGATGCTGGCTGGTAATAATGTCTGCATAGATGGTGTAAGTAGATAGATAGGTGGTCTGATGCTGGCTAGTGATAATTTGTGTATAGATGGTGTAATTGGATTGGTAGGTGGTTTGAGTCTGGCTGCTGATAATGTGCTGTATAGCTGGTGAAAGTGAATAGGTAGATGGTTTGATGCAAGCTGGTGATGACTTCTGTATAGATTATGTAAGTGGATAGGTAGGTAGTTTGAATCTGGGTACTGATAATGTGCTGTATAGATAGTGCTAGTGGATAGTTAAGATTTTTAATGCTGGCTGCTAATATTGTGCAGAGAGATGGTTTAACTGGATAAGTAGGTGATTTGATACTGGCTCTGATAATGTGCTGTGTTGATGGTGTAAGTGGATAGGTTGGTGGTTTGATTCTGGCTGCTGATAATGTGCTCTATAGATGGTATAAGTGGTAGTTAGGTGGTTTGTTGCTTTCTGCTAATAATGTGCTGTATATGTGGTGTAAGTAGATATGTGGTTTGATATTGGCTGCTGGTAAAGTGCTCTATAGATGGTAATAGTGGACAGGTTGGTGGTTATGCTGGCTCCTTATAATGTCCTGTACAGATGGTGTAGGTGGATATGTAGGTGGTTTGATGCTGGCTGCTGATAATGTGCTGTATAGATGGTTTAAGTGGATAGATAGGTGGTTTGATACAAGCTGCTGATAATGGGCTTTTTAGATGGTGTAAGTGAACAGGGAACTGGCTTGATGCTGGCTGTTGATAATGTGCTGTATAAATGGTGTAAGTGGATAAGTAGGTGGTTTGATTCTGCCTGCTGATAATGTGGTGTATAGATGGTGTAAGTGGATAAGTATGTGGTTTGATGCTGGCTGCTGCTAATGTCTGTATAGATGGTTCAAGTGGTTAAATCGGTGGTTTGATGCTGGCTGCGGATAATGTCTATACAGATGGGGTAAGTGGATAGGTGGGTGGTTTGCTGCTAGCTGCTGATTATTTGCTCTATAGATGGTGGAAGTGGATACGTAGGTGGTTTGATGCTGGTGGCTGATAATATGCTGTATAGAAGATGTAAGTGGATGGGTAGGTGGTGTGATCCTCCTGCTTATAATGTGCTATACAGATCCTGTAAGTGGAAGTAAGCTGGCTGTTGATAATGTGCTGTATGGGGGTGTAAATGAAAAGGTAGGTGGTGTGTATCTGGCTGCTGATAGTGTGCTGTATTGATGGTGTAAGTGGATAGGTAGGTAGTTTGGTGCAGGCTCTTTATAATGTGCTCTGTAGCTGGAGTAAGATTGGTCGGTGGTTTGGTGACGGCTGCTGATATTGTGCTGTATAGATGGTGTAACTGGATAGGTAGGTGTTTTTTTTGCTGGCTGTAGATAATGTGCTGTATAGATAGTTTAAGTTGATGTGTCACTGGTTTGGTACTGACTGCCGATAATGTGCTGTATAGATGGTGTAAGTGGATAGGTTGGTGGTTTGGTGCTGGCAGCTGATAATGTGCAGTATAGATGGTGTAAGTGGATAAGTAGGTGGGTTGATGCTGGCTGCTGATAATGTGCTGTATAGATGGTGTACATGCATAGGTAGGTGGTCTGAGGGCGGGCGCTGATAATGTGCTGTATAGATGGTGCACGTGGACTGGTAGTTGGGTTGATGCTGGCTGGTGATAATGTGCTGTATAGATGGTGTATTTGGGTAGGTAGGTGGTTTGATGCTGGCTGCTGATAATGTGCTATATAGATGCCGTAAGTGGATTGGTATGTGATTTGATGCTGGCTGCCGATAATCTGCTGTATAGGTAGTGTAAGAGGATAGGTAGGTGGATTTGTGCTGGCTGCTGATAATGTGCTATATAGATGGAGTAAGAGGATAGGTAGGTGGTTTGGTGATGGCTGCTGAAAATGTGCTGTACAGAAGGTGTACATGGAAAAGTAGGTGGTTTGTTGCCACCTGCCGATAATGGTCTGTATAGATGGTATAATTGAATAGGTAAGTGGTTTGTTGCTGGCTGCCGATAATGTGCTGTATAGATGGGTAAGTGGTTAGGTAGGTGTTTTGATGCTGGCAGCTAATAATGTGCCTTATAGATGGTGTACATGGATAGGTAGGTGGTCTGATGCTGGCTGCTGATAATGTGCTGTACAGATGGTGTAAATGTGTAGGGAGATGGTTTGCTACTGGCTGCTGATAAAGAGCTGAATAGATGGTGAAAATGGGCATGCAGTTCATTTGATGCTGGCTGCTGATTATGTGCTGTATGATGGTATAAGTTGATAGGTCAATGGTTTGATGCTGGCTGCTGATAACATGCTGTTTAGCTGATGTAAGTAAATAGGAAGGTGGTTTGATGCTGGCTGCTGATAATGTGCAGTATGGATGGTGTATCTTGATAGGTAATTGGTTTGATACTCGATGCTGATAATGTGCTGTTTAGATGATGTAAGTAGGCAGGTGTTTTGATGATGGCTGCTGATAATGTACTGTATAGATGGTGTAAGTGAATAGGTAGAGGGGTTGATGCTGGCTGCTGATAATGTGCTGTAAAGGATGGTGTAAATGGGTAGGCAGCTGGTTTGATGCTGGGTGCTGATAGTGTGCTGTATAGATGGTGTAAATGAGTAGGTAGAATATTTGCTGCTGGCTGCTGATAATGAGCTGAATATATGGTGAAAGTGGGCAGGCAGGTTGTTTGATGCTGGCTGCTGATAATGTGCTGTATGATGGTATGAATTGATAGGTGCATGGCTTAATGCTGACTGCTGATAATGTTCTGTGTAGATGGTGTAGGTCTATGGGTAGGTGGTTTCATGCTGGCTATTTATAATGTGCTGTTTAGATGATGTTAGTTGATAGGTAGTTGGTTTAATGCTGGCTGCTGATAATGTGCAGTATAGATGGTGTATGTTAATAGGTAGGTGTTTTGATGCTCAATGCTGATAATGTGCTGTATAGATGATGTCAGAAGGTATGTGGTTCGACGATGGCTGCTGATAATGTGCTGTATAGATGGTATAAGTGGAAAGGCAGGTCATTTGATGCTCCCTGCAGATAATGTGCTGTATAGATGGTATAAGTGGATAGGTAGGTGGTTTGTTGATGGATACTGCTAATGTGCTGTATAGATGGTGTAAGTGGGAAAATAGGTGATTTGATGCTGGCTGCTGATAATGTGCTGTATAGATGGTATAACTGGATAGGTAGATGGTTTGATTCTGATTGCTGCTGATGTCTGTATAGATGGTGCATGTGGGTAGGTCAGTGGTTTGATGCCGGCAATGGATAATGTCTATACAGATGGGGTAAGTGGATAGGTAGATGGTTTGATGCTATCTGCTGATAATTTGCTGTATTGATGGTGTAAGAGGATTGGTAGGTGGTTTGATGCTAGCTGCTGATAATGTGCAGCATAGATTGTGTAAGTGGATAGGAAGGTGGTTTGGCGCTGGCTGTTGATAATGTGCTGTATAAATGCTGTAAGTGGAGAAATAGGTGGTTAGGTGCTGGCTCTGATAATGTGCTCTATAAATGGTAAAAGAGGGTAGGTAGGTGGTGTGATGATGGCGGCTTATAATATGCTTTATAGATGGTATAAGTGGACAGTTAGGTGGTTTGATGCTAGCTCCTGATAATGTCCTATATACATTTTGTAAGTGGATCGGAAGGTGGCTTGATGCTGGCTGCTGATAATGTGCTGTATAGATGGTGCAAGTGGATAGGTAGGTGGTTTGATGCTGACTGCTGATAATGTGCTGTATAGATGGTGTAACTGGATAGGTAGGTGGTTTGATTCTGGCTGCTACTAATGTCTGTATAGATTGTGCAAGTGGGTAGGTCGGTGGTTTGATGCTGGCTGCGGATAATGTCTACACAGATGGGGTAAGTGGATAGGTAGATGCTTTGATGCTAGCTGCTGATAATTTGCTGTAAAGATGGTGGAAGTGGATAGGTAGGTGGAGTGATGCTTGCAGCTGATAATGTGCTGTATAGATGGTGTACGTGGATTGGTAGGTGGTTTGATGCTGGCTGCTGATAATGTGCTGTATTGATGGTGTAAGTGGATAGCTAGATGGATTGATGCTGGCTGCTGCTGATGTGTTTATAGATCATGTAAGTTGATAGGTAGGTGGTTAGATGCTGGCTGGTGATAATGTCTGCATAGATAGTGTAAGTAGATAGGTAGGTTGTTTGATGCTGGCTGGTGATAATTTCTGTATAGATGGTGTAATTGGACTGGTAAGTGGTTTGATTCTGGCTGCTGATAATGTGCTGTATAGATAGTGCAAGTGGATAGGTAGGATGCTTAATGTTGGCTGCTAATAATGTGCCGAGATATGATGTAAGTGGATAGGTAGGTGATTTGATACTGGCTACTGATAATGTGCTGTATAGATGGCATAGGTTGGTGTTTGATGCTGTGTACTGATAATGTCTGTACAAATGGTGTAAGTGGATAGGTAGGTCTTCTGATGTTGGCTGCTGATAATGTGCTGTATAGGTGGTGTAAGGAGATATGTAGGTGGTTTCATGCTGGCTGCTGAAAATGTGCTCTATAGATGGGGAAATTGGACAAGTATGTGGTTTGATGTTTCTCCTAATAATGTACTGTATAGTTGGTGTAAGTGGATAGGTAAAGGGGTTGATGCTGGCTGCTGATAATGTGTTGTATAGATGGTGTAAGTGGACAGGTAGGATGTTTAAGGCTGACTGCTGATAAAGTGCTGAATAGATGGTGTATGTGGATAGGTAGGTGGATTGATGCTGGCTGCTGACAATACTAGAAGTCTAAACCTCAAAATGCACTCTCTCGAGGCACTCCTAAAAATGGAGAACATTGATATCTGTGCAGTAACTGAGACCTGGTTCAAGGCTCCAGAGAGCACCCCTGCAATACCAGGCTACAACTCTTACCACACTTTTTGGCCACCAAACCAGGACCAAAACACTAAAGGTGGGGGAGTGCCAATATTCACCAAGGATATTCACACCACCAGGCTAGTTTCCCAACACAATGTGTCTGACATTCTCCAGGTGCAACTAACACTAGGTAAGACTGCAATCTAAATTGTAGCTTGCTACAGATCCCCCACCATATCCCAATATTCTCACTACACCTTTCTAAACATACTAGAAAATAATAAGATAGAACCAAACACCCTATTACTGGGTGAGTTTAACTACCCTGCCATTAACTGGGAAAACTACTCATGTACCAACACCTTTGCCCAACAGTTCTTGGAATTCATAAATTCCAATGCCCTGGATTAACTAATCCATAGTCCCACCAGGGACTCCAATATCCTAGACCTGGTCTTTACCAACATGGGAAATTGATGCTCCACACCTATGGTCACCCCCTCGTTAGTCAGGTCTGACCATAAGGTAATCACCCTTAACATCCACATCCTACCCCCCCCCCCAGTAAGGAAACCTCCATAAAAAACTTCTCCAAAGCCAACTTTATGCTACTTAAGTCAGAAGTGACAAACTTCATGACACCCATGCAGACGGGAACTGAAAGTTCAACTGTTGAATCCTGCACTAAGGCACTGTACGAGCACATCCACTCATGCATGAATCGTGCCATACCAAACAGAACCAAGATGCTCTCATCCAAAAAAAGGAAGCCAATCTGGTGGTCCCCTGCCATAAACAAACTTTACAATAAAAGGAAGAAACTGTTGCAGAAAAGAGGAAAATCCCAGGATGCAAAAAACTCCCTTACCAGCCTCAGTAAGAAACTGAGATCCCTCATAAAATCCTCCAAAGCTAGTTACGAAAATAAACTTGCCAAAGATTCCAAAGACAACCACAAGGCATTCTATAACTATGTCAAGAGTCTAAATGGCAATGCTCAGATCTGCTCTGAGCTAAAACAGAATGGCATTAAATATACTGATCCCAAGGATATTGCCAATATCCAGGCAGATCAATTCAGTGCCAACTTCACCCCCCTCTCACCCCCTAAATGGCCCATGTCAATACCAGAAGATTGCCAAATTCTGGTAATAATGGCCACACAGGTAAAAAAACGCACTCTCCAAGGCTAAGAATACAGCATCCATGGGACCAGATGACATCCCGGGCTGTGTACTACATGAACTACAATATGAACTGGCACCTCACCTAAGTGTCATGTTTAATCATAGCCTCACCTCAGGTTTTGTGCCCACTGAGTGGTGCAGAGCTACAGTTATCCCACTCCACAAGGGGGGATCCACCTTGGATCCTGGAAACTACCACCCCATTAGTCTGACAAGCCTTATCTGCAAGGCAATGGAACGTATTATCATGGAACTTATAAACAAAGACATTGGCAACCTTCAAACACTGGACCCCACCCAGTTTGGGTTTGTGAAGGGCCGATCTTGTCTCCTGAACCTGATTGACTTATTCGAGTCTGTCTCCAGAGCCATGGACAAGGGTAAGGTGGTCCACACAGCCTATCTAGACCTTGCCAAGGCCTTTGACACCATCCCCCACTCTGGAATCATAGATAAACTTACTAAGTTGGGCATTAATCCCTACATCACCCAATGGGTTGCTAACTGGCTTACTGATAGAACCCACACTGTAAAAGTAGCCGACTCCAAATCCAGCTCCAGACAAGTGACAAGTGGAGTACCTCAGGGTTTAGTCCTGGGACCGCTCTTGTTTGGCATCTGCTTCTCTGAAGTACAGGCCAACACTAAGGGACTCTGGCTAACAAAGTTCGCAGATGACTGCAAACTGGGAGCCATTACTGGATCCCCAAATGATGTGGATACTCTACAAAAGGGCCTTACATAAACAGATGCTTGGTGCCAGAGCCATGGGCTCAAGCTCAATGCCAAGAAATGTATAGTTATCCCCTTTGGGAAAAAAACATGTATCCATGAATTACCATATAGGTGGCAGTACACTAAACACCGAAAGTGTGATAAGAGACTTAGGGACACAGGTGGACAGTGGTCTCACCGTCGATAACCACATCAGAAAATTCTTCTATGTGGCACACCTCATCACTAAGGGCTTTTCATCCAGAAAAAATGAGGTCATTGTCCCACTGTACTCATCCCTCATTAAACCCATTATAGAATACAACGCCCCGTTTGGTATGTACCTCTCAAGACATCTGCAACAATTGGAAGGGCCACAGAAATACCTCACTAAAAGAGTCACAAGCCTAAAGCAGATGCCCTACACTGACCGCCTTAAAAATCTCCAGCTATACTCTGTCGCATATCGTCTACTCAGAGGCGATCTCTGCTTAACATACAAGGCCATGTCAAACCAGAGCTGTTGGACATGCTACACTTAAAGAAATCCCAATCCCTCAGAGCCACACGCTCCAGGGATCTAAACCTTGTCAGCACAATAAACAATACATGCTAGATTGATAGTTTCCTGACCCAGAGACTCCCCAGACTCTGGAATAGATTGCCCATACATGTCAAGAAGAGTGCCTCTTTGGCCCTCTTCAAAAGGAACCTTGACGATTGGATGGGAGAAAGGAAAATCACCCCAGGGATCACGTCAGTCACCCTGCTAGACAGGGGTCCAGGGAAGTAAATAGTGTGGGAAGAAATAGCCAGGGAATTTTTTTAGCTAAAATAGCCAGGGAATTTTTTTGGCTAGGCTTGTATAGGCCCTAGGGCTGATAGCCTAGTACCAACCTATGAACCTATGAACCTATGAATCTATAAGATTGTGTAAGTGGGTAGGTAGGTGGTTTGAGGCTGGCTGCTGATAATGTGCAGTATAGGTGGTGTAATTGGAAAGGTAGGTGGTTTGATGATGGCTGCTGATAATGCACTGTATAGATGGTGTATGTGGGCAGGTAGGTTGTTTGGTCCTGGATGCTGATGATGGGCTGTATAGATTGTGTAAGTGGATAGGTAGGTAGTTGTTTGATGGCCACTGATAATGTCCTGTATAGGTGGTGTAAGTGGGTAGGTATGTGGTTTGAGGCTGGCTACTGATAATGTCTTATATAGCTGGTGTAAGTGGATAGGTATGTAGTTGATGCTGGCTGCTGATGTTGTTGTGTCTTTCAGCTTTTCCTGGTTAGGGGTCGCCATAGTGGAACTTCGGTCCGCTAATGATTGGCAGTAGATTTTTATGTGCCGAGTTGCCAGCCCTGACACACAACCTTCAATGAAGGTGCGCCCGTTCACGCATGTCTCCACACAGAATACGCTCTAGCTGAGAATCGAGCAGGAGAATGTCTTACTGTGAGGCAACAACGCTACCACAGCACCATCATGATGCTGGCTGCTGATAACATGCAGTATATATCATGTAATTGGATAGCTGGTGGGTTAATGCTGGCTGCTGCTCATGTGCTGTATTGATGGTGTAAGTAGATGGGTAGGTGGTATGATGCTGGCTGCTGATAATGTGCTGTATAGATGCTGTAAGTGGATAACTAGGTGGTTTGATCCTGTCTGCTGATAATGTGCTGTATAGATGGTCAAGTGGATAGGTAGGTGGTTTGGCGCTGGCTGTTGATAATGTGCTGTATAAATGCTATAAGTGGAGAGGTAGGTCATTAGGTGCTGGCTCTGATAATGTGCTGTATAGATGGTGTAAGTGGCTAGGTTGGTGGCTTGATGCTGGCTGCTGATAATGTGCTCTATAGATGGTGTAAGTGGTAGGAGGGGGATTTAATGCTTTCTGCTAATAATATGCTGTATAGGTGGTGTAAGTGGATAAGTAGGTGGTTTGGTACTGGCTGATGATAATGTGCTCTATAAATGGTAAAAGTTGACAGGTAGGTGGTTATGCTAGCTCCTGATAATGTCCTGTACAGATGGTAAAGGTGGATAGGTAGGTGGTTTGATGCTGGCTGCTGATAATGTGCTGTATAGATGGTGTACATGGATAGGTAGGTGGTTTGATGCTGGCTGCTGATAATGGGCTGTGTAGATGGTGTAAATGAATAGAGAGCTGGTTTGATGCTGGCTGTTGATAATGTGTTGTATAAATGTTGTAAGTGGATAGGTAGGTGGTTTGATGCTAGCTGCCGATCACGTGCTGTATAGATGGTGTAAGTGGAGAGGTAGATGGTTTGATGCTGGCTGCTGATAATGTGCTGTATACATGGTGTAAGTAGATAGGTATATGGTTTGATACTGGCTGCTGATAATGTGCTGAATAAATGGTGTAAGTGGATAGATAGGTGGGTTGAGGCTGGATGTTTATAATGTGCTGTATAGAGGGTGTAACTGGATAGATAGGTGGTTTGATTCTTGCTGCTTCTAATGTCTGTATAGATGGTGCAAGTGGTAAGGTTGCTGGTTTGATGCTGGCTGAGGATGATGTCTATACAGATGGGGTAAGTGCATAGGTAGGTGGTTTGATGCTAGCTGCTGATATTTTGCTGTATAGATTGTGGAAGTGGATATGTAGGTGGTTTGATGCTGGTGGCTGATAATATGCTGTATAGAAGATGTAAGTGGATGGGTAGGTGGTTTGATCCTCGCTGCTTATAATGTGCTATACAGATCCTGTAAGTGGATAGGTAGGTGGTTTAATGCTGGCTGTTGATAATGTGCTATATAGGGGGGTGTACATGGATAGGAAGGTGGGTTGGATCTGGCTGCTAATGTGCTGTGTAGATGGTGTAAGTGGATAAGTAGGTCATTTTGTGCTGGCTGTTTATAATGTGCTTTATAGATGGAGTAAGAGAATTGGTCAGTAGTTTGGTGATGGCTGCTGATAATGTGCTGTATAGATGGTGTAACTGGATAGGTAGGTGGTTTGTTGCCGGCTGCAGATAATGTGCTGTATAGATGGTTTAAGTTGATGGGTCAATGGTTTGGTGCTGGCTGCTGATAATATGCTGTATAGATGGTGTAAGTTGGTAGGTAGGAGTATGAGGCAGGCTGCTTATAATGTACAGTATAGATGGAGTAAGTGGATAGGTAGGTGGTTTGATGCTGGCTGCTGATAATGTGCTGCATAGATGGTGTAACTGGGTAGGAAGGTGGTTTGCTGCTGGCTGCTGGTAATGTGCTTTACAGATGCTGTAAGTGGATAGGTAGGTGGATTGATGTTGGCTGCTGATAATGTGCTTTATAGATGGTGTAAGTGGATTGGTAGGTGGTTTGATGCTGGCTGCTAATAATGTGCTGCATAGATTGTGTAAGTGGATGGGTAGGTGGATTGATGCTGGCTGCTGTTAATGTGCTGTTTAGATGGTGTACGTGGATAGGTGTGGGGTTTGATGCTGGCTGCTGATAATGTGCTGAATATATTATATAAGTAGATAGGTAAGGGGTTTGATGCTGGCTGCTGACAATATGCTGTATATATGGTGATAGTGATTAGGTAGGTGGTTTGATGCTGGCTGCTGATAATGTGCTGTACAGATGGTTTAAATGTGTAGGGAGATGGTTTGCTGCTGGCTGCTGATAAAGAGCTGAATAGATGGAGAAAGTTGGCATGCAGTTCGTTTGATGCTGGCTGCTGATAATGTGCTGTATGATGGTATAAATTGATAGGTACGTGGTTGACTCTGGCTGCTGATAACATGCTGTGTAGATGGTGTAAGTGGATGGGTAGGTGGATTGATGCTGGTTGCTTTTAATGTGCTGTTTAGATGATATAAGTGGATAAGCAGGTGGTTTGATGCTGGCTGCTGTTAATGTGCGGTATAGATGGTGTACGTTGATAGGTAGTTGGTTTGATGCTTGATGCTGATAATGTGCTGTATAAATGAAGTAAGTAGGAAGGTGGTTCAATGCTGTCTACTGATAATGTGCTGTATAGATGCTATAATTGTACAGGTAAGTGGTTTGCTGTTGGCTGCTGATAATGTTCTATGAGTTGGGTAAGTGCATAGGTAGGTGGTTTGATGCTGGTAGCTTATAACATGCTTTATTTATTTAGTTATTTATTTATTTATTTATTTATTTATTTATTTCCAGTTTGGTTACCAGGGAAGTCCACTGGGTCAACATGACCCATTTTCAGTGGAGGCCCCGGGAGAAAAGCTCCAAGAAAGCATTGTACAAGTTCAAATTACAATAAAATGCAGGAGTATACACGTTAACATTGTATTTGGGAAACAATAAGAATTTACAACAAGCATAGTTGGAAGAATCTGTTAAGAGAGAAGTTAAGGGTGATTCAGTTACTTTTGGTACAAGGGAAAATGAGTGTTGAGAGTGAGTATCAGTTAAATTACATTTGTTGAGGAATCAGATTATGCTTGCTTTATATACATAATTAAATTAGGAAGTAGAAAATTATTCACAATATTTACATTAATTACAGGTTTAGTCAAGTGAGCACAGCTCTAGCAATTTTAAGTTGATTAAAGATAGTGAAGCTAAAGAAGTGAAAGAGAGCTTGTAAAGGGTTATAGGTATGCGACTGTGGGAGATTTAGAGAGCTGTGTACCAGGGGAAAGGACCTCTAGGGCATAGAGATAGCAAGGATTAAATAGGGTGGGGGCAGGTGCATTTCCATTTAGTGGACAAGTGTTTGAAAAGTTAACTTTTGAAGTTGTCAGAGTTAGATGTGGTTCTTAGTGTGGAGGGAAGGGAATTCCATTTTTTACCTGGAGCATAAGAGGGGAGCAGTTGGCCAGCAAAGCACTTAGGTTTGTGGATAGCAATTAGATTCAGGTGCTCAGATCTAAGTGTTCTGTTAGGAATATAAGGGGAAAGGATATTAGCTAGAGCAGGGCATTTTGTGGGATGAAGTATAAGTCTATGTGCTGTGGATAGTTGCAGGTAGTCCAGGTGGTTAGAAATTTCTAGCCAATTCAAGGATTGAAGGGTGAGGCAATGATGGGTGGAATGTTTGCAATTGGTGGCAAATTTAGAGATTTTATTGTAGCAGTTTTCAAGTCTGGAGGTCGTAGAGGTGGACAGGTTGGTTAGGAGAGGAGCACCATATAATAAGGAAGGAAGAAGATATGTAGTGGCCAGAGTATGCCTAGTGGAATTAGAGAGAAAGCGATTGTTCCTATACAACATACCTAGCTTTTGGTGTTTTTTTTTAATATTTTGTTGAATGTAGGTGTCGAACTTGAGTTGTTCATCAACAGTTATGCCTAGGAGTTTAGCAGAAGGTACCACTTCTATGGGTGAGTTGGATTGGCTAAGGACTTTGAATTCATTTTTGTTATAGGAGTAGGTCTTAGAGGGGGGAATAGTAGGATTTTAGATTTATTTGCATTGAGAGGGAGAGGTGGTTTTGGTGCATCCAGTTTTCTGTTGTGGAGAATACAGTTTGAGTTTTTGTCAGCAGTTCAGGGAAGTTAGTAGCAGGGCAGACTAAGGTAGAATTGTTGGCATATTGAATGATTTTTGCATCTGGAATAGCAGTGTGGAAGTTATTGATGAAAATGTTGAAAAGCATGGGCCCGAGGATGGATCCCTGTGGTATGCCTGTTGGGGTAGGTAAGAAAGAAGAGATGGAGTTCTTCCATTTGACTGCCTGAGATCTGTCTGATAGATAACTAGAGAACCAGGATAGAGTTTTTGTTGAGAGGTGAAGGTTCGACAGATGGTTGAGTAAGTGGTTGTGAGAAACTGTGTCAAATGCCTTAGACAGATCTAGTAAAACAGTGGAAACTAGGTGTCCAGAGTCTCTAGCTTGATTGACAGTTTCAAGAAAAGAGAGAAGGGCAGTTATGGTGCTGTGGGCTGGGCAGAAACCATGCTAGGTGGGTGTGAGAAGATTGTTTTGGGTTAGGAATTGCATAAGTTGGCGGTGAATGCATTTTTCAAGGATTTTAGAGATTGAGGAGAGCAGAGCAATGGGGCGGAAATTAGAGACACTTGTATTTTGCCTCCTTTATGGAGAGGGATGATATAGGCTGAGCGCCAAAGTTTGGAGATGTAGGATTAATTTATGGATCTGTTTATAATGATGCTGATTGGGAGAGCAATACCATCTGCAGCATATTTTAGGTAGGAGGGGGGAATATTGTCAGGAGCATTACTGCATGGTTTGACTTTGGAAAGGAATTTTTTTATAAAGTTTGTGGAGACGGGTTTAAGCTCAAACAGAAGAGGAGGGTTGTTAGGAGAGTTTGGAGGCTGAGAGTGAGGGCCAGTTGGGTTATTGTTAGGAAAAGATTTGGTAAGGGCAGAGATGCTTTCTATGAAAAATTAATTGAATTCAGTGCCTAGTTCCGGGTTGGATTTGCTTAGGTCAGGACAGGGATTATTCTTTGAGCCTGGATGGAAGAGAGAGTTTATAGAATTCCATAATTGCTTTGAGTTTTTATTGTTATTGGACTGGAGCTTGATATAGTAGGCTTTTTTGTCCTTGGTGAATAGCTGTCTTACTAGGTTGCGGAGCTGTTTATATTGAAGTAGGGTAGTGGGCAGTTTATTATTTTGGTAGAGCTTCCAAAGTTTGTCTCTTTGGTGCATAGCCTGTTTTGTTTGTTTTGAAAGCCATGGAGCTGTATTAGTTTTTATTTGTTTATATCTTAGGGGGAATAGGGAGTTTAGGGTGTCAAATAAGATGGGGTTGAAGTAGTCTATGGCTTTGTCAAGGGGGAAGAGTTTTTAGAGTTTGCCAGTTCATTTGTTTGAGTAAGTTCGAGAAAGTGGTGGGGTTAAAGTTGGTGAGGTTATGAGTGTGAATGTATTGATGTTGGTATGGGCAAGAGCTAGTGGAGCGATGGATGAAGGCTGGGAGGTGGTCACTAATGGTATCTGGAATTGTGCCTGAGTTGGTTATTTTGTTAGGATTTGAGACTAGGATCCAATCTAAAGTGGAGCCAGGGGGATTTGTTTTATTAGGTTGAGTGATAGAGTGGATTATTTGAGTAAAGTTGTAGAGATTGATGGATAGGGATGGAGAGGGGTTAATTATTTTGTTCCAATCAATATTTACATCTCCTAAGATATAAGTTATGTAGTTAATTTTTGTGGATGCCCTTAAGAGAATCTCCTCAAGAGTTGAGCTATTATTACCAGGAGAGATATAGAGGGCAATGAAGCAAATATTTTTGTGCTTGTTTAGCTTAAGTAGTCCAGCAGTTAGTTTGGTGTTTTAGAATTGTGGGATTGGAATTTGGAGGGGAATTAAGGTGAGGAGGTTAGAGTAGACTAGGGCAGTGCCACCACCTTTTTTTTCCTAGTCAGTCATTTCTGAGAATATTGTATCCTTGGGGCAGGATCTCTGAGTCAGAGATGAAGGGTTTGAGCCAAGTTTCAGCTATGGCTAGGATGTCAGGTTGGTTGTGGTTTAGCCAAGTATGGAAGTGGTGAGCTTTGTTACAAAGACTCTGTGCATTGATAGTAATGATCTTTAGGTGATTAATGTGGGAGGAAGAAGTAGAGGGGTTGGTGTTATTACAGTAAGTAGGACTGGGGTTGGGATGGATATCACAGGCTTGGATTATGTTGATGAATGGAATGTCTTTTAGACATTTTGGTTTGCTAGGAATGTGTTCAGGGAGTTTTGAGATTAGATTAGGTGACGGTATCTTAGCTTTGCAGGTGAATTGAAGAATTTAGGGTGGAATAGGTGGAGAGGGTTGAGCTGAATGAGAAAGGGGGAGATAGAGTAGAAATGCGAGTAATAGTGAGGATGAGGATGAAATTGTATGGAGGTTACTTTTGTGGGCAGTAATTGACAAGTAAGGGAGGAATATGAGCTAGAATAGCATAAGGGAATTAGGAAGAAATAAAGGAGACACTGGACCTGGAAAGTGTGGTAATTTAAGGAGGTCATGTTAGATGAGAGAGAGAGATAAGTGTAGATGTGAAAGGGAGAGAAAGGCTGATAATGAAAGAGGGTTTATAGTGGGATTGAGGTTTTCTTGGAATTAAAGGAATGAGGAGGAGAGTATGGGTGAGTAGGTGGAGTATGACTGGAAGAGTGTGGGAGGGAGGGATTTTGGTGGGAGGAGATGAAAGGGGTGTAGTTATTGGGTAATACGACTAAGAGGGAGGGGCAAGTGATGAATAAGGGTAGGAGTACTGGGGCGGGTAGAAATTGGGGGCAGGGTAGGGGAGTGGAGTGAGCCCGCAGGGCGAATGGAGCGAGAAGGGCAAAAGAGGAAAGTGCATCAGAAAAATGTAACAGCAAGAAGCAGTTGAAATAACTAAAAAGAAGAGGTTTGTACTAGATTATATGATTCTTTCTTGTTTTACTTTTCAGGCAAGGTATTTTAGTCAGCTCTTACTGAGGGAGGCTGAATAAGGAGGGAGGAGATATTACCAGGTGTGAATATTAGATCACAGCTTTCTCTCTTGGCTAGAGGCCCTAGTGTGAGGATTAAACCTATTGGGTATATAAAGAGTGACTGGTGGGGTTGCGTAGGCAAGTGCTGCCACCTAAAGGTGGAGGGAGATAGTGAGCAGCAGGGATGAATCAATACAAATTCTAAGATAGGGCTAACAGGAGGGGGGGAGAAGGCAAGCAGTCTGTGGTGGGCTGCTAAAAACGCACACACGGAAAGTCAGACTAACTCAAAGGAAGTACAAGTTAGCAGAGAAATTAGTTGTAAGCACATACATTTACTCAATCTTGTAGGGGGGTCTTCTTAGTGGTAGCTTTCTAAGTACCAGGCAAGCAGGTGAACTCAAAGTGTCTTCAGGAGTTTGCCAGAGGTATTTCTTTGCTTAAAATGTAGGGAGGGAGCACCCAGGGAAAGTTACTATAGAAATGAGAGAGACACAACACAGTTAGTTAAACTTCAGGTAAAAAAGGTAAGAACAAGGGAAAGAAGGGGGGCCAGAAGGCAGAATAGAGCAGAGGGGATAATAAAGCAGAGCACAGATAATGGACAATAGGCTACAGAGAGGTATTATTTGAGCTTCAGAAATGAGATTTGAATAGTAACAGTTTTTGCAGATGAGTTATATATTAAAGATCCAGGACAGTTAGAGAGGAAGTAGTTGTTTCACAGTAAAGCATGGAGTAGACAGTAGTAAGCAAAGCAATATCCACTAGAAATACAGTATTAATCCATCATTACAGTGAAACTATAACATTAAAAAAGCAATTCAAACAGCTTCAGAACAGTGTAAAAAACAGTCATTTGATGCCCTTACAAACAGTCAGAATTGAGCAACGTGAGAGTAATACATTTAAACTGTAATAACTTCCAACAATATAGTGAAACCATGGGAGTATTTCAACAGTGCAGTAGTTTAAAGGTGAAAAATAAAATAACAGCTTTAGCAAATGTATATATGTCGTGTGGTGCCCATAAAACACAATGCACAGAGAAAAAATACATAGAAGCAGTTGTCCTGTCATATGCATGGTAAAGATTATGAAAATAACAGGCATTCAGTAGCACATCTTTTGGACAGTAAAAGCAGGCATACAGCTGTACAATTTTAGTTTGGCATGCTTTATCATGCGCAGTAAAGTTTTTTTAGTAGGCATACAGCAAATACAATTAAAGATTATATAGGTGAGCGTTCTGCTGTGCACTTTAAAAAGGCTTGCTTTTTGTTTTATGCTATGCTATATCCTGAGACTATATATTGTCCACGTGGTGCCCTAAATGGATGTAAATAGTAAAAAAGTAGCCGCTGTGCCTGTAATTGAGTGAGGAAAATCTAAAGTAATAGGCATTCAGTACTTCACTTAGTGGTATTCTTTCAGCAGGATAAATATAGTAGAGTAAACCGGAAAGTCTATGCAGGCGACTATGCCATTCACCCAGTAAACTTTAAATTGGAGCAACGGAGTTAATATGTAGCCTCAATAGTCCCATAGAAACAGCTTGCAGGAGTAAAACAATGATTTAGTATGTTACAATGTGAGCTGCGACATCTAAGTTGATTGCTACATAAGCAGTAGAGTGGAAGATGCCAACACAAGCAGCCGTATCTAATTAAACAATCTAACAGCAAAGTACATGGAGATTAGCACAGTAGGTGTTCTACAGTCTTATACAGATCCAACGCAACAAACACAGTAGAGGGGAAAAACACACACATGAAGACTGCAGTATCTAATAGAACAAATTAACAGCAAATACAGAGAGATAAGCACAGTAGGTGTTCCACAATCATGTACAATTACTTAGACAAAACCTACCAAGATGCGAAATCAGGAAGCCCAAACCACAGGACCGATGCAGGGATGCTGTGGATGCCTAGAACAGGGTTTGAAAAATGGCGCCACAGTCCGTGGGAGATAGAAGTAAACTCAGGGGGGAGATTGACAGGGGGGATGGGATAGATAGGGGAAAGCTGGTTGGATAAGTGGAGTAGGAAGGAGGAGGGACTGTGTTGGAATACAGGGGAGAGGGGAAAAAGCAGGGAAAGGGAAAGTCCAATAGAGGAGAGTGCGGCAGAAAAAAGTAACAGCAAGAAGCAGATGAAATAACTAAAGAGAGGAGGTTTGTACTAGATTATATGATTCTTTCTTGTTTTACTTTTCAGGCAAGGTATTTTAGTCAGCTCTTACTGAGGGAGGCTGAGTAAGGAAGAAGGGGATATTACCAGGTGTGAATATTAGATCACAGCTTTCTCTCATGGCTAGAGGCTCTAGTGTGAGGATTAAACCTATTGGGTACATAGAGTGACTGGCGGGGTTGTGTAGGCAAGTGCTGCCACCTAGAGGTGGAGGGAGATAGTGAGCAGCAGGGATGAATAAAAAAAAATTCTAAGATAGGGCTAACAGGAGGGGGGGAGAAGGCAAGTGGTCTGCGGTGGGCTACTAAAAACACACACACGGAAAGTCAGACTAACTCAAAGGAAGTACAACAAGTTAGCAGAGAAATTAGTTGTAAGCACATACATTTACTCAATCTTGTAGGGGGGGGTTCTTCTTAGTGGTAGCTTTCTAAGTACCAGGCAAGCAGGTGAACTCAAGGTGTCTTCAGGAGTTTGCCAGAGGTATTTCTTTGCTTAAAATGTAGGGAGGGAGGACCCAGGGCAAGTTAATTTACTCAATCTTGTAGGGGGGGGGGTTCTTCTTAGTGGTAGTTTTCTAAGTACCAGTCAAGCAGGTGAACTCAAGGTGTCTTCAGGAGTTTGCCAGAGTTTTTCTTTTGCTTAAAATGTAGGGAGGGAGCAGCCAGTAGATGGTTTATATGGATAGGTAGGTGGTTTTATGCTGGCTTCTGATAATGTGCTGTATAGATGGCGTATGTTGATAGGCAGGTGGTTTGATGCTGGCTGCTGATAATGTGCTGTATAGATGGTGTGCGTGGATTGGTAGGTGGTTTGATGCTGGCTGCTGATAATGTGCTGTATATGTGGTGTAAGTGGATTGGTAGGCGGATTGATGCTGGCTGCTGACAATGTGCTGTTTAGATGGTGTAAGTGGATAGGTGTAGGGTTTGATGCTGGCTGCTGATAATGTGCTGAATAGATGATGTAAGTAGATTGGTAAGGGGTTTGATGCTGGCTGCTGACAATATGCGGTATAGATGGTGTTAGTGTTTAGGTAGGTGGATTGATGCTGGCTGCTGGTAATGTGCTCTTTAGATGGTGTAAGTGGATAGGTGTGGGGTTTGATGCTGGCTGCTGATATTGTGCTGAATTGATCATATAAGTAGATAGGTAGAGGGGTTTGATGCTGGCTGCTGACATTATGCTGTATAGATGGTGTAAGTGGGTAGGTAGGTGGTTTGATGCTGGCTGCTGATAATGTGCTGTATAGGTGGTGTAAGCATGTAGGTAGGCGGGTTGAGGCAGGCTGCTTATAATGTACTGTATACATAGTGTAAGTGGATAGGTAGGGGGTTTGATGCTGGCTGCTGATAATGTGATGTATAGGTGGTGTAAATGGGTAGGTAGAAGATTTGCTGCTGGCTGCTGGTAATGAGCTGAATAGATGGCGAAAGTGGGCAGGCAGGTGGTTTGATGCTGGGTGCTGATAATGTGCAGTATACATGGTGTAAATGGGTATTTAGAAGATTTGCTGCTGGCTGCTGATAATGAGCTGAATAGATGGTGAAAGTGGGCCGGCAGGTGGTTTGATGCTGGCTGCTGATAATGTGCTGTATGATGGTATAAGCTGATAGGTACATGGCTTGATGTTGGCTGCTGATAATGTGCTGTGTAGAGGGTGTAAGTGGATGGGTAGGTGGCTTCAGGCTGGCTGCTTATAATGTGCTGTTTAGATGATGTCAGTGGATAGGTCGGAGGTTTAATGCTGGCTGCTGATAATGTGCAGTATAGATGGCGTATGTTGATAGCTAGGTGGTTTGATGCTCAGTGGTAATAATGTGCTGTATAGATGATGTAAATAGGTATGTGGTTTGATGCTGGCTGCTGATAATGTGCAGTATAGATGGTATAACTGGAAAGGCAGTTTGTTTTATGCTCCCTGCAGATAATGTGCTGTATAGATGTTATAAGAGGATAGGTAGGTGGTTTGCTGATTGATGCTGATAATGTGCTGTATAGATGGTGTAAGTGGGAAGGTAGGTAATTTGATGCTGGCTGCTGATAATGTGCTGTATAGATGGTGCAAGTGGATAGGTAGGTGGTTTGAAGCTGAATGCTGATAATTTGCTGTATAGATGGTGTAAGAGGATAGGTAGGTGGTTTGATGCTGGCTGCTGATAATGTGCTGCATATATTGTGTAAGTGGATAGGTAGGTGGTTTGCCGCTGGCTATTGTAATGTGCTGTATAAATGCTCTAAGTGGAGAGGTAGGTGGTTAAGTGCTGGCATTGATAATGTGCTAAATAGATGGTATAAGTGGGTAGGTAGGTGGTGTGATGCTGGCTGCTGATAATGTGCTGTATAGGTGGTGTAAGTGGTCTGATGCTGGTTGCTTATAATGTGCTTTATAGATGCTGTAAGTGGACAGGTAGGTGGTTTGATGCTGGCTGCTGATAATGTGCTGTGTAGATGGTGCAAGTGGATAGGTAAGTGGTTTGATGCTGACTGCTGATAATGTGCTGTATAGATGATGTAACTGGATAGGTAGGTGGTTTGATTCTGGCTGCTGCTAATGTCTGTATAGATGGTGCAAGCGGGTAGGCAAGCATTTTGATGCTGGCTGCAGATAATGTCTACACAGATGGGTTAAGTGGGTAGGTAGATGGTTTGATGCTAGCTGCTGATAATTTGATCTAAAGATGATGTAACTGGATAGGTAGGTGGATTGATGCTGGCAGCTGATAATGTGCTGTATAGATGGTGTACATGGATTGGTAGGTGGTTTGATGCTGGCTGCTGATAATGTGCTGTATTGATGGTGTAAGTGGATAGCTAGATAGATTAATGCTGGCTGCTGATGATGTGTTTATAGATGGTGTAAGTGGATAGGTAGGTGGTTTGATGCTGGCTGATGATAATGTCTGCATAGATGGTGTAAGTAGATAGGTAGGTTGTTTGATGCTGGCTGGTGATAATTTCTGTATAGGTTGTGTAACTGGATTGGTAGGTGTTTTGATTCTGGCTGTTGATAATGTGCTGTATAGCTGGCAGAAGTGGGTAGATAGGTGTTTGATGCTGGGTACTGATAATGTCTGTGCTGATGGTGTAAGTAGATATGTAGGTCATTTGATGCTTCCAGCTGATAATGTGCTGTATAGATAGTGCAAGTGGATAAGTAGGATGTTTAATGTTGGCTGCTAATAATGTGCTGAGAGACGGTGTAAGTGGATAGGTAGGTGGTTTTATACTGGCTGCTGATAATGTGCTGTATAGATGGCATAAGTGGGTTGGTAGATGCTTGATGATGGATACTGATAACGTGTTGTATAGGTGGTGTAAGTGGGTAGGTAGGTGGTTTGAAGTTGGCTACTGATAATGTGGTATATAGATGGTATAAGTGGATAGGCAGGTGGTTGATGCTGGCTGCTGATAATGTGCTGCATAGATGGTGTAAATGGATAGGTAGGTGGTTTGGCACTGGTTGTTGATAATGTGCTGTATAAATGCTGTAAGTGGAGAAGTGGAGAGGTAAGTGCTTTGGTGCTGGCTGTGATAATGTGATGTATAGATGGTGTAAGTGGATAGGGTTGTGGTTTGATGCTGGCTGCTGATAATGTGCTGTATAGATTGTCTAAATGGTAGGAAGGTGGTTTTATGTTTTCTGCTAATGTGCTGTATAGGTGGTGTAAGTGGATAGGTAGATGGTTTGATACTGGCTGCTGATAATGTGCTCTATAGATGGTGTAAGTGGATAGGTATATGGTTATGCTGGCTCCTAATAATGTCCTCTACAGATGGTATAGGTGGCTAGGTAGGTGGTCTGATGCTGGCTGCTGATAATATGCTGTATAGATGGTGTAAGTGAACAGGGAGCTGGTCTTATACTGGCTGATGATAATGTGCTGTATAGATGGCATAAGTGGGTTGGTAGGTGTTTGATGCTGGATACTGATAACATGCTGTATAGGTGGTGTAAGTGGGTAGGTAGGTGGTTTGAAGCTAGCTACTGATAATGTGGTATATAGATGGTATAAGTGGATAGATAGGTGGTTGATGCTGGCTCCTGATAATGTGCTGCATAGATGGTGTAAGTGGATAGGTAGGTGGTTTGGCGCTGGCTGTTGTTAATGTGCTGTATAAATGCTGTAAGTGGAGAGGTAAGTGGTTTGGTGCTGGCTCTGATAATGTGCTGTATAGATGGTGTAAGTGGATAGGGTGGTGTGTTGATGCTGGCTGCTGATAATGTGCTCTATAGATGGTGTAAATGATAGGAAAGTGGTTTTATGTTTTCTGCTAATGTGCTGTATAGGTGGAGTAAGTGGATAGATAGATGGTTTGATACTGGCTGCTGATAATGTGCTCCATAGATGGTGTAAGTGGACAGGTATATGATTATACTGGCTCCTAATAATGTCCTCTACAGATGGTGTAGGTGGATAGGTAGGTGGTTTGATGCTGGCTGCTGATAATATGCTGTATAGATGGTGTAAGTGAACAGGGAGCTGGTTTGATGCCTGCTGTGAAAATGTGCTGTATAAGTGGTGTAAGTGGATAGGTAGTTGGTTTGATGCTAGCTGCTGATCACGGGCTGTATAGATTGTGTAAGTGGAGAGGTAGATGGTTTGATGCTGGCCATTGATAATGTGCTGTATACATGGTGTAAGTGGATACGTATATGGTCTGATGCTGGCTGCTGATAATGTGCTGAATAAATGGTGTAAGTGGATAGTTAGGTGGGTTCATAGGTTCATAGGTTGGTACTAGGCTATCGGCCCTCGGGCCTATACAGGGCTAGCCAAACAATTCCCTGGATATTTCTTCCCACAACATTTACTTCCTTGGACCTCTGTCTAGCAGGGTGACTGACATGATCCCTGGGGTGAATTTCCTATCTCCCATCCAATCGTCAAGGTTCCTTTTGAAGATGGCCAAGGAGGCGCTCTGTTTGACATGTATGGGCAGTCTATTCCAGAGTATGGGGAGTCTCTGGGTCAGGAACCTATCCCTCCAGCATGTTTGGTCCATTATGATGACAAGGTTTGGATCCCTGGACCACGTGGCTCTGAGGGATTGGTATTTTATTTTAAGTGGAGCATGTCCAACAGCTCAGGGTTTGACATGGCTTTGTATGTTAAGCAGAGATCGCTTCTGAGTAGACGATATGCTACAGAGTACAGCTGGACATTTTTCAGATGGTCTGCATAGGGCATCTGCTTTAAGCCTTTGATTCTTTTAGTGAGGTATTTCTGCTACCTTTCCAGCTGTTGCAGATGTCTTGCATTGTACATACTAAATGGGGCATTGTACTCTATAATGGGTCTAATGAGGGATGAGTACAGTGGGACAATGACCTCCTTTTTTCTGGATGAAAAGCCCTTAGTGATGAGGTGTGCCACATAGAAGAATTTCTTGACTATTGTGGCAATGTGGTTATCGAAGGAGAGACCACTGTCCACCTGTGTCCTTAAGTCTCTTATCACAATTTCAGTGTTTAGTGTATTGCCACCTATGTGGTAATTCATGGGTACATCTTTTTTCCCAAAGGGGATAACTATACATTTCTTGGCATTGAGCTTGAGCCCATGCCTCTGGCACCAAGCATCTGTTTCTGTAAGGCCCTTTGTAGAATATCCACATAATTTGGGGATTCAGTAATGGCTCCCAGTTTGCAGTCATCTGTGAACTTTGTTAGTCTGAGTCCCTTACTGTTAACCTCTACTTCAGAGAAGTAGATGCCAATCAAATGCGGTCCAAGGACTTAACCCTGAGGTAATCCACTTGTCACTTCTTTGGAGATGGATTTGGAGTTGGCTACTTTTACAGTCTGGGTTCTGTCAGTAAGCCAGTTGGCAACCCATCAAGTGACATAGGGAATTATGCCTAGCTTAGTAAATTTATCTATGATTCCATAGTGGGGGGTGGTGTTGAAGGCCTTGGTGAGGTCCAGATAGGCTGTGTGGACCGCCTTACCCTCGTCCACAGCTCTGGAGACTGATTCAAAGATGTCAGTCAGGTTCAGAAGACAAGATCGGCCCTTCACGATCCCAAACTGGGTGGGTACCAGTGTTTGAAGATTGCCAATGTCTTTGTTTATAAGTTCATGATAATGCGTTCCATGCCCTTGCAGATCAGGCTCATTAGGCTGATGGGATGGTAGTTCCTGGGGTCCAAGGTGGATCACAACTTGTGGAGTGGGATAACTGTAGCTGTGTGCCACTCAGTGGGCAAGAAGCCTGAGGTGAGGCTATGATTAAATATGACACTTAGGAGAGGTGCCAGTTCATTTTGTAGTTCATGTAGTACACAGCCCAGGATGTCATCTGGTCCCATGGATGCTGTATTCTTAGCTTTGGAGAGTGTGGTTTCTACCTGTGTGGCCATGATTACCAGAATTTGGCAATCTTTTGGTATTGAGATGGGCCCTTTAGGGTGTGAGAGGGTGGTGTAGTTGGCACTAAATCGGTCTGCCAGGATATCGGCAATATCCTTGGGATCAGGGGTGTATATCATAACTTTGAATTTGCATAACATCGAACGTCCATAACCTTGAATGTGCCATTCATCTAATCTGTTCATGTGGGGGGAGTGCCCCCCACTAAATATATATACCAACTCTGAGGTCGCACTACAGTGAGTAAAGGGCATATTTACTGATCCTCAGTGTACCACGATCTCACAAGTACAGATTCGATGAATGGCACATTCGAGGTTATGACCGTTCAATGTTGTGCAAATATGATGTTATGATATACACTCCGGATATGTACATTTAATGCCATTCTGTTGTAGCTCAGAGCAGTTCTGAGCATTGCCATTTAGATTCTTGGCATAACTATAGAATGCTTTGTGGTTGTCTTTGGAATCACTGGCAATTTTATTTTTGGAACTAGCTTTGGAGGATTTTATGAGGGATCTCAGCTTCTTACTGAGGCTGGTAAGGGTTTTTTTTTGCATCCTGGGATTTTCCTCTTTTCTGCACAGTTTCTTCCTTCTGTTGTATAGTTTGTTTATGGCAGGGGACCTCCAGATTGGCTTCCTTTTTTTGGAGGAGATCATCTTGGTTCTATTTCGTATGGCACGATTCATGCACGAGTGGATGTGCTCATACAGTGCCTTAGTGTAGGATTCAGCAATCAAACTTTCAGCTCCCGTCTGTATGGGTGCCATGAAGTTTGTCACTTCTGACTTAAGTAGCACAAAGCTGGCTTTGGAGAAGTTTTTTATGGAGGTTTCCTTATCGGGGTGGGGGTGGGATGTGGATGTCAAGGGTGATTTTCTTATAGTCAGACCTGAGCAATGAGAGGATGACCACTGGTGTGGAGCACCTATCTCCCATGTTGGTAATGACCAGGTCTAGAATATTGGAGCCCTTGGTGGGACAATGGATTAGTTGATCCAGGGTGTTGGAATTTATGAATTCCAAGAACCGTTGGGAAAAGGTGTTGGTACACGAGTAGTTTTCCCAGTTAATGGCAGGGTAGTTGAACTCACCCAGTATTAGGGGGTTTGGTTGCATCTTAATATTTTCCAGTATGTTTAGAAAGGTGTAGTGAGAATCTTGGGGCATGGTGTGGGATCTGTAGCAAGCTACAATTTGGATTGCAGTCTTACCTAGTGTTAGTTGCACCTGGAGAATTTCAGATGCATTGTGTTGGGCAAGTAGCCTGGAGGTGTAAATATCCTTGGTGAATATGGACACTCCTCCACATTTAATGTATCAGTCTTGGTTTAGTGGCCAGAAACTGTGGTAAGAGTTGTAGCCTGGTATTGGAGGGGTGCTTTTTGGAGTCTTGAATCAGGTCTCAGTTACTGCACAGATATCGATGTTCTCCATTTTTAGGAGTGCCTTGAGAGACAGTGCATTTTGAGCTATAGACTTCTAGCATTGAGTAGCACTGCCTTCAGATTTTGCATGTTTGTTTCTGTTACAGTGGTGGTTTTGCCCTTTGAACCTTGCCTAGAAAAGGCACTATAGGGGTGGCAAGAGCTTTAGCCACTAACCTGAATCCCAGGGGTGACAGGTGAAGACCATCTTTGGCAAAGCATCGTGGTTTGTCGATCATGTCATTCCCAGGCAGACAGATACTGGATCCCCTTTGAATGACACCAGAAGCTTAGCTAATTGTTGAAGTCAGTCATTTTATCCTTATATTGTGGTATCATTCTGGGCAATGGCAGGATGCTACTCAGGGCAAGGGTCATACTTGTCTGGGCCACATGATCCGAGAACTCTTCCATGTCTCTTTTCATGTAGTCCAGGGAGGAACGTCTCAAGTCATTCACTCCAACGTGGACAATGACAGAGTCATATTTGTACTTGTTTTGGAGTGACTTGAGTGCATGCATTATGTGGCGGATCCTGGCACCCAAAAGGCAGCTAACTGTAATTTTCTTCTTGCTCAGCTTGGTGAGTGGGACATCAGTGTGCCTGACTATAGAGTCACCTATGACTAAAGTGTTGGGTATGTTGTCTTGCCTTAGGGGCTGTTGGGTGGCACATTGGTGTTGTGAGCTATGTGTCACTTTGGTTGTGACTGGTGTTTGTTTGGGTTTCAGCTTCGGAGGTCCTTGTTACTTGGCCAGGTTAATGTTAATGGCCTCCACATATGTGGGTTTAGTGTTGCTATGTGTGGGTGTTGATGGTGTGGGTTTTGAAGGGCTATGTGTTGATTGAGGTGTAGTGCAGGTCTTAACCTTCTCCTCTTGACTGTCTAGCAAAATATTGGCTGGAGAGAGCTTTGCTTCCAGTTAGCATTTTCAGCAGCCAGTTGATGCTGGCTGCTGATAATGTGCCATATAGATGGTGTAACTGGGTAGGTAGGAGGTTTCATTGTTGCTGCTGCTGACATCTGTATATATGGTGCAAGTGGGTAGGTCGGAGATTTGATGCCTGCTGTGGATAATGTCTATCTATACAGATGGGGTAAGTGGATAGGTAAGTAGGTGGTTTGATGCTACCTGCTGATAATTTGCTGTATAGATGGTGGAAGTGGATACATAGGTGGTTTGATGCTGGTGGCTGATAATATGCTGTATAGAACATGTAAGTGAATGGGTAGCTGGTTTGATCCTGGCTGCTTATAATGTGCTATACAAATCCTGTAAGTGGATAAGTAGGTGGTTTAATGCTGGCTGTTGATAATGTGCTGTATAGGTTGTGTAAGTGGATAGGTAGGTGGTTTGGAGCTGGCTGCTGATAATGACTTGTAAAGGTGGTGTAAGTGGATAGGTAGGTGGTTTGGTGCTGGCTGCTGATAATGTGCTGTATAGATGGCGTAAGTGGATAGGTAGGTGGTTTGCCACTGGCTGCTGATAATGTGCTGTATATGAATAAAAGGATAAGTAGGTGGTTTATGGTTTGAGGCTGGCTGCTGATAATGTTCTGAACAGATGGTGTAAGTGGATAGGTAGGGGGTTTGATGCTGAATGCTGATAATGTGTTGTATAGATGGTGTAACTGGATAGGTAGGTGGCTTGATTCTGGCTGCTGCTGATGTCTGTATAGATGGTGCAGTTGGGTCAGTGGTTTGATGCTGGCTACGGATAATGTCTATACAGATGGGGTAAGTGGATAGGTAGATGGTTTGATGCTAGCTGCTGATAATTTGCTCTATAGATGGTGTAAGAGGATAGGTAGGTCATTAGATGCTGGTTGCTGATAATGTGCTGCATAGATTGTGTAAGTGGATAGGTAGGTGGTTTGGCTCTGGCTGTTGATAATGTGCTGTATAAATGCTGTAAGTGGAGAGGTAGGTGGTTAGGTGCTGGCTCTGATAATGTGCTCTATAGATGATATAAGTGGGTAGGTAGGTGGTGTGATGCTGGCTGCGTAGGTAGGTGGTGTGATGCTGGCTGCTGATAATGTGCTGTATTGGTGGTGTAAGTAGTTTGATGCTGGCTGTTATAATGTGCTCTATAGATGGACAGGTATGTGGTTTGATGCTGGCTCCTGATAATGTCCTGTATACATGATGTAAGTGGAAAGGAAGGTGGTTTGATGCTGGCTGCTGATAATGTGCTGCATAGATGGTGCAAATGGATAGGTAGGTGGTTTGATCCTAACTGCTGATAATGTGATGTATAGGTGGTGTAACTGTATAGGTAGTTGGTTTGATTCTGGCTGCTGCTAATGTCTGTATAGATGGTGCAAGCGGTTAGGTCGGTGGTTTGATGCTGGCTGCGGATAATGTCTACACAGATGGAGTAAGTGGACAGATAGATGGTTTGATGCTAGCTGCTGATAATTTGCTGTATAGATGGTGTAATTGGATAGGTAGGTGGATTGATGCTGGCAGCTGATAATGTGCTGTATAGATGGTGTACGTGGATTGGTAGGTGGTTTGATGCTGGCTGCTGATAATGTGCTTATAAATGGTGTAAGTTGATAGGTAGGTGGTTTGAAGCTGGCTGGTGATAATGTCTGCATAGATGGTGTAAGTAGATAGGTAGGTGGTTTGATGCTGACTGGTGATAATTTCTGTATAGATGGTGTAATTGGATTTTAGGTGGTTTGATTCTGGCTGCTGATAATGTGCTGTGTAGATGGCATAAGTGGGTAGGTAGGTGTTTGATGCTGGGTACTGATAATGTATCTACTGATGGTGTAAGTAGATATTTAGGTCATTTGATGCTTCATGCTGATAATGTGCTGTATATATAGTGCAAGTGGATAGGTAGGATGTTTAATGCTGGCTGCTAATAATGTGCTGAGAGATGGTGTAAGTGGATAGGTAGGTTGTTTGATACTGGCTGCTGATAATGTGCTGTATAGATGGCATAAGTGTGTACATAGGTGTTTGATGCTCGGTACTGATAATGTCTGTACAGATGGTGTAAGTGGATAGGTAGGTTGTTTAATGCTGGCTGCTGATAATGTGCTATATTGGTGGTGTAAGGATATATGCAGGTGGTTTCATACTGGCTGCTGAAAATGTGCTCAATTGATGGGGTAAGTGGGCAGGTATGTGGTTTGATGCTTACTCCTGATAATGCTGTCTGCTGCTAATGTGCAGTATAGGTGGTGTAATTGGACAGGTAGGTGGTTTGATGATGGCTGCTGATAATGTGCTGTATAGGTGATGTAATTGGACAGGTAGGTGGTTTGATGATGGCTGCTGATAATAGGCAGTATAGGTGGTGTAATTGGATAGGTAGGTGGTTTGATGATGGCTGCTGATAATGTGCTGTATAGGTGGTGTAATTGGACAGGTAGGTGGTTTGATGATGGCTGCTGATAATGTGCAGTATGGATCGTGTAATTGCATAGCTGGTGGGTTGATGCTGGCTGCTGATAATGCGCTGTAATGACGGTGTAAGTGGATAGGTAGGTGGTTTGGCACTGGCTGTTGATAATGTGCTATATAAGTGCTGTAAGTGGAAAGGTAGGTGGTTAGGTGCTGGCTCTGGCAATGTGCTGTTCTAGATGGTGTAAGTGGATAGGTTGGTGGTTTGTTGCTGGCTGCTGATAATGTGCTCTATAGATGGTGTAAGTGGTAGATAGGTGGTTTGATGCTTTCTGCAAATAGTGTGCTGTATAAGTCATGTAGGTGGATAGGTAGGTGGTTTGATACTGGCTGCTGATCATGTGCTCTATTGATGGTAAAAGTGGACAGGTAGGTGGTTATGTTGGCTCCTGATAATGTCCTGTACAGATGGTGTAGGTGGATAGGTAGGTGGTTTGGTATTGGCTGCTGATAATGTGCTGTATAGATGGTGTTAGTGGATAGGTAGGTGGTTTAATGCTGGCTGCTGATAATGGGCTGTGTAGTTGGTGTAAGCGAACAGAGAGCTGGTTTGATGCTGGCTGTTGATAATGTGCTGAATAAATGGTGTAAGTGGATAGGTAGGTGGTTTTATTTTAGCTGCTGATCACGTGCTGTATAGATGGTGTAAGTGGTGAGGTAGATGATTTGATGTTGGCTGATGATAATGTGCTGAATAAATAGTGTAAGTAGATAGGTAGGTTGTTTGCTGCTGGCTGTTGACAATGTGCTGTATAAATGTTGCAACTGGATAGGTAGGTGGTTTGGTTCTTGCTGCTGCTAATTTCTGTATAGATGGTGCAAGTGGTTAGGTTGGTGGTTTGATGCTGGCTGTGGATAATGTCTATAAAGATGGGGTAAGTGGATAGGTAGGTGGATTGAGGCTAGCTGCTGATAATTTGCTGTATAGATGGTGGAAGTGGATACATAGGTGGTTTGATGCTGGTGGAGGATAATATGTTGTATAGAAGATGTAAGTGGATGGGTAGGTGGTTTGATCCTCCCTGCTTATAATGTGCTATACAGATCCTGTAAGTGGATAGGTAGGTAGTTTAATGCTGGCTGTTGATAATGTGCTGTATAGGGGGTGCAAATGGAAAGGTAGGTGGTTTGGATCTGGCTGCTGATAATGTGCTGTATAGATGGTTTAAGTTGATGGGTCACTGGTTTGGTGCTGGCTGCCGATAATGTGCAGTATAGATGGTGTATGTGAATAGGTAGGTGGGTTGTTGCTGGCTGCTGATAATGTGCTGTATAGATGGTGTACATGCATAGGTAGGTGGTTTGAGGGTGAGCGCTTATAATCTGCTGTATAGATGGTGTACGTGGACTGGTAGGTGGGTTGATGCTGGTTGGTGATAATGTGCTGTATAGATGGTGTATTTGAGTAGGTAGCTGGTTTGATGCTGGCTGCTGATAATGTGCTGTATAGATGCTGTAAGTGGATAGGTATGTGATTTGATGCTGGCTGCTGATAATCTGCTGTATAGGTAGTGTAAGTGGATAGGTAGGTGGTTTTGTGCTGGCTGCTGATAATCTGCTGTATAGAAGGTGTACAAGGATAGGTATCTGGTTTGTTGCCGCCTGCCGATAATGTGCTGTGTAGATGATATAATTGGATAGGTAAGTGCTTTGCTGCTGGCTGCTGTTAATGTGCTGTATTGATGGGCAATGGGTAAGTGGATAGGTAGTTGGTTTGATGCTGGTAGCTAATAATGTGCTGTATAGATTGTGTATGTGGATAAGTAGGTTGTTTGATGCTGGCTGCTGATAATGTGCTGTTTAGATGGTGTGCATGTATTGGTAGGTGGTTTGACGCTGGCTGCTGATAATGTGCTGTATAGTTGGTTTAATTGGGTAGGTCGGTTGTTTGATGCTTGCTGCTGATAATGTGTTGTAAAGATGATGTAAGTGGATATGTAGGTGGTTTGCTGCTTGCTACTGATAATGCGCTGTATAGAAGGTGTAAGTGGGTAGGTAGGAGGTTTGAGGCTGGCTATTTATAATGTACTGTATAGATGGTGTAAGTGGATAGGTGGGTGGTTTGATGCTGGCTGCTGATAATGTGCTGTATAGATGATGTAACTGGGTAGGCAGGTGGTTTGCTGCTGGCTGCTGGTAATGTGCTTTATAGATGGTGTAAGTGGATAGGTAAGTGGATTGATGGTGGCTGTTGAGAATGTGCTTTATAAATGGTGTAATTGGATAGGTAGGTGGTTTGATGCTGGCTGCTGCTAATGTGCTGCATAGGTCGTGTAAGTGGATAGGTCGGTGGATTGATGCTGGCTGCTGTTAATGTGCTGTTATATGGTGTAAGTGGATAGGTGTGGGGTTTGATGCTGGCTGCTGATAATGTGCTGAATAGATGATATAAGTAGATAGGTAGGGGGTTTGATGCTGGCTGTTGACAATATGCTATATAGATGGTGTTAGTGATTATGTAGGTGGTTTGCTGCTGGCTGCTGATAAAGAGCTGAATAGATGGTGAAAGTAGCCATGCAGGTTGTTTGATGCTGGCTGCTGATAACATGCTATATGATGGTATAAGTTGATAGGTACATGGTTTGATGGTAGCTGCTGATAACATGCTGTGTAGATGGTGTAAGTGGATGGGTAGGTGGTTTGATGCTTGCTGCTTATAATGTGCTGTTTAGATGATGTAAGTGGATAGGTAGGTGGTTTGATGCTGGCTGCTGATAATGTGTGGTATAGATGGTGTATGTTGATAGTTAGGTGGTTTGATGCTCGATGCTGGTAATGTGCTTTATAAATGATGTAAGTAGGTAGGTGGTCCGATGCTGGTTGCTGATAATGTGCTGTATAGATGGTATAAGTCGAAAGGCAGGTCGTTTGATGCTCCCTGCAGATAATGTGCTGTATAGATGATATAATTGGATAGGTAAGTGGTTTGCTGCTGGCTGCTGATAATGTGCTGTAGGCAGTGGTGGTTCATGCCATCGGACTGCAGGACTGCAGCCCTCCCAGCAAAACAATTCAAGTTTTGGACATTTACATGTGAATAAAAAAACAAAACACACGCATTATTTTTTTTTTTACAACTTGATGTATTGTGCTGTTCGCGAGTCTGACCGGCTGCGCATGCTGGTCGAGTTCTGTTTTTAAAATTTATTTATTTATTTTAATTAGCAAACCAACTTTTCTGACTGCTTTACAAGCAGTCCAGATATGAGAGAAGGCATCAGTGTGATGCCCAGAAGTCTATGCGGGTTTTAATCGCACAGTAAGTAGAAGAGGGTTCAGACTGCCATGTCCGCAGGCATGTACGTGACGTGGACAGCTGGATTGCTACTGACTGGTTCTTGCTCTCTTCTCAAAAAAAGAGAGCGAGAAACAATCAGTAGCCTGTAGCTGTAGCACACTACTTACTTGGATTACTTCTGCTATGGACTTGTCACTTGATTATCATTGGTGAAAGCTTAACAACTTGTCTTGAAATTGGTTCCTTATCTTTTTTTTTTTTTTTGGCTTGCATATGCCTTTTGCCTTGCTGGCTTGCTTACAAGCAGCTGATATCATCAAATTAAGTTATTAAACTGAGGTAGGTGCCGGACTCGGCTTGTCAATGTAATTTTTTTTTTTACAGTATTTTCGAAGTATGGAGGAGGGAATGGAGTGGAGTCTAATCTAAAAAACACATGGGCATTCATCTACCTGTTTGCTGCAACTGTTTAGCCACATTTTCATATTTTTACAATGCATTTCATTTTAAATACTGCTTCCTATATGATATTTTCCTATTGTATCTATGAATTTATTTGTCATCATGATCAAGTCTGTCTGTTGTACTACTTGTATGTAAGGCAATGATATTCCCAGCTTCTTATCCTGAATTTCAGGTTATTTCCTACAATTCTTCTAATAATTCGAAGTGGTTAATAATTTTAGTGGTTACATTAGGTAGGTCTTTTTTATAACTGTAAAGGTACTTACAATCAAGTCAAATAAACTAAGATTTGCGCTGTAGCTGTTAATATAGCTTGTGAAACATCTTGGTGTACCAGCTACATTTTATCATAAGCATCAGTTCGTAACTACCTGCTGATGTGTAGTTTTCCTTTATTGATGTGAACCCTTAATGTTTAAGCAAACTGTATCTGTATTTTAAAAATGATTTTTATGATTACATTATATTCATTTTGACTTTGGTCTAACCTGCAATTCAGCATCTTTATTTGCTGGCACTGGCAGTATTACTAATAAACTAGTCTGAGTGTACCAGATTGTGGTGAAGCTGACTAGTCTGAGTGTACCAGATTGTGGTGAAGCTGACTAGTCTGAGTGTACCAGATTGTGGTGAAGCTGACAGCTTTAAAGAAGTTAAGAATCAAAAGAAAAATCATGCTCTTATTAAAGCCAATACTCGCATATGCTTTCTAGGAAACATCACTGAGTGAGCTGAGAAATAATCACCACCTGTTGTGTTCAGAAGGAAAATATTACCCAAATGACACTTGTTACTTCTCTTTAATTAATCTCAGCTGGACTTAAAGGTCAAACACTGTCAAATGCTTTATACTGCTTCCAGGCTATAAAACTAGCATCAATAAGCTCTTAATTTAAGTCCAGACTGTGGCCTCTAGTGCATTGATCATTCTGCAAACCTGGACCACTAAGTTACTGCGTTTCAAAACTTCTGTGAATTTTAACCAACAAAGACAGTTTTGTTATTTAAAAAAAAAAAAAAAACAGTTCAATTGGTTTTAACCCTGCAGTCCACCAGACTAGTAATTAACATCAGGCTCTGACTGAATTTCCAGTTCCCTGCTAAATACTTCAGGGGTATAAAGTCATTTATCATTTTATCCGTGTTTCAGTCAAAAAGTAAATGGTACACCTACTAAATATTTGAAATGCTGTTACAGTGTCCATTTGCAAATGTTCTTTTAATTTTCAGACTGTTTAGTAACAAATATAGCCATTTTGTCACTGTAGAATTTGGATCATAATTTGTGTACACAGTAGTACACCTCATATTCAGTAAAATATTCTCTACCCGGAAAGGGTATAAGATTCATGAATGAACAATTTATTGCATAGCCCATTCACTTTGATGTGCCAGGGATTATTACATTATGAATACTGACCTCTGTAACTACATGCAGGTAATTGCTTTGGTGTACTAAGTTTAAAATGAATCCAAGCACTGTCATAAAAGCCACACTAAAAGCTGAAACAGTTACTTCACAGAGATCTTTGACTCTAGCTTTCGATTTGGGGTTCGTTAAACTGGAGTCACTATGCCTACAGTTATAGCCATTTCCAGTTTTCTAGTTTTTTAAAATTGTTTCTTTCATGGTTTTATTTTTCACATTGCAAACATAATATTGCAAAACTGTAACTCTCAGAAACTAGAGGGACATTAAAGATAAATACAAATTAAATATTTTTTATTTTGGCCAATAGCTGCATGCATACAGTTCGGCATACACTCTTGCAAAAAAAATGTAAATATCTTGGTGCACCACAATATGGGGAGTGGAAAATACTGCTCAGAGGCCACACATTACACTTTATTGCTTAGATTTGCTCTGTGTATTGGGGGATTCAGTGATTGCCCCCAACTTGCAGACATCAGCAAACATAGCCAAAGGCCAACTACATTAGCCTTGAGTTCACTCATCACAGAAGTATGTTCTGAACAGGAGAAGTCTCAGTACAGAGCCCTGTATTACACCATGTCAGTACTAATATTAAAAAAAGTGTCCCTTCTTTGACAGGTTCCCAGTAGTATTGTGTGGCTATTTTATATTTTTGCATCACATTTTTGGTCCATTTTTCATAAAATTGTGGTTTTCTGGCAAATTAGTGGCAAATCATTAAAGATTGAAGTTAGAAAATAATGACAGACATTTGAGTTTCAGACATAATACCCTTCAGAAAATTCATACTAATGCAAGCTCTACTATTCTATTATCTTTTTAATTATATTTCTAAGTTTATAAGAGCAATATTTAAAAGTGTCCTTATTTTTGGACCTTTGTCCCACTTCTATTTATGGTTTTGTCCAGATTACGTGCTCTGAGGTTAAGAGATATGACAAATATGTCATGGTCATCACCATCAGCCAGAGACATTTCAAATTGTGACATACTTGTTGTACCCCACTCCCCCGATTTAGTGACTCTGGATGTGTCCAAGCAAGGTAAGTGTGCAAGTATCCCCCCATCCAAGGTAGGCAAAAGTACTACAGTGGCTTTTCATCCACCCTTGATTTTGCGGAATGTTCTGGTTTTCTGTCATATTTTTATACTGTTGATTTATGCTTCTTATTCAGAAAATGCATGTTGTTGCAGTACCTGTTGGTCTGTGTTTAAGTAACAATGCTTTAATGACCATCAGATAAGCTTGTCTGAGATTGTAAGATGCAAGTAAGCTTTAATAAGCATACTGTTAAAGAATTACCGACATTGAAAGCCTTTTTGTTGTGAAAGTCTTTTTGCTGTTGCCATGCAGAGAATATTTACATAACTAGATAGCGTATAAGTCTTGGGTATTAAAATGCATATGATAACATTTGTAATAAAGAACAGGATTACAATATTTTCAGAATCTCATTACATTTGTTGGAAACTTGCAGTCATCTTTGCAGGCTTTCCACGTCCACGTAAACTAAACAAAACGCAATCTATCATGTGTGGTCCATAACCTGTGCAGTAATCCTTTAAGCAATTTATCCTGAGTTTGTTTCTTGTTAGCTGTTCATTTTTTACTTTGATCATGTTTTCCCCATGAAACAAGTAGATAGTTGTTGTTAGGCAGCAGGTCTTTTTTAGATAAGAAACATTTTTACAAGTGGGGGTATCACAGAGATTGCTACTTTCAGCATGTTACTTGGTACTTTTATAAAGTTGAATATAGGTTCATAGGTTCATAGGTAGGTACTAGGCTATCGGTCCAAGGGCCTACATAAGCCTAGCCAACAAGGTTCCCTGGCTTACATCACCCAAGAAAGTTAATTTCCTGTGCCACTGTCGAGCAGAGACACAGAAGTGATCCCCAAGGTGTATTTCCTATTTCCCATCCACTTATCAAGATTTTTCTTGAAGAGTGCTAATGGAGAACTTTGCTTGACATAGATGGGTAGCCTGTTCCAGAGTATGGGAAGTCTCTGGGACAGGAATATATCCCTCCAGCATGTCCTTGTTTTTTTTGTGGTGACAAGGTTTAGGTCCCTAGAGCATGTTGCTCGGAGGGATTGGGATTTCTTTAGGTGTGGCGTGTCCAATAGCTCTGGATTTGACATAGCTTTATATGTTAGGCAGAGATCACCTCAGAGTAGGCGATATGCTACCAATTCCTTAGCTCAACGCTTTCTGGAATTCATAAATTCCAATGCCCTGGATCAACTTATCCACACCCCCACCAGAGGCAACAATATCCTAGACCTAGTCATTACCAACATATGTGACCGGTGTTCCACACCTGAAGTCAACTCCTCGTTGGTCCGATCCAACTGTAAGCTAATCACCCTTGATATCCACATCCCGCCCCCACCCCCCATTAAGGAAACCATAGTAAAAAATTTCTCAAAAGCCAACTTCATGCTTCTTAAGACAGAAGTGGTGAACTTCATGACACCCATGCAGATGGACAATACCGTTACAACTGCTGAATCCTACACAAATGCACTTTATAAGCACTTACACGAGTGCATGGATCATGCTATCCCAAACAGAACCAAGACACTATCCTCCAAAAAAAGAAAGACTATCTGGTGGTCCTCTGCCATAAACAAACTGTACAACAGAAGGAGGAAACTGTTGCAAAAGAGAGTAAAATCCCATGAGTGGAGGAGCTCCCTGGTCGGCCTCAGTAAGAAGCTGAGATCCCTTATAAGATCCTCCAAAGCTAGCTATGAAAACAAAATCGCCAATAATTCTAAGGACAACCACAAAACATTCTATAGCTATGTCAAGAATCTCGATGGCAACACCCAGATCTGCTCTGAGTTACAGCACAACGGCACGAAAATTACAGAACCAACTGAAATTGCCAACATCCTGGCAGATAGGTTCAGTGCTAACTTTACCCCCCCCCCCTTACCCACTAAAGGGCCCATATCTATACAGGAAGAATGCAGAGTCCCTGTAATCACAACTACGCAGGTAAAAGCTGTACTCTCTAAAGCCAAAAACACAGCATCCATGGGACCAGACAACATCCCAGGCTGCATTTTACACAAACTTCAGAAAAAACTAGCTCCCCACTTAAGCACCATGTTCAATAATAGCCTCACATCAGGCTTTGCGCCCACTGAATGGTGCACACCAACAGTTATCCCACTCCAGAAAGGGGGAGCCACTACTAACCTGGGGAACTATCGACCTACTAGCCTGACGAGCCTGGTCTGCAAGGCCATGGAACGTACCATCATGGAACTCATAAACAAAGACATTGGTAACTTCCAAACTCTGGATCCCACCCAGGTCAGGTTTGTGAAAGGCAGATCATGCCTCCTGAACCTGCTTGACTTCATTGAGGCAGTCACCAAAGCTGTAGATGAGGGTAAGGTGGTTCACACAGTCTATCTTGACCTCGCCAAGGCTTTTGACACCATCCCCCATTCTGGAATTATAGCTAAACTCACTAAACTAGGTATAAATCCCTACATCACAAGATGGGTTGCCAATGGCTCACTGACAGAACCCACACTGTAAAAGTTGCAGACTCCAAATCTGACCTCAAAGCAGTGACAAGTGGAGTACCACAGAGTTCTGTCTTGGGACCTCTCCTGTTTGGTATCTACTTCTCTGAAGTACAGGCTAACACAGAAGGCCTCTGGCTAATGAAGTTCGCAGATGACTGCAAACTAGGAGCCATAGTCGAGTCCCCAAATGATGTGGACATCCTACAGAAGGGCCTCGCTGAGACAGATGCCTGGTGTCAGAGCCATAGCCTCAAGCTCAATGCCAAAAAGTGCAGTGTCATCCCCTTTGGTAAAAACTTTGTACCCATGAACTACCACATAAGCAGCAATCTACTTAACACTGAATGTGTGATAAGAGACCTTGGGGCCCAGGTGGACAGTAGTCTCTCCTTTGATAGTCACATCACCACAGTAGTCAGGAAGTCCTTCTACATGGCACACCTCATCATAAAACGGTTCTCATCCTTGAGAAAAAGGTCATTGTCCCCCTCTACTCGACACTCATTAGACCCATTATAGAGTGCAATGCCCCTTTTGGAATGTACCTCACAAGACATCTGCAGCAACTGTTAAGGCCACAGAAGTACCTCACAAAGAGGATTACTAGCCTCAAACAAATGCCCTACACTAACTGCCTCAATTAGAACTGCAGTGCAAGGAGAAGTGGTTTGAGGTGAGTGCTTCTTGCTTTTTTATACTTGATTTTGACTGGCATTCCAGTAATGTATTTAAAAAGTAATTTATTCTTTCAAGCCTCACAACCTTTTTGTTTCAGTTTAGATATTAAGTAAGCTGTTATGTAGCTGATGCATTGAAATATTTTTTTTCTTCTATACTTCATTTTGTCTTGATTGGACTCTCTTAATGATGGTTTGGCACCCAGGGCAGCGTATTTAATTAAAGTCCCAATTTTTGCAGTTTTCAGCATAGCTCCACCCTTTTCTAGATGGCCACACCCCTTCTCATTGGCCACACCTATTCAGCTGTCTTCCGCAGCCCCCATTGATTTAAAGTCACCAACCGCCACTGGCTTTAGAGATGGGTAAGTGGATAGGTAGGTGGTTTGATGCTGGTAGCTGATAACGTGCTGTATAGATGGTATACATGGATAGGCAGGTGGTTTGATGTTGGCTGCTGATAATGTGCTGTATCAATGGTGTAAGTGGACAGGTAGGTGGTTTGATGCTGGCTGCTGATAATGTGCTGTATTGGTGGTGTAAGTGGGTAGGTAGGAGGTTTGAGGCAGGCTGCTTATAATGTACTGTATAGATGGTGTAAGTGGATAGGTTGGTGGTTTTTATGCTGGCTGTTGATAATGTGCTGTATAGATGGTGTAAGTGGGTGGGGTGGTGGTTTGATGCTGGCTGCTGATAATGTGCTGCATAGATGATGTAAGTTGATAGGTAGGCGGATTGATGCTGGCTGCTGATAATGTGCTGTTTAGATGGTGAAAGTGGATAGGTGTGGGGTTTGATGCTGGTTGCTGATAATATGCTGAATGGATGATATAAATAGATAGGTACAAGATTTGATGCTGGCTGATGACAATATGTGGTATAGATGGGGTTAGTGTTTAGGTAGGTGGATTGATGCTGGCTGCTGATACTGTGCTGTTTAAATAGTGTAAGTGGATAGGTGTGGGGTTTGATGCTGGCTGCTGACAATGTGCTGAATAGATGATATAAGAAGATAGGTAGGGGGGTTGATGCTGGCTGATGACAATATGCTGTATAGATGGTATAAGCGGGTAGGTAGGTGGTTTGAGGGAGGCTGCTTATAATGTACTGTATAGATGGTGTAAGTGGATAGGTAGGCAGTTTTTATGCTGGCTGCTGATAATGTGCTGTATAGATGGAGTAAATGGGTAGGTAGCTGACTTGCTGCTGGCTGCTGATAATGAGCTGAATAGATGGTGAAAGTGGAAAAACAGGTGGTTTGATGCTGGGTGCTGATAATAAGCTGCATAGATAATGTAAGTGGGTAGGTAGGTGGTTTGTTGCTAGCTGCTGATAATGCGCTGTATAGATGGTGTAATTGGATAGGTACATGGCTTGATGCTGGCTGCTGATAACATGCTGTGTAGACGGTGTAAGTAGATGGGTAGGTGGTTTCATGCTGGCTGCTTATAATGTGCAGTTTAGATGGTGTATGTTGATAGGTAGGTGGTTTGATGCTCAATGTTGATAATGTGCTGTATAGATTATGTAAGTAGCTAGGTGGTTTGACGCTGGCTGCTGATAGATGGTAAAGTGGAAAGGCAGGTTGTTTGATTCTCCCTGCAGATAATGTGCTGTGTAGATGGTATAAGTGGATAGGTAGGTGGTTTGATGCCGAATGCTGATAATGTGCTGTATAGATCATGTAACTGGATAGGTACGTGGTTTGATTCTGGCTGCTGCTGATGTCTGTATAGATGGTGCAAGTGGGTAGGTTGGTGATTTGATGCTGGCTGCTGATAATGTCTATACAGATGGGGTCAGTGGATAGGTAGATGGTTTGATGCTAGCTACTGATAATTTGCTGTATTGATGGGATAAGTTCATAGGTTCATAGGTTCATTGGTAGGTACTAGGCTATTGGCCCAAGGACTTATGTAAGCCTAGCCAACAAGGTTCCCTGGCTTACGCCACCCAAGAAAGTTATTTTCCAGTGCCACTGTCGAGCAGAGACACAAAAGTGATCCCCGGGGTGTATTTCCTATTTTTCATCCACTCATCAAGATTTTTCTTGAAGAGTGCTATGGATAGGTAGGTGGTTTGGCACTGTCTGTTGATAATGTTCTTTATTAATGCTGTAAGTGGAGTGGTAGGTGGTTAGGTGCTGGCTCTGATAATGTGTTCTATAGATGGTATAAGTGGGTAGGTAGCTTGTGTGATGCTGGCTGCTGATAATGTGCTGTATAGGTGGTGCAAGTGGTTTGATGCTGGCTGCTTATAATGTGCTCTATAGATGGTGTAAGAGGACAGGTAGGTGGTTTGATGCTGGCTCCTGATAATGTCCTGTATACATGTTGTAAGTGGATAGGAAGGTGGTTTGACGCTTGCTTCTGATAATGTGCTGTATAGATGGTGCAAGTGGATAGGTAGGTGGTTTGATGCTGACTGCTGATAATGTGCTGTATAGATGGAGTAACTGGATTGGTAGGTGGTTTGATTCTGGCTGCGGATAATGTCTACACAGATGGTGTACATGGATAGGTAGATGGATTGATGCTAGCTGCTGCTACTGTGCAGTATAGGTGGTGTAATTGGACAGGTAGGTGATTTGATGCTGGCTGCTGATAATGTGCTGTATAGATGGTGTATTTGGACAGGTAGGTGGTTTGGTCCTGGATGCTGATGATGTGCTGTATAGATTGTGTAAGTGGATAGGTAGGTAATTGTGTGCTGGCTACTGATAATGTCCTGTATAGGTGGTGGAAGTGGGATGGTAGGTGGTGTGAGGCTGGCTACTGATAATGTCCTGTATACATGTTGTAAGTGGATAGGAAGGTGGTTTGATGCTTGCTTCTGATAATGTGCTGTATAGATGGTGCAAGTGGATAGGTAGGTGGTTTGATGCTGACTGCTGATAATGTGCTGTATAGATGGTGTAACTGGATAGGTAGGTGGTTTGATTCTGGCTGCGGATAATGTCTACACAGATGGTGTACATGGATAGGTAGATGGATTGATGCTAGCTGCTGCTACTGTGCAGTATAGGTGGTGTAATTGGACAGGTAGGTGGTTTGATGCTGGCTGCTGATAATGTGCTGTATAGATGGTGTATGTGGACAGGTAGGTGGTTTGGTCCTGGATGCTGATGATGTGCTGTATAGATTCTGTAGGTGGATAGGTAGGTAATTGTGTGCTGGCTACTGATAATGTCCTGTATAGGTGGTGGAAGTGGGCAGGTAGGTGGTGTGAGGCTGGCTACTGATAATGTCCTGTATACATGTTGTAAGTGGATAGGAAGGTGGTTTGATGCTTGCTTCTGATAATGTGCTGTATAGATGGTGCAAGTGGATAGGTAGGTGGTTTGATGCTGACTGCTTATAATGTGCTGTATAGATGGTGTAACTGGATAGGTAGGTGGTTTGATTCTGGCTGTGGATAATGTCTACACAGATGGTGTACGTGGATAGGTAGATGGAATGATGCTAGCTGCTGCTACTGTGCAGTACAGGTGGTGTAATTGGACAGGTAGGTGGTTTGATGCTGGCTGCTGATAATGTGCTGTATAGATGGTGTATGTGGACAGGTAGGTGGTTTGGTCCTGGATGCTGATGTGCTGTATAGATTGTGTAAGTGGATAGGTAGGCAATTGTGTGCTGGCTACTGATAATGTCCTGTATAGGTGGTGGAAGTGGGCAGGTAGGTGGTGTGAGGCTGGCTAATGATAATGTCTTATATAGATGGTGTAAGTAGATAGGAAGGTGGTTGATGCTGGCTGCTGATAATGTGCAGTATAGATCATGTAATTGGATAGCTGGTGGGTTGATGCTGGCTGCTGAAAATGTGCTCTAAAGATGGTGTAAGTGGATAGATAGGTGGTTTGATTCTGGCTGCTGATAATGTGCTGTATGGTCTAAGTGGATAGGTAGATAGTTTGATGCTGGCTGGTGATAACATCTGTATAGAAAGTGTAAGTGGATAGGTAGGTGGATTGATCCTGGGTACTGATAATGTGCTGTATAGATAGTGCTAGTTGATAGGTAGGATGTTTAATGCTGGCTGCTAATAATGTGCTGAGAGATGGTGTAAGTGGTTAGGTAGGTGGTTTGATACTGGCTGCTGATAATATGCTGTATAGATGGCATAAGTGGATAGGTTGGTGTTTGATGCTGGATGCTGATAATGTCTGTACAGATGGTGTAAGTGGATAGGTAGGTCTTTTGATTCTGGCTGCTTATAATGTGCTGTATAGGTGGTGTAAGGAGATATGCAGGTGGTTTCATGCTGGCTGTTGAAAATGTGCTATATAGATGGGGTAATTGGACAGGTATGTGGTTTGATGCTGGCTCCTGATAATGTACTGTATAGTTGGTGTAAATGGATAGGTTGGTGGTTTGATGCTGGCTGCTGATAATGCGCTCTATAGATGGTGTAAGTGGTATGTAAGCGGTTTGATGCTGTCTGCTAATAATATGCTGTAAAGGTGGTGTAAGTGGATAGGTAGGCACTTTGATACTGGCTGCTGATAATGTGCTCTATAGATGGTAAAAGTGGACAGGTAGGTGGTTATGCTGGCTCCTGATAATGTCCTGTACAGATGGTGTAGGTGGATAGGTAAGTGGTTTGATGCTGGCTGCTGATAATGTGCTGTATAGATGGTGTAAGTGGATAGGTAGGTGGTTTGATGCTGGCTGCTCATAATGGTCTGTGTAGATGGTGTAAGTGAACAGGGAGCTGGTTTGATGCTGGCTGATGATAATGTGTTGTATAAATGTTGTAAGTGGATAGGTAGGTGGTTTGATGCTAGCTGCTGATCATGTGCTGTATAGAGGGTGTAAGTGGAGATGTAGATGGTTTGATGCTGGCTGCTGATAATGTGCTGTATATATGGTGTAAGTGGATAGTTATGTGGTTTGATGCTGGCTGCTGATAATGTGCTGAATAAATGGTGTAAGTGGATAGGTATGGGGGTTGATGCTGGTTGTTGATAATGTGCTGTATAGATGGTGAAACTGGATAGGTAGGTCGTTTGATTCTTGCTGCTTCTAATGTCTGTATAGATGGTGCAAGTGGTTAGTTTGGTGGTTTGATGCTGGCTGTGGATTTATGTCTATACAGATGGGGTAAGTGGATAGGTTGGTGGTTTGATGCTAGCTGCTGATAATTTGCGGTATAGATGGCGGAATTGGATACGTAGGTGGTTTGACACTTGTGGCTGATAATATGCTGTATAGAAGATGTAAGTGGATGGGTAGGTGGTTTGATCCTAGCTGCTTATAATGTGCTATACAGATCCTGTAAGAGGATAGGTAGGTGGTTTAATGCTGGCTGCTGATAATGTGCTGTATAGATGGTGTAACTGGATAGGTAGGTGGTTTGTTGCTGGCTGCAGATAATGTGCTGTATAGATGGTTTAAGTTGATGGGTCAATGGTTTGCTGCTGGCTGCCAATAATGTGCAGTATAGATGGTGTATGTGTATAAGTAGGTGGGTTGGTGCTGGCTGCTGGTAATGTGCTCTATAGATTGTGTACATGGATTATTAAGTGGTTTGATGCTGGCTGCTGATAATATGCTGTATAGAAGGTGTACATATATAGGAAGGTGGTTTGAGGGTCGGTGCTGATAATGTGCTCTATAGATGGTGTACATGGACTGGTAGGTGGGTTGATGCTGGCTGGTGATAATGTGCTATAGAGTTGGTGTATTTGGGTAGGTAGGTGATTTGATGCTGGCTGCATATAATGTGCTGTATACATGCTGTAAGTGGGTAGGTATGTTATTTGATGCTGGCTGCCGATAATCTGCTGTGTAGGTAGTGTAAGTGGATAGGTAGGTAGTTTTGTGCTGGCTGCTGATAATGTGCTGTATAGATGGTGTATGTGGATTGGTAGGTGGTTTGATACTGTCTGCTGATAATGTGCTGTATAGCTGGTGTAATTGGGTAGGTTGGTGGCTTGATGCTTGCTGCTGATAATGTGTTGTATAGATGGTGTAAGTGGATATGTAGGTGGTTTGGTGCTTGCTGCTGATAATGTGCTGTATAGGTGGTATAAGTGGGTAGGTAGAACGTTTGAGGCAAGCAGCTTATAGTGTACTGTATAGATGGTGTAAGTGGATAGGTAGGTGGTTTGCTGCTGGCTGTTGATAATGTCCTTTATAGATGGTGTAAGTGGATAGGTAGGTGGCTTGATGTTAGCTGTTGATAATATGCTTTAGAGATGGTGTAAGTGGAATGGTAGGTGGTTTGATGCTGGCTGCTAATAATGTGCTGCATAGATGGTGTAAGTGGATAAGTAGGTGGGTTGATGCTGGCTGCTGTTAATGTGCTGTTTAGATGGTGTAAGTAGATAGGTGTGAGGTTTGATGCTGGCTGCTGATAATGTGCTGAATAGATGATATAAGTAGTTAGGTAGGGGGTTTGATGCTGGCTACTGACAATATGCCGCATAAATGGTGTTAGTGATTAGGTAGGTGGTTTGATGCTGGCTGCTGATAATGTGCTGTATATATGGTATAAGTGGAAAGGCAGGTGGTTTGATGCTCCCTGCAGATAATGTGCTGTATAGATGGTATAAGTGGATAAGTAGGTGGTTTGCTGCTGGATACTTATAATGTGCTGTATAGATGATGTGAGTGGGTAGTTAAGTGATTTGATCCTGGCTGCTGATAATGTGTTGTATAGATTGTGCAAGTGGATAGGTAGGTGGTTTGATGCTGAATGCTGACAATGTGCTGTATAGATGGTGTAACTGGATAGGTAGGTGGTTTGATTCTGGCTTCTGTTGATGTCTGTACAGATGGCACAAGTGGGTAGGTTGGTGGTTTGATGCTGGCTGCGTATAATGTCTATACAGATGGGGTAAGTGGATAGGTAGATGGTTTGATGCTAGCTGCTGATAATTTGCTGTATAGATGGTGTAAGTGGAGAGGTAGGTGGTTTGATGCTGGCTGCTGATAATGTGCTGTATATATAGTGTAAGTGGATAGGTAGGTGGTTTGATGCTGGTTGCTGATAATATAGGTTCATAGGTTCATAGGTTCATAGGTTCATACTAGGCTATCTGCCCTAGGGCATTTATAAGCCTAGCCAGAGTGTGTTTGGCTTTCGCCACCCATTTTAAAGTAATTTTGCTATGCCCTTTTTCGAGGTTAGTATACTGTGCCTCTGTCTAACAGTGACACAGAAGTGATACCCGGGGTAAACCTATGATCTCCCACTGCTGCAAAGATGGTGTAAGTGGATAGGCAGATGGTTTGATGCTGGCTGTTGATAATGTGCTGTATAAATGCTGTAAGTGGAGAGGTAGGTGGTTTGGTATTGGCTCTAATAATGTGCTCTATAGATGGTGTAACTGGGTAGGTAGGTGGTGTGAAGCTAGCTGCTGATAATGTGCTGTATAGCTGGTCTAAGTGGATAGGAAGTTGGTTTGATGCTGGCTGTTGATAATGTGCTGTATAGATGGTGCAAATGGATATGTAGGTTGTTGATGCTGACTGCTGATATTGTGCTGTATAGATGGTGTAACTGGACTGGTAGGTGGTTTGATTCTGGCTGCTGCTGATGTTGTAGATTGTGCAAGTGGGTAGGTCGGTGGTTTGATGCTGGCTGCAGATAATGTCTATACAGATGGGTTATGTGGATAGGTAAATGGTTTGATGCTAGCTGCTGATAATTTGCTGTGTAGATGGTGTAAGTGGATAGGTAGGTGGATTGATGCTGGCAGCTGATAATGTGCTGTATAGATGGTATATGAATTGGTAGGTGGTTTGCTGCTGGCTGCTGATAATGTTCTGTATTTATGATGTAAGTGGATAGGTAGATGGATTGATGCTGGCTGCTGATAATGTGCTTATAGATGGTGTAAGTGGATAGGTAGTTGGTTTGATGCCGGCTGGTGATAATGTCTGTATAGATGGTGTAAGTAGATAGGTAGGTGGTTTGATGCTGGCTGGTGATAAGTTCTGTATAGATGATGTAATTAGATTGGTAGGTGATTTGATGCTGGCTGCTGATAATGTGCTGTATAGATGGCATAAGGTGTAGGCAGGTGTTTTATGGTGGGTACTGATAATGTCTGTACAGATGCTGTAAGTGGATATGTAGGTCATTTGATGCTGACTACTGATAATGTGCTGTATAGGTCGTGTAAGGGGATATGCAGGTGGTTTAATGCTGGCTGCTGAAAATGTGCTCTATAGATGGGGTAATTGGACAGGTATGTGGTTTAATGCTGGCTCCTGATAATGTACTGTATAGTTGGTATAAGTGGATAGGTAGCGAGGTTGATGCTGGCTGCTGATAATGTGCTTTATAGAGGGTGTAAGTTGGTAGGTAGGATGTTTGATGCTGGGTACTGATAATGTGCTGTATAGATGGTGTACATGGATAGGTAGGTGGATTGATGCTGGCTGCTGATGATGTGTTGTACAGATGGTGTAAGTGGGTAGCTAGGTGGTTTAAGACTGGCTGCTGATAATGTGCTATATAGATGGTGTAAGTGGATAAGTATGTGGTTTGATGCTGGCTGCTGCTACTGTGCAGTATAGGTGGTGCAATTGGACAGGTAGGTTGTTTGATGCCGGCTGCTGATAATGCGCTGTATAGATGGTTTATGTAGACAGGTAGGCAGTTTGGTCCTGGATGCTGATAATGTGCTCTATAGATTGTATAAGCGGCTAGGTGGGTAGTTTTGTGCTACCTACTGATAATGTCCTGTATAGGTGATGTAAGTGGGTAGGTAGTTGGTTTGAAGCTGGCTACTGATAATGTGGTATATAGATGGTGTAAGTGGATAGTTAGGTGGTTGATGCTGGCTGCTGATAATGTGCAGTATAGATTGTGTAATTGGATAGCTGGTCGATTGATGGCGGCTGCTGATAATGTGCTGTATTGATGGTTTATGCTGTGTAGATTGTGTAAGAGGCTAGGTAGTTGGTTTGATCCTGGTTGCTGATAATGTGCTGCATAGATGGTGTAAGTGGATAGGTAGGTGGTTTGGCACTGGCTGTTGATAATGTGCTGTATAAATGTTGTAATTGGAGAGGTAGGTGGTTAGGTGCTGTCTCTGATAATGTGGTTTATAGATAGTGTAAGTGGATAGGTTGGTGGTTTCATGCTGGCTGCTGATAATTTGCTCTATAGATGGTGTAAATGGTATGTAGGTGGTTTGATGATTTCTGCTAATGTGCTGCATAGGTGGTGTAAGATGATAGGTTGGTGGTTTGATACTGGCTGCTGATAATGTGCTCTATAGATGGTAAAAGTGGACAGGTAGGTGGTTATGCTGGCTGCTGATAATGTCCTGTACAGATGGCATATGTGGATAGGTAAGCGGTTTGATTGCTGACTGCTGATAATGTGCTGTATAGATGGTGTAAGTGAACAGGGAGCTGGTTTGTTGCTGGCTATTGATAATGTGCTGTATAAATGGTGTAAGTGGATAGATAGGTGGTTTGATGCTAGCTGCTGATCACGGGCTGTATAGATGGTGTAAGTTTAGAGGTAGATGGTTTGATGCTGTCTGCTGATAATGTGCTGTATACATGGTGAATGTGGATAGGTATATGGTTTGATGCTGGCTGCTGATAATGTGCTGAATAAATTGTAGGGTGTAAGTGGATGGGTAGGTGGGTTCATAGGTTGGTACTAGGCTATCGGCCCTCAGGCCTAACGTGGCTAGCCAAACAATTCCTCTGATATTTCTTCCTACAATATTTGCTTCCCTGGACCCCTGTCTAGCATGGCGACTGACGTGATCCCCGGCGTGAATTTTCTATCTCCCGTCCAATTGTCAAAGTTCCTTTTGAAGAGGGACAAGGAGGCACTCTGCTTGACATGTATGGGCAATCTATTCCAGAGTATGGGGAGTCTCTGGGTCAGGAAACTATCCTTCCAGCATGTTTTGTTCACTGTGATGATAAGGTTTAGATCCCTGGAGGGTGTGGCTCTGAGGGATTGGTATTTCTTTAAGTGGAGCATGTCCAACAGCTCAGGGTTTGACATGGTCTTGTATATTAAGCAGAGATCACCTCTGAGTAGACGATATGCTACAGAGTACAGCTGGACTTTTTTTTAGACGGTCAGCATAGGACATCTGTTTTAGGCTTATGATTCTTTTAGTGAGGTATTTCTGCTGCCCTTCCAGCTGTTGCAGATGTCTTATGAGATACATACCAAATGGGGCATTGTACTCTATAATGGGTCTAATGAGGGAAGAGTACAGTGGGACAATGACCTCCTTTTTCTGGATGAAAAGCCCTTAGTGATGAGGTGTGCCACATAGAAGGATTTCCTGACCAATGTCCACCTGTGTCCCTAAGTCTGTTATCACACTTTCAGTGTTTAGTGTACTGCCACCTATGTGGTAATTCATGGGTACATGTTTTTTCCCAAAGGGGATAACTATACATTTCTTGGCATTGAGTTTGAGCCCATGGCTCTGGCACCAAGCATTTGTTTATGTAAGGCCCTTTTGTAGAATATCCACATCATTTGGGGATTCAGTAATGGCTCCCAGTTTGCAGTCATCTGCAAACTTTGTTAGCCAGAGTCCCTTAGTGTTGGCCTCTACTTCAGAGAAGTAGATGGCAAAGAAGAGCGGTCCAAGGACTGAAACCTGACATACTCCACTTGTCTGGAGTTGGATTTGGAGTCGGCTACTTTTACAGTCTGGGTTCTGTCAGTAAGTCAGTTGACAACCCATCGAGTGACGTAGGGATTTATGCCCAGCTTAGTAAGTTTTTCTATGATTCCAGAGTGGGGGATGGTGTTGAAGGCCTTGGCGAGGTCCATATTGGCTGTGTGGACCACCTTACCCTCATCCACAGCTCTGGAGACTGATTCGAAGAAGTCAGTCAGGTTCAGGAAACAAGAACATACCTTCACGATCCAAACTGGGTGGGTACCAGTGTTTGAAGGTTGCCAATGTCTTTGTTTATAAGTTCTATGAAAATGCGTTCCATGAACTTGCAGATCAGGCTCATCAGACTGATGGGATGGTAGCTCCCAGGGTCCAAGGTGGATCCCCCCTATTAGGTTCATAGGTTCATAGGTAGCTACTAGGCTATCTGCCTGAGGACATTTTTAAGCCTAACCAGAGTGTGTCGGCTTTCATCACCCCATTGATTAATTAACTGAGCCTCTGTCAAGCAGAGCCAATGAAGTGATACCAGGGGTGTATTTTCTGTTACATATCCACTCGTCAAGGCTTCTCTTGAAGAGTGTTAGTGAGGGGCTCTGCCTAATGTAGTTAGGAATTTTGTTCCAAAGCACGGGGAGTCTCTGTGACAGGAATCTATCCCTCCAGCATGTTCTATTTATTGTTGTGGTGAGGTTTAGCTCACTAGAGCACGTGGCTCGCAGTGACTTGGATTTCTTTAGGTGGAGCATGTCCATCAATTCTGAGTTGGACATGGCTTTGTAATTCAGGCAGAGATCACCTCTGGGTAAGCGATATGCCACTGAGTACAGCTGGAGTTTTTTCAGTCGGGCTGCATAGGACATATGTTTGAGGCCAGTAATCCTCTTGGTGAGGTGCTTTTGTGGTCTTTCCAGCTGTTGGAAGTGTCCTGTGAGGTACATCCCAAATGGGGCATTGTACTCTATGATGGGTCTGATGAGTGACGAGTAGAGGGGCACTATAACCTCTTTATTTCTAGATGCAAACCCTTTAGTAATTAGATGGGCCACATAGAAGGATTTCCTAACTACTTTGGCAATATGATTGTCAAAGGAGAGATTACTATCTACCTGGGTCCCCAGATCTCTTATTATCTCTTCTGTATTAAGGGGGCTGCCACCTATGTGGTAATTCGTCGGTGTTTTGTTTTTCCCAAATGGAATGACTATGCATTTTTTGGCATTTAGCTTGAGGCCATGACTTTGACACCAGGTGTCTGTCTCAGTAAGGCCTTTTTGAAGGACGTCCATGTCATTCAATTATGGCTCCCAGTTTGCAGTCATTGGCAAACTTGGTTAGCCACAGTCCTCCTGTGTTTGCCTGTACTTCTGAGAAATATATGCCGAACAGTAGGGGTCCTAGAACCAAGCCTTGCGGGACACCACTTGTGACTGGTTTAGAGTCAGACCTGGAGCCTGCTATTCTTACCATGTGAGTTCTGTCCGTAAGCCAGTTGACAACCCATCTTGTGATGTAGGGGTTTATGTTCAGGCTGGTGAGTTTTTCTATAATACCAGAGTGAGGAATGGTGTTGAATACCTTGGTGAGATCAAGGTAGGCTGTGTGAACCACCTCTCCCTTGTCTATGGCCTTGGTGACTGTCTCAAAGACGTCAACCAGCTTTAGTAGGCATGATCTGCCCTTAACAAAGCCGAACTGGGTTGGGTCAAGTGTTTGGAGGTTTCCAATGTCTTTGTTAATAAGTTCCATGATGATGTGCTCCATAGCCTTGCAGACCAGGCTAGTCAGGCTTATGGGGCGATAGTTACCAGGGTCAGTTGTGGCCCCTCCTTTGTGGAGTGGAATAACTGTTGCTATGCGCCATTCTATGGGCACGTAGCCTGTGGAGAGGCTGAGGTTGAACAGCATGTTTAGGTGGGGGGGTTAGTTCGTTCTGTAGTTCATGCAAGACGCAGCCTGGGACACAATCTGGCCCCACAGATGCTGTGTTTTGGCTTTTGAAAGGGCTGTTTTCACCTGTGCTTCTGTGATTTCCGGGACACTACACATTTCCTGTATTGTTGTGGGCCCTTTTGAAGGTGAGAGGGAGGGGAAGTTTGCACTGAATCTATCTGCCAGGATGTTGGCAATATCAGTAGGTTCAGTATATTTTGTGCTATTTTGCACTAACTCAGAGCATATCTGCGAGTTGCCGCTTAGATTCTTGACATAGCTAAAGAAGGCTTTGTGGTTATCTTTCATATCTGTAGCTATTTTTATTTTGAAGTTAGCCTTGGATGATTTTATGAGGGACCTTAGTTTCTTACTGATACTGATCAGGGATGTCTTTCCTTCTTGGGATTTGCTTTTTTTCTGAACTAGTTTCCTCCTTCTGTTGTATAACCTGTTTATGGCAGGGGTCCACCAGACTGGTTTCCTTCTCTTAGAGGAGTGAGTCTTTGTTTTGCTAGGGATGGCACGATCCATGCATCCTTGTAGGTGCTCATAGAGTGCAATTGTAAAGGATTCTGCATCTTGGCAGTGTTATACTTTAGCGTAGGGACTGTGAAACTTACCACTTCTGCCTTAAGTAAGGTAAAGTTTGCTTTAGAAAAGTTTTTCACTGTGGTTTCCTTGGTTGGGATGGTGGTGGGTTGTGGACATCCAGGGTGATTAGTTTATGGTCTGATCTAACCAGTGACGGGTTGACCTCTGGTACGGAACACCTGTTGCCCATGTTGGTGATGACCAGGTCCAATATGGTGTGGCCTCTGGTAGAGGAGTTTACCAGCTGATCCAGGGCATTTGAGTTGATAAATTCCAGGAAGTGCTGAGCCTGGGAGTTTGTACTCAAGTAGTTTTCCAAGTTAATTGTAGGGTAATTGAAATTGCCCAATATCAGGGTGTTCGGTAGGACCTTCATGTTTTCCAGTGTCTACAGAAAGGGGAGTGGTGGTCCTGGGTCATGGTGGGTGATCTGTAGCAGGCCACAATTTGCATTGCAGATTTGCCCAATGTTAGTTGCACATGAATGATCTCAGAGGTATCATGCTGCACCACTAACCTGGAATTGTGAGTATCTCTGATGAATATGGATACACCCCCTCCTTTTGTGTTTTGGTCCGTGTTCTGTGGCCGAAATGTGTGGTATGAGTTGTAGCCCAGTAGTGGTGGAGTGCTCTCTGGAGCCTTGAACCAGGTTTCAGTTACTGCACAGATGTTGATGTTCTCCATACTTAGGAGTGCTTCGAGTGCATGCATTTTGAGATTTAAACTCCTGGCGTTGAGTAGCATAACTCTCATTTTTTTACTTGTGCTGTATACAGTGGTGGGTTTGAATTTTGAGCCTTGCCTAAAAAAGGCACGATGGGGGCAGCAAGTGCCTTGGCCAGTATTCGAAAGCCAAGGGGTGACAGGTGCAAGCCATCTCTTGCGAAGCAACGCAGCTTGTCGAGCATTTCATCCCAGGCTGACAGACACTGGATCCCCTGTGAATAACACCTGAATCTTAGCCAGTAGTTGAAATTGATAATTTTTTTCTTTATACTGCGGTATCATTCTTGGTGAGGGCAGGATGCTACTCAGGGTCAGGATCATACCTGCCTGGGCTACATGATCAGAGAGCTCTTCCATGTCTCTTTTCATGTAGTCCAGGGAGGTACATTTCAGGTCATTCACACCAACATGAATAATGACAGAGTCATATTTGTACTTGTTCTGGAGTGACCTGAGTGCTTGTGTTATGTGGCAGATTCTGGCTCCCGATAGGCAGCTAACAGTAACCTTCTCCTTGTCCAGCCTAGTGAGTGGGGTGTTGGAGTGGGATAACTGTCTTTGGAGTGGGATAACTGTAGCTGTGTGCCACTCAGTGGGCACGAAGCCTGAGGTGAGGCTATCATTAAATATGGTAGTTAGGTGAGGTGCCAGTTCATTTTGTAGTTCATGTAGTACACAGCCCAGGATGTCATCTGGTCCCATGGATGCTGTATTCTTTGCTTTGGAGAGTGCGGTTTCTACCTGTGTGGCAGTGATTACTGGAATTTGGCAATCCTTTGATATTAAGATGGGCCCTTTAGGGTGTGAGAGGGGAGTGAAGTTGGCACTAAATCGGTCTGCCAGGATATTGACAATATCCTTGGGATCAGGGGTTTATATAATAACATCGAGTTCACATAACATCAAATGGCCATAACCTCGAATGTGCCATTCATCAAATCTGTTCATGTGATGGGTGCTCCCCCCACACACCCCACTAAATATATATATATATATATATATATATATATATATATATATATATATATATATATATATATATATATATATATATATATATATATATATATATATATATATATATGTATATATATATATATATATATATATATATATATATATATATATATATATTTATTTCTATTTATTTATATATATATTTACCAACTCCTTGGCCACACTACCATGAGGAAAGGGCATATTTACTGATCCTCAGTGTACCGCAATCCCACAAGTACAGATTTGATGAATGGCACATTTAATGTTATGCGAATTCAATGTTATGAGATACACCTGGGATGAGTACATTTAATGCCATTCTTTTGAAGCTCAGAGCAGATCTGAGCATTGCCATTTAGATTCTTGACATAACTATACAATGCCTTGTGGTTGTCCTTGGAATCTTTGGCAATTTTATTTTCGTAACTTGCTTTGGAGGATTTTATGAGGGATCTCAGCTTCATACTGAGGCTGGTAAGGGAGTTTTTTGCATCCTGAGATTTTCCTCTTTTCTGCAACAGTTTCTTCCTTCTGTTGCATAGTTTGTTTATGGCAGGGGCCATCAAATTGGATTTCTTTTTTTGTAGGAGAGCGTCTTGGTTCTATTTGGGATGGCACGATTCATGGACAAGTGGATGTGCTCGTACAGTGTCTTAGTGTATGATTCAGCAGTTGAACTTTCAGTTCCCGTGTCTATGGGTGCCATGAAGTTTGTCACTTCTCACTTAAGTGCCATGAAGTTGGCTTTGGAGAAGTTTATTACGGAGCTTTCCTTACTGCGGGGTGGGGGCAGGATGTGGATTTCAAGGGTGATTTGCTTACGGTCAGACCTGACCAATGAGAGGGTGACCACTGGTGTGGAGCATTTATCTCCCATGTTGGTAATCACCAGGTCTAGGATATTGAAGCCCTTGGTGGGACAATGGATTAGTTGATCCAGGGTGTTGGGATTTATGAATTCCAAGAACCGTTGGGAAAAGATGTTGGTAACCAAGTAGTTTTCCCAGTTAATGGCAGGGTAGTTGAAATCACCCAGTATTAGGATGTTTGGATGTATCTTAATATTTTCCAGTATTTTTAGAAAGGTGTAGTGAGAATCTTGGGGCATGGTGGGGGATCTGTAGCAAGCTACAATTTGGATTGCAGTCTTACCTAGTGTTAGTTGCACCTGGAGAATTTCAGATGCTTTTTGTTGGGCATCTAGCCTAGAGGAGTGAATATCCTTGGTGAATATGGACACTCCTTCACCTTTAGTGTTTCGGTCTTGGTTTGGTGGCCAAAAACTGTGGTAAGAGTTATAGCCTGGTATTGGAGGGGTGTTTTTTGGAGTCTTGAACCAGGTCTCAGTTAATGCACAGATATCAATGTTCTCCATTTTTAGAAGTGCCTCGAGAGAGTGCATTTTGAGGTATAGACGTCTAGCATTGAGTAGCATTACCTTCAGATTTTGCATGCTTGTATCTGTTATGGTGGTGGTTTTGTCCTTTGAACCTTGCTCAAAAAGGCACTATGGGGTGGCAAGAGCTTTAGCCAGTAATCTGAATCCCAGGGGTGACAGGTGCAGACCATCTCTGACAATGCATCTTGATTTGTCGATCATGTCATCCCAGGCAGACAGATACTGGATCCCCTTTGAATATCACCAGAAGCTTAGCCAATTGTTGAAGTCAATCATTTTGTCCTTATACTGTGGTAACATTCTGGGTGAAGGCAGGATGCTACTCAAGGCTAGGGTCACAACTGCCTGGGCCACATGATCTAAGAGCTCTTCCATGTCTCTTTTCATGTAATCCAGTGAGGTACGTCTCAAGTCATTCACTCCAACGTGGACAATGACAGAGTTGTATTTGTACTTGTTGTGGAGTGACTTGAGTGCATGCATTATGTGGTGGATCCTGGCACCCAACAGGCAGCTAACTGTAATTTTCTCCTTGCTCAGCTTGGTGAGTGGGACATCAGTGTGCCTGACTATACAGTCACCTATGGCTAAAGTGTTGGGTATGTTGTTTTGCCTTAGGGGATGTTGTTGGGTGGCACACTGGTGTTGTGAGCTATGTGTCACTTTGGTTGTTACTGGTGTTTGTTTGGGTTTCAGCTTTGGAGGTCCTTGTTGCTTGGGCACATTAATGTTAAGGGCCACCGCATATGTGGGTTTTGTGTTGCTATGTGTGGGTGTTGATGCTGAGGGATTTGAAGGGCTATGTGTTGCATGAGGTGTAGTGTAGGTGTTAACTTTCTCCTCTAGACTGTCTAGCAAAATCTTGGCTGGAGAGAGATTTGCTTCCAGTTAGCATGATCAGCAGCCAGTTGATGCTGGCTGCTGATAATGTGCTGTATAGATGGTGTAACTGGATAGGTAGGTGGTTAAATTCTTGCTGCTGCTGATGTCTGTATAGATGGTGCAAGCAGGTAGGTCGGTGGTTTGATGCTAGCTGTGGATAATGTCTGTACAGATGGGGTAAGTGGATAGATAGGTGTTTTGATGCTAGCTGCTGATAATATGCTGTATAGATGGTGGAAGTGGATACGTAGGTGGTTTGATGCTGGTGGCTGATAATATGCTGTATAGAATATGTAAGTGGATGGGTAGGTGGTTTGATTCTGGCTGCTTATAATGTGCTATACAGATCCTTTAAGTGGATAGTTAGGTGGTTTAATGCTGGCTTTTGATAATATGCTGTATAGGTGGTGTAAGTGGATAAGTAGGTGGTTTGGTGCTGGCTACTGATAATGTGCTGTATAGATGGTGTAAGTGGAAAGGTAGGCAGTTTGCTACTGGCTGCTGATAATGTGCTGTATATGAGTAAAAGGATAAGTAGGTGGTTTGATGCTGGCTGCTGATAATGTGCTGCATAGATAGTGTAAGTGGATAGGTAGGGGGGTTGATGCTGGCTGCTGATAATGTACTGTATAGAAGGTGTAATTGGACAGGTAGGTGGTTTGGCGCTGGTTGCTGATAATGTGCTGTATAGATGGAGTAAGTGGATAGGTAGGTGGTTTTATGCTTGCTGCTCATTATGTGCTATATAGATGGAGTAAATGGAAAGGTAGGTAGTTTCATCCTGCCTACTGATAATGTGCTATATAGATGGTGTCATTGGAAGGGTAGGTGGTTTGGTGCTGGCTGCTGATAATGTGCTGTATAGATGGAGTAAGTGGATAGGTAGGTGTTTTTTTGCTTGCTGCTCATTATGTGCTGTATAGATGGAGTAAATGGAAAGGTATGCCTACTGATGATGTGCTATATAGATGGTGTAAGTGGATAAAAGGTGGTTTGATGCTGGCTGCTGATAATGTGCTGTATAGATCGTGTAATTGGATAGTAGGTGGTTTGATCCTGGCTGCTGATAATGTGCTGTATATATGGTGTAAATGGGTAGGTAGGTCCTTTGATGCTGCCTGCTGATAATGTGCTGTATAGGTGGTGGAAGTGGATAGGTAGGTGGCTTGATGCTGGCTGCTGATAATGCGCTGAATATGTGGCATAAGTGGGTAGTTAGGTGGTTTGATGCTAGCAGCTGATAATGTCCTGCATAGATGGTGTAAGGGGATAGGTAGATATATTGATGCAGGCCTCTGATAATGTGCTGTATAGATGGTGTAAGTGGATTGGTAGGTGGTTTGATGCTAGCTGCTGCTAATGTGTTGTATTGGTGGTGTAAGTGGATAGGTAGGTGGTTTGATGCTGGCTGCTGAAAATGTGCTGTATGGCTGGTTTAAGTGGATGGGTAGGTGGTTTGGTGCTGGCTGCTGATAATCTGTTGTATAGGTAGTGTAAGTGGATTGATATGTGGTTTGGTGCTGGCAACTGATACTGTGCTGTATAGATGGTGTAAGAGGATAGATAGGTGGTTTGATGCTGTCTGTGGATTGTGTGCTGTATAGATGGTGTAAGTATATTGGTAGGTGGTTTGATGCTGGCTGCTGATAATGTGATGCATAGATGGTGTACGTGGATTGGTTGGTAGTTTGATGCTGGCTGCTGATAAAGTGATTCATAAGTTCATAGGTTCATAGGTTGATACTAGGCTATCTGCCCTAGGGCATTTATAAGCCTAGCCAGAGTGTGTTTGGCTTTCGCCACCCTTTTAGATTAGTTGACTGTGCCTCTGTATAGTAGGTCACAGAAGGTAGCCCTTTTAAGGTTAGTTTACTGTACCTCTGTCAAGCAGGGACACAGAAGAGATCCCAGGGGTAAACTTACGATCTCCCATCCACTCGTCAAGATTTCTCTTGACGAGGGTCAGTGAGGGGCTCTGCCTAACATGGATTGGGATTTTCTTCCAGAGTGAGGGGAGCCTCTGGGATATGAATCTATCCCTCCAACATGTCCTATTTCTTTCTGTGCTGAGGTTCATGTCCCTGGAACTTGTCGCTCTAAGGGATTTGGATTTTCTGAGGTGAAGCATGTCCATTAATTCTGGGTTGGACATGGCTTTATACGTCAGACACAGATCGCCTCTGATTAGGCGGTATGCAACTGAGTAGAGCTGGAGTTTCTTTAGCCGAGCTGCAAAGGGCATCTGTTTGAGCCCCTTGATCCTCTTGGTGAGGTACTTTTGGGGTCTTTCCAGTTGCTGCAGGTGTCAGGTAAGGTACATCCCAAATGGGACATTGTATTCAATTATGGGCCTGATAAGGGATGAGTAGAGGGGCACAATGACCTCTCTTGATCTAGATGTGAATCCTTTCATGATAAGGTGGGCTATATAGAAGGTCTTTCTAACCACTTTGGCAACGTGATTGTCAAAGGAGAGATTGCTATCTACTTGGGTCCCCAAGTCCCTAATTACTTCTTCTGTACTTAATGGATTACCACCTATGTGGTAATTTGTGGGCACTTTGTTTTTCCCAAAGGGGATGACTATGCACTTTTTGGCATTTAGCTTTAGGCCATGGCTCTGGCACCAGTTATCCATCTCTGTGAGACCCTTTTGGAGGATGCTTGTGTCAGCCGGAGAGTCGATTACGGCACCCAGTTTGCAGTCATCTGCGAACTTGGTCAGCCATAGTCCAACCGTGTTAGCCTGTACCTCTGAGAAATATATACCGAACAAAAGAGGTCCCAGGACGGAGCCTTGTGGGACACCACTTGTAACTGGTTTAGAGTCTGACATGGCACCTGTTATTCTGACCATGTGGGTTCTATCCCTGAGCCAGTTTTCAACCCATCTTGTGACATAGGGGTTGATATTTAAGCTGGTGAGCTTATTTATGATGCCCGAGTGGGGTATTGTGTTGAAGGGTTTTGTGAGATCCAGATAGGCTGTGTGGACTACCTTCCCTTCATCTATGGCTTTGGTAACTGTTTCAAAGAAGTCGACCAGGTTCAAGAGGCAAGATCTGCCCTTAACAAAGCCGGATTGGGTAGGATCCAGTGTCTGGAGGTTCCCACTGTCTTTGCTTATGATTTCCATGATGATACACTCCATAGCTTTGCAGACCAGGCTAGTCAGGCTTATAGGGCGATAGTTTCCGGAGTCTGTTGTGGCACCACCTTTGTGGAGTTGGACCACTGTTGCTGTATGCTATTCCTTGGGTACATATCCTGTAGTAAGGCTGAGATTGAACAGTGACTTTATATGAGTGTTTAGTTCTTCTTGGAGCTCGTGTAAGACACAGCCCGGGACACCGTCTGGTCCCATTGATGCTGTGTTTCTTGCTTTGGAGAGGGCAGCTCTCACATGTGCATCTGTGATCTCAGGAAGGCTGCACTCTGTTGGGATAGACATTTACTCTTTTGGGGGGAAAGGGGGGGAGAAGTTTGCACTGAACCTTTCTGCCAGGATGTTGGCAATGCCTATGGGTTCAGTGTATTTTTTGTCATTTTGCACTAACTCAGAGCATATCTGGGAGTTGCCTCCCAGGTTTCTGACATAACTAAAGAAGGCCTTGTGATTATCTTTAGTGTCTTGTGCAATTTTTCTTTCGAAGCTGGCCTTAGATGATTTTATGAGGGATCGTAGTTTCTTGCTAGTACTGATCAGAGATGCCTTCCCTTTTTGGGAATTTGCTCTATCATGTAGTAGCTTTCTCCTTCTGTTGTATAGCTTATTTATGGCCAGGGTCCACCAGGCAGGTCTCCTGCCTTTGGAGGAGTGAGTCTTGGTTTTATTTGGGATAGCATGCTCTATGCATTCCTGTAGGTGTCAATAGAATGCTTTTGTAAAGGATTCTGCATTTTGGGCCGTATTTTCCACTGGCCCAGGGGCTTTGAAGGATTCCACCTCGGTTTTGAGAAGTGTGAAGTTTGCTTTTGAGAAGTTCTTCACCGTGGTTTCCATGGCTACGGGTGGGGACGGAATATGGATGTCCAGTGAGATTAGTTTATGGTCTGATCTTACCAATGAGGGGTACACCTCTGGTGTGGAACATAGAGACCCCATGTTGGTGATGACCAGATCCAATATGTTTTCCCCTCTTGTGGGAGTGGTGACCAGTTGTTCCATAGTATTTGAGTTCATAAATTCTAGGAACCGTTGGGCGAGGGTGTTTGGGCTTGAATAGTTTTCACAATCAATGTTTGGGTAGTTGAAGTCACCCAATATAATGGTGTTTGGAGAGACCTTCATATTCTCCAGTGTTCTCAGGAAAGCCAAGTGAGGTTCCTCTGTTTGGGAGGGTGGTCTGTAGCAGGCTACAAACTGAAAGGCAGTTTTGCCCACTGTTAGTTGCACATGGATGGTCTCCGAGCTTCGTGCAGTGCCACTAACCTGGAGGTGTGGGTATCTTTGATAAATATGGATACTCGCCCTCCTTTTGTGGTTTGGTCGGAGTTTTGGGGCCGGAAAGCATGGTATGAAGTATAACCTGTTAGTGCTGGGGTGCTCTCCGGAGCCTTGAACCAGGTTTCTGTTACTGCATAGATATCGATATTCTCCATACTGAGGAGAGTCTCGAGTGCATGCATCTTGAGGTTTAGACTTCTGGCATTGAGCAGCATTACCCTTAGTTTTTTTTTTCTTTGTGTTGTCAATGGAGGTGGTTTTGTCTTTTGAGCCTTGCCTAAAAAAGGCACTATGTGGGAGGCAAGAGCCTTTGCCAGTATTTGAAAACCCAGGGGTGACAGGTGCAAGCCGTCCCTAACAAAGCAACATGGCTTGTCGAGCATGTCATCCCAGGCTGACAGACACTGGATCCCCTTTGAATGACACCAATACTTTAGCCAATTGTTAAAATTGATCATTTTGTCTTTATACTGTGGCATCATTCTTGGTGAGAGTAAGATGCTACTCAAGGTCGGGGTCATACTGGCTGGGCTACATGATCAAAGAGCTCCTCTATGTCTTTTTTCATGTAGTCCAGGGAGGTACGTCTCAGGTCATTCACACCAGCATGGACAATGACAGAGTCATATTTGTACTTGCTTTGATGTATAGATTGTGTACGTGGATTGGACAGTGGTTTGATGCTGGCTGCTGATAATGTGCTGTATAGATGGTGTAAGTTGATAGGTAGGTGGTTTGGTGCTGGCTGCTGATAATGTGTTGTATAGATGCTGTAAGTGGTTGTTAGGTTGTTTGGTGCTGGCTGCTAATAATGTGCTGTATGGATGGTGTAAGTGGATAGATAGGAGGTTTGATGCTGGTTGCTGATAATGTGCTGCATAAATAGTGTTACTGGATAGGTAGGTGGCTGATGCTGGCTGCTGATAATGTGCTGTATAGATGATATTAGTAGATAGGTAGGGGGCTTGATGCTGGCTGCTGACAATATGCCATAAAGATGGTCTACGTGTTTCAGTAGGTGGTTTGATGCTGGCTGCTGATAATATGCTGTATAGATGGTGAAAGTGGATAGTTAGTTGGTTTTGTCCTGGCTGCTGATAATGTGCTGTACAGATGGAGTGAGTGGATAGGTAGGTGGATTGATGCTGGCTGCTAATAATGTGCTGTATAGGTTGTGTAAATGGATAGTTGTTGGGTTTGATGCTAGCTGCTGATAAGTGCTGAATAGATGATATATGTAGATTGGTAAGAGGTTTGATGCTGGCTGCTGATAATCTGCTGTATAGATGTTTTAAGTGGGTAGGTAGATGGTTTGCTGCTGGCTGCTGATAATGAGCTGATTAGATGGTGAAAGTGGGTAGGCAGGTGGTTTGATGCTGGTTGCTGATAATGTGCTTTATAACTAATGTAAGTGGGAAGGTAGGTGGTTTGATGCTGGCTGCTGATAATGTGCTGTATGATGGTGTAAGTTGGTAGGTATCTGGTTTGATGCTGGCTGCTGATAACATCCTGTGTAGATGGTGTAAGTGGATGGGTAGGTGGTTTAATGCTGGCTGCTAATAATGTTCTGTTTAGATGATGCAAGTGGATAGGTAGGTGGTTAGATGCTTGCTGCATATAATGCGCTCTATAGGTGGTGTAAGTGGACAGGTAGGTGGTTTGATGCTGGCTGCTAATACCCTGTATAGATGTTGTAAGTGAATAGGAAGTTGGTTTGATGCTGGCTGCTGATAATGTGCTGTATAGATGATGCAAGTGGATAGGTAGGTGGTTTGATGCTGACTTCTGATAATGCTGTATAGATGGTGTAACTGGATAGTAGGTGGTTTGATTCTGGCTGCTGCTGATGTCTGTGTAGATGGTGCAAGTGGGTAGGTCGGTGGTTTGATGCTGGCCTCGTATAATGTCTATACAGATGGGGTAAATGGATAGGTGAATGGTTTGATGCTAGCTGCTGATAATTTGGTGTATAGATGTAAGTAGTAGGATGGTGGTTTGATACTTGCTGCTGAAAATGTGCTGTATAGTTGGTGTAAGTGGATAGGTAAGTGGACTGATGCTGACTGCTGATAATGTGCTGTACAGGGTGTATAAGTGGATAGGTACATGGTTTGGTGCTGGCTGTTGATAATGTGCTGTATAGATGGAGTAAGTGGATAAGTGGATGGTTTGATACTGGCTGCTGATAATGTGCTATGTAGATGGTGTAAGTGGATAGGTAAGTGGTTTGATACTGGCTGCTGATAATGTGCTATGTAGATGGTGTAAGTGGATAGGTAAGTGGTTTGTTGCTGGCTGCTGATAATGTGCTGTATTGATGGTGTAAGTGGAAAGGTAGATGGATTGATGTTGGCTGCTGATAATGTGCTTATAGATAGTGTAAGTGAATAGGTATGTGATTTGATGCTGGCTGGTGATAATGTCTCTATAGATGGTGTAAGTAGATAGGTCGGTGGTTTGATGCTTACTGGTGAGAATTTCTGTATAGCTGTTGATAATGTGCTGCATAGTTGGTCTAATCGGATAGGTAGGTTGTTTGGAGCTAGCTGCTGATAATGTGCTGTAAAGGTGGTGTAAGTGTATAGGTAGGTGGCTTGATGCTGGCTGCTGATAATGTGCTGTATAGATGGTGTACTTGGATATGTAGATTGTTTGATGCTGGCTGGTGATAATGTCTGTATAGATGGTGTAAGTGCATAGGAAGGTGGTTTGATCCTTGCTTCTGATAATGTGCTATATAGATAGTGTAAGCGGATAAGTAGGATTTTAATGCTGGCTGCTAATAATGTGCCAAGAGATGGTGTAAGTGCATAGGTAGGTGGTTTGATACTGGCTGTTGATAATGTGCTGTATAGATGGCATACGTGGGTAGGTAGGTGTTTGATGCTGGGTACTGATAATGTATGTACAGATGGTGTAAGTGGATAGGTAGGTCATTTGATGCTGGCTACAGACAATGTGCTGTATAGGTGGTGTAAGGGGATTTGCAGGTTGGTTGATGCTGGCTACTGATAATGTGCTCTATAGATGGGGTAATTGGACAGATATGTGGTTTGATGCTGGCTCCTGATAATGTACTGTATAGTTGGTGTAAGTGGATAGGTAGTGGGTTTGATGCTGGCTGCTGATAATGTGCTGTTTAGATGGTGTAAGTGTGTAGGTAGGATGATTGAGGCTGGCTGCTGATAATGTGCTGTATAGGTGGGGTACGTGGATAGGTAGGTGGATTGATGCTGGCTGCTAATAATGTGTTATATAGATGGTTAAAGTGGGTAGGTAGGTAGGTGGTTTGAGGCTGGCTGCTGATAATGTGCTGTATGGTGGTGTAAGTTGATAGGTACATGGTTTGATGCTGGGTGCTGATAATGTGCTGTGTAGATGGTGTAAGTGGATGGGTAGGTTGTTTGATGTCTGCTGCTTGTAATGTGTTGTTTCGGTGATGTAAATGGATGGGTAGGTGGTTTGATGCTGGCTGCTGATAATGTGCCTATAAATGGTGTAAGTGAATAGGTAGGTGGTTTGATGCTGGCTGGTGAGAATTTCTATATAGATGGTGTAACTGGATAGGTTGAGCAAGTGGATAGATGGTGCAAGTGGATAGGTAGGTGGTTTGATTCTTGCTGCTGCTCATATCTGTATAGATGGTGCAAGTGTGTAGGTCGGTGGTTTGATGCTGGCTGCGGATAATGTCTATACAGATGGGGTAAGTGGGTAGGTAGATGGTTTGATGCTAGCTGCTGAAATTTTGCTGTATAGATGAGGTCAGTGGATAGGTAGGTGGTTTGATGCTGGCTGCTGATAATGTGCTGTATAGGTGGTGTAAGTGGATAGGTAGATGGATTGATGCTGGCTGCTGATAATGTGCTTATAGATGGTGTAAGTGGATAGGTAGGTGGTTTGATGCTGGCTGGTGATAATGTCTGTATAGATGGTGTAAGTAGATAGGTAGATGGTTTGATGCTGGCTGGTGAGAATGTCTATATAGATAGTGTAATTGGATAGGTAGGTGGTTTGATGCTGGCTGGTGATAATGTCTGTACAGATGGTGTAAGTGGATAGGTAGGTTGTTTGATGCTGGCTACTGATAATGTGCTGTATAGGTGGTCTATGGGGATATGCAGGTGGGTTGATGCTGGCTGCTGATAATATGCTCTATAGATGGGGTCATTTGTCAGGTATTTGGTTTGATGCTGGCTGCTGTTAATGTACTGTATAGTTGGTGTAAGTGGATAGGTAGGAGGGGTTGATGCTGGCTGCTGATAATGTGCTGTACAGATAGTTTAAGTGGGTAGGTATGATGTTTGTGGCTACCTGCTGATAATGTGCTGTATAGGTGGTGTATATGGATAGATAGATGGATTGATGTCGGCTGCTGATAATGTGTTGTATAGATGGTTAAAGTGGGAAGGTAGGTGGTTTGAGGCTGGCTGCTGATGTGCTCTATAGATGGGGTAAGTGGATAGGTAGGTTGTTTGATGCTGGCTGCTTCTAATGTGCAGTATAGGTGGTGTAACTGGACAGGTAGGTTGTTTGATGCTGGCTGCTGATAATGCACTGTATAGATGGTTTATGTGGACAGCTAGGTGGTTTGGTCTTGGATGCTGATAATGTGATGAATAGATTGTGTAAGTGAATATGTAGGTAATTTTGTGCTGGCTACTGATAATGTTCTGTATAGGTGGTATAAGTGGGTAGGAAGGTGGTTTGAGGCTGGCTACTGATAATGTGGTATATAGATGGTGCAAGTGGATAGGTAGGTGGTTGATGCTTGCTGCTGATAATGTGCAGTATAGATTGTGTAATTACAAGGCTGGTGGGTTGATGCTGGCTGCTGCTGATGCATCGTATTGATAGTGTAAGTGGATGGGTAGGTGGTGTGATGCTGGCTGCTGATAATGTGCTGTATAGATGGCGTAAGTGGATAGGTAGGTGGTTTGATGCTGGCTGCTGATAATGTGCTGAATAGATGGTGTAAGTGGATATGTAGGTGGATTGGCGCTGGCTGTTGATAATGTGCTGTATAAATGCTGTAAGTGGAGAGGTAAGTGTTTAGGTGCTGGCTCTGATAATGTGCTGTATAGATGGTGTAAGTGGATAGGTTGGTGGTTTGATGCTGCCTGCTGATAATATGTTCTACAGATGGTGTAAGTGGTAGGAAGGTAGTTTGATGCTTTCAGTTAATGTGCTGTATCGGTGGTGTAAGTAGATAGGTAGGTGGTTTGATACTGGCTGCTGATAATGTGCTCTATAGATGGTGCAAGTGGATAGGTAGGTGGTTATGCTGGTTCCTGATAATGTCCTGTACAGATGGTGCAGGTGAATAGGTAGGTGGTTTGATGTTGACTACTGATAATGTGCTGTATAGATGGTGTAAGTGGAAAGGTACGTGGTTTGATGCTGGCTGCTGATAATGGACTGTGTAGATGGTGGAAGTGAACAGGGAGCTGGTTGATGCTGCCTGTTGATAATGTGCTGTATAAATTGTGTAAGTGGATAGGTAGGTGGTTTGATGCTAGCTGATTATCACTTGCTGTATAGATGGTGTAAGTGGAGAGGTAGATGGTTTGATACTGGCTGCTGATAATGTGCTGTATACATGGTGTATGTGGATAGGTATATGCTTTGATGCTGGCTGCTGATAATGTGCTCTACAGATGTGTAAGTGGATAGGTATGTGGTTAGATGCTGGCTGATGATAATGTGCTGAATAAATGGTGTAAGTGGATAGGTAGGTGGGTTGATGCTGGCTGCAGATAATGTGCTGTATAGATGGTGTAACTGGATATGTAGGTGGATTGATTTTTGATGCTGATGATGTCTGTATAGATCATGCAAGTGGGTAGGTCAGTGGTTTGATCATGGCAGTGGATAATGTCTATACAGATTGGGTAAGTGGATAGGTAGGTGGTTTGATGCTAGCTGCTGATAATTTGCTGTATAGATGGTGGAATTAGATACATAGGTGGTTTGATGCTGGTGGCTGATAATATGCTGTATAGAAGATGTAAGTGGATGGGTAGGTGGTTAGATCCTGGCTACTTATAATGTGCTATGCAGAAGCTGTAAGTGGATAGATAGGTGGTTATTCCTGGCTGTTGATAATGTGCTGCATAGTTGGTCTAATCGGATAGGTAGGTTGTTTGGAGCTAGCTGCTGATAATGTGCTGTAAAGGTGGTGTAAGTGGATAGGTAGGTGGTTTGCTACTGGCTGCTGATAATGTGCTGTATAGATGGAGTAAATGGATAAGTAGGTGGTTTGATGCTGGCAGCTGATAATGTGCTGAATAAATGTTGTAACTAGATAGGTAGGTGGGTTGATGCTGGCTGCTGATAATATGCTGTATAGATGGTGTAACTGGATAGGTAGGTGGTTTGATTCGTGCTGCTGCTGATGTCTGTACAGATGGTGCAAGTGGTTAGGGCGGTGGTTTGATGCTGACTGCGGATAATGTCTATACACATGCGGTAAGTGGATAGGTAGGTGGTTTGATGTTAGCTGCTGATAATTTGCTGTATAGATGGTGGAACTGAATACGTAGGTGGTTTGATGCTGGTGGCTGATAATATGCTGTATAGAAGATGTAAGTGGATGGGTAGATGGTTTGATCCTGGTGGCTTATAATGTGCTATACAGAAGCTGTAAGTGGATAGGTAGGTGGTTTAATCCTGGCTGTTGATAATGTGTTGCATAGGTGGTCTAAGTGGATAAGTAGGTGATTTGGAGCTGGCTGCTGATAATGTGCTGTAAAGGTGGTGTAAGTGGATAGGTAGGTGGTTTGGTGCTGGTTGCTGATAATATGCTGCATAGATGGTGTAAGTGGATAGGTAGGTGGTTTGCTACTGGCTGCTGATAATGTGCTGTAAAGATGGAGTAAATGGATAAGTAGGTGGTTATATGCTGGCAGCTGATAATGTGATATATAGATGGTGTAAGGAGATAGGCAGATGGTTTAATGCTGGCTGCTGATAATGTGCTGTATAGATGGTATAAGTGGGTAGGTAGGTTCCTTGATACTGACTGCTGTTCATTTGCTGTATAGGAGGTGTAAATGGGTAGGTAGGTGGTTTGAGGCTGGCTGCTTATAATTTGCTCTATAGATTGTGTAAGTGGGCAGGTAGGTGGTTTGATTCTCGCTCCTGGTAATGTCCTCTATAGATGTTGTAAGTGGATAGGAAGGTGGTTTGATGCTGGCTGCTGATAATGTGCTGTATAGATAGTACAAGTGGATAGATAGGTAGTTTGATGCTGACTGCTGATAATGTGCTCTACAGATTGTGTAACTGGATAGGTAGGTGGCTTGATTCTGGCTGCTGCTGATATCTGTATAGAAGGTGCAAGTGGGTAGGTCAGTGGTTTGATGCTGGCAGCTGATAATGTGCTGTATAGATTGTGTACATGGATTGGTAGGTGGTTTGTTGCTGGCTGCTGATAATGTGCTGTATTGATAGTGTAAGTGGATAGGTAGATGGATTGATGCTGGCTAGTGATAATGTGCTTATAGATGTGTAAGTGGATAGGTAGATTGTTTGATGCTGGCTGGTGATAATTTCTTTATAGATGGTGTAATTGGATTGGTAGGTGGTTTGATGCTGGCTGCTGATAATGTGTTGTATAGAAGGTGTAAGTGGATAGGTAGATGGTTTGATGCTTGCTGGTGATAATATCTGTATAGAGGGTGTAAGTGGATAGGTAGGTGGTTTGATCATGGGTACAGATAATCTGCTGTATAGATAGTGTAAGTGGATAGGTAGGATGTTTAATGCTGGCTGTGCATAATCTGCTGATAGATGGTGTAAGTGGATAGGTAGGTTGTTTGATACTGATTACTGATAATGTGCTGTATAGATGGCATACGTCGGTAGGTAGGTGTTTGATGTTGGGTACTGATAATGTCTGTACAGATGTAGTAAGCGGACAGGTAGGCCGTTTGATGCTGGCTACTGATAATGTGCTGTATAGGTGGTGTAAGAGGATATGAAGGTGGGTTGATGCTGGCTGCTGAAAAATATTCTCTATGGATGGGGTAATTGGACAGGTATGTGGTTTGATACTGGCTCTTGATAATGTACTGTATAGTTGGTGTAAGTGGATAAGTAGGGGGATTGATGCTGGCTGCTGATAATGTGCTGTATAGATGGTGTAATTTGGTAGGTAGGTGGTTTGAGGCTGGCTGCTGATAATGTGCTATATAGATGGTGTAAGTGGATAGGTAGGTGGTTTGATGCTGGCTGCTGCTAATGTATATTATAGGTAGTGTCATTGGACAGATAGGTGGTTTGATGCTGGCTGCTGATAATGCGTTGTATTGATGGAGTATGTGGACAGGTAGGTGGTTTGGTTCTGGATGCTGATAATGTGCTGTATAGTTTATGTAAGTGGATAGGTATGTAGTTTTGTGCTGGCTACTGATAATGTCCTGTATAGGTGGTGTATGTGGACAGGTAGGTAGTTTGTTTCTGGATGCTGATAATGTGCTGTATAGATTGTGTAAGTGGATAGGTATGTAGTTTTGTGCTGGCTACTGATAATGTCCTGTATAGGTGGTGTAAGTGGGTAAGTAGGTGGTTTGAGGCTAGCTACAGATAATGTGGTATATAGATTATGTAAGTGGATAGGTAGGTGGTTGATGCTGGCTGCTGATAATGTGCAGTATAGATTGTGTAATTAGATAGCTGGTAGGTCGATGCTGGCTGCTGATAATGCGCTGTATTGGTGGTGTAAGTGGATGGGTAGGTGTTTTCATGCTGGCTGCTTATAATGTGCTGTATAGATGGTGTAAGTGGATAGGTAGGTGGTTTGATACTGACTGCTGATAATGTGCTGCATAGATGTTGTTAGTGGATAGGTAGGTGGTTTGGCGCTGGCTGTTGATAATGTGCTGTATAAATGCTGTAAGTGGAGAGGTAGGTGGTTAGACGCTGGCTCTGATAATGTGCTGTAAGTGGATAGGTTGGTGGTTTGATGTTTGCTGTTGACAATCTGCTCTTTAGATGGTGTAAGTGGTAGGTAGGTGGTTTGATGCTTTCTGCTAATAATTTGCTGTATAGGTGTTGTAAGTGGACTGATAGGTGGTTTGATACTGGCTGCTGATAATGTGCTCTATAGATGGTGGAAATGGACAGGTAGGTGGTTATGCTGTCTCCTGATAATGTCCTGTAAAGATGGTGTAGGTGGATAGGTAGGTGGTTTGATGCTGGCTGCTGATAATGTACTGTGTAGATGGTGTAAGTGAACAGGTAGCTGGTTTGATGCGGGTTGCTGATAATGTGCTCTATAGATGGTGTAAGTGGTAAGTAGGTGGTTTGATTCTTTCTGCTAGTAACGTACTGTATAGGTGGTGTAAGTGGATAGGTAGGTGGTTTGATACTGTCTGCTGATAATGTGCTCTATAGATGGTGTAAGTATACAGGTAGGTGGTTATGCTGGCTTCTGATAATGTCCTGTACAGATGGTGTAGGTGGATAGGTAGGTGGTTTGATGCTGGCTGCTGATAATGTGCTGTATAAATGGTGTAACTGGATAGGTAGGTGGTTTGCTGCTAACTGCTGATCATGTGCTGCATAAATGGTGTAAGTGAGAGGTAGATGGTTTGATGCTGGCTGCTGATAATGTGCTGTATACATGGTCTAAGTGGATAGTTATATGGTTTGATGCTGGCTGCTGATAGTGGAGTTGGGTGGCACCAAGACATCGGACGAGGAGCATGCAGGTAATGCTCCAGTGGAGATCAATAGACTTGTCTAGCAGCCATACTGACATCTGTAGAGTATCTAGATACATATGTCAGGTCAGAATGCAGTTGTGGTTGGATTTTGTAATGCACAGATGTGCACATCTATGATGAAGGACAGCAAATTGTGTATTATTGGAGCGTGTACCATAAATGTGCAGAAAAGCTGCAGTCATCTTGCCCCAATGCCACATGTGAGTCTACTGACAATACCTCTCTCCCACAACTACATAGGTCTCTCCGGTCTGGATGTGAGACAGCAGCCTGAAGCTGGTGAATATGGAATTGTCCTGTTGTGGTTCGCCAATACCCAAGGCATGTTAAAGGCATGCCTTTTACCATGCACACAACTGTCACCCCTAACCATATCATGTTATGTTCATGTTCACTTGTGGTGGGGTTAACTGCATTGCATCACAGTGATCACCACAGGGGCCTATATGCAGAAAATTTAACATTTCCGTAGCATACCTTACAACCTGTCAGTGCATGAAATCTGGACAGAGACTGACAAAATGGGGGGACAAAGGCCCGAAAATAGGGACATATTTGAAATATTACTCTTATACTGTGGATATAAAAAGTGTACGCACCCCTGTTAAGATGCCAGGTGTTAGTGATATAACAAAATGAGACCACAATATTTCATTCTACACCTTTTCCCATCTTTAATGTGACCTGTAACCTGAACAATTCACTTGAAAAACAAACAAATCTGTCAGGGAACCAAATATGAAGGATACAAAACCTACAATAAGCTGGATGCATACGTGTGCACACCTATCAACTAAGTCGGAGTGCAGGTGAGGTCCCACACAGGCAGTTGGACAGGGGTGCTCAAAGGAGGACTGCTGCTCATCCAGCCCCTGTCACAAGTGCCACAGAAGGTATCACCAAATGCATGTTTTGGGCCATCATGGAGGTACAGGCACGTACTTACCCCAACACTAGACAAATACTCAGAGTCTTGGATACACATCTTCCTGGTGTCCATGGCAACCTATGTGACCTTGTTGAGGCCACACCGATGCAGGGAGATGCTAATATGGTTCTGATGCACAGGGTGAATTAAGTACGGTTTAGTTATGCAATGCTCTGCAAGGTGGTGTCTCCTGGCATTTGTAATGGATACACTTCAGAGTGTATGTACCTTTTCAGCCATGATGCATTACTGGTGTTAGCAATGCTGATTGATTGTAGTCTCACATGCTGTATTCTGTTTGTGTTCTAGGTGTCTGTATGTCAGCAGGTTGTGGCCCTGCAGATATTGCCAATGAAGGGTATGGCAGAGTGGTAACACATTGAGCATCTCTTAGCCGAGGTACAGCTGTATATGTACACATTTACCAGGTCTGTGTAACAGTTACTGCATGTGCCACAGAGCTTATAGGGCTGAGGGGTGTATACAGGTACATCTATCATGGGTGACATCATCAGCTCTTGTAAAGTGGAGAATGGTAAGTGTAGTGGGTGGAACACACCTCAGATTGGTAAAACCCACATTCCCAGAGGATATTGTGTCGACCAAACACACAGAGGATACTGTTCCTCTGTTCCCACACACACACACACACACACACACACACACACACACACACACACACACACACACACACACACACACACACACACACACACACACACACACACACACACACACACACATGCATACAGTTGCCAGTGTTGGATTTGGAACCCCTACCATCTAGTTAGTGATAGTACAGTGTTATGTGGTTATCGCAGGTGGCACAGAACTAATAGTGTGATGAGTGTTCCAAGGTACCTGTAAAGTGAATAACATCATGTGCCCTTGTCAAGTATGGCAATGGGGGGTATACTACTGACAGATATCATCGGATCATCACAGTTATTTACCAGAGAAATACAAGATGGATGACGCACATACCAATATTATGAGGCAAAGGCTAGACATTCTTGCACAATCCGGCTGGTTGGGAAGTGTGACTACAGCCATTTGGCTGATGAAGCTGTGTAAAAGGTCCAGCACCTTGGTGATATACTGGCTGGTGATCTCCTGGTTGTGCGGTATTCTGTTTACCTGATGGGTCATATCCTGGTGTGACCATACCTCTCAACTGTACAAATTCTCACAGATTATCCAGATTCATGCCTCATATATCTTGTCAGTTTCCCTTAACATTGTGTTTTTCCATCAGGTTTGTTGCAAATCACTCAGGGCTGCAGTCAGGGAATAATGACCGAATATTAGAGTTGCAGACTTCACACCCTTCATGACATCCATGTTACTACACACTGCCTCTGTTATTCTATCACCTTTCTAACATTATGAGAGCATTATTTCAAAAATGTCCCTATAGTTGGGCCTTTATCCCACCATTATGTATGGCTTTGTCCAGACGTCTTGCTCTGAGGTTGAGAGGTATGCTACTAGCATTTGGCAGCATGGCCTTTCCTTAGCATTTTGTTTACTGTGTTATGTTGGTAGTATGGACCCCATGACATTCCCTACAATGGCACTATGGGTGAGGCATGGGCCTTTGCCAGAGGCCTGTAGGCTATGTGAGACTGCTGTAGGTCATCTGTAGCAAGGCAGTGCATTCTGTCACTCATATTTTCCCAGGCTGCCAAGCAGTGGATACTCCTGGTGTAACAATGATATGTGAGTCAGGTGTTATTGACAATCACTTTCTGTTCGTATTGATTCATCACTCTGGGTGACAGCAGGATGCTGCTTATGGCTAGGGACATACCTGCATGTGACACATATTCAGCACGCTGCATCATGTCTATCTTTCTATAGTCAATGAGGTACATCTGACATCATTCACACCACCATGGACGAGGCTAGTGTGATACCTGTACCTGTTGTGGGGTGACTTGAGTGCATGTTTGATATGGCAGATTATGGCACCTGCCAAACAAGTAATCGTGACTTTCTCCTTATCCTGTCTGGTGTGTGGCACATCTGTGTGTCTCACAGTGGAATCTTCTATGAGTAATATGTTGTGTGTATGGTAAGACCTTAGTGTTTGCAGGACCCTAGTGTGTTGAGTATGTGTGGTCTGTGGTGTGTAGGTTTGGGAAGTTCTCATGTGTTTTTGCCTCTGAGGTGTCCTTTACTTGGGGTTTGATTTGTTGTGGACCTTCACTTATGTGAGTGTGTTGTGTATTTGCAGGTGATGCTAACTGACTCCTTACACTGCATGGCACCTATGTTACTACACAATTTGTTCTGGTGTGCACATTTTCCATTTGTCTGGCCAGTGGTTCCCCCCCACTTCTATGTGTCTCTTTATCCTTCTGTAGTCCGGTCAGATGCTTTGCCCACAGTGGCTATTGTTTTGTATTTGTAATTCTGGTGTGAGCATGGTAAATGCTGTAACATCACACAAGGTTATGGAATACACACCTCTGAGCATACCTATTTGACAGGTTGTCCATCATTGCACCACTACATCTGCTGTGGTCCTCAGATAGTTTGTGTTACTATGGTATTATTAGACAACATGTTGGCCTAGCTGTCAAACTGTCACTGACTCTGACATCTGGACAGGCCACATATGGCAGTCAGATGAAGGCCCACACATTGGATCAGGGTGTTGATACTATTCTGCCATACATAGTTGGGACACCAGTCTGTTACTTGCTTGCTTTCTGTTATGGGTGTGACATCTGCTTCTCCACTGTCTGCCACTGATGTTTTGACATGACCTTTTCTTGTTTTGCAAATACTTTGCAGGTGAATGCAATGTTAGGACAAGTTGAACAGATATACAAGGCATACTTGTGTTCCTTCTGTGACAACCTGACATTCCAGGGGTATGGCTGTTATCCAGTGAAATGCTGTCAGTGCTGACACAGTAAGGTGACAGCCTTTTATGACCTGCCAGTACACTGATATTCAGGTACCTGCCGTGCTACTAGGCACCATACCTCTCTACATATGAGAGCCAGACATCTGGACAAAGCCATATGTAATTGGGTGACAAAGGCCTAAGTATAGGGACCATTTTAACTATTGGCCTTACAAACCTAGAAGAGTGATACAATTATAGACTTTGCATTAGCATGCATTTTCAATAGGGTATGAAGTCTGAGACACTACAATCCATCATTATTTTCTGACTTTAGATTTTCATGGTTTGCCAATGATTTGCCACACAACCACTATTTCATGATAAAGACACCACAAAAAACCTCTGTACATTCTGCAAAAGGTCTGTACAGTTGGGAGGTACGGTAGACACTCTGTAGGTTACTCCAACCTGTGTACTGTTCATATGTGTGGGCCCCTGTCCATGACCTGTCCAGCTTACTGGCAGTAATGGATATTGACATATGGACAGTGTGTACAACTCCCACCATAGGTGTAGCTGATATGCAAAATATTTGTCACTGCAATTCTTGGAACATGGCCCTGTTTACCGCAGTATCACACCTAGGTCACTACGACACAGCCGGTAGTAATTGATGGCCACATTCTGGCAGTATTTCCCATGCATATACATAGATCATTGACCCCTGCATGTTGTGGACATGCAACAAGTTATCCTGTTGATTGGGACAGCCCTGGCAATGTGTGCTCTGCTGCTATTACCCTACAAACCTACACGTTACTGCATTTCTATGGGAATATGGGTGTGTGTGTGCGGGGCACTCCTGTCAATGGTACACATTTGCACATACTGTGCTGATATTGGCTTCACATTTTGGTTCCATTTAGCATAGCATTGTGCCCTGTCTTGGAGAATAGAAGCATATAATTAGAGACCACGGGTTAGATTGTAATGATATACAATTGAGTTTCAGACTTCTTACCCTTCAGAGCCTTACTGCAACTGCAAGGCCTGCTATGATATCACTTTGTAAGTCTGTAGGGTGGGATTCCATCATGGTCGCCATTTGTGGGACTTTGCCAGGCATTCCTTTATGGTTTTCTATGGCTAATTTGCTGGGTGAGACTGAGGGGTGAGTATGGAATCCCCACAATGACATCTATGCATGTGACCTATGATCTCCTTTTAGTTGGCCCCCCGCATATACTGCAGTGGGATTTATCACCTTGGATAATACTGCATAGTGTGGAGAAGCCATCATTGGGCAGACATTTCCTGGTGTCCGACATAGCTGTCAGTTGTCTGCTGTTACCCCAGTAGGCCACCCCCATTCCCTTGCATGCATGCAGCAATACCATAGATATGCTACCAGAACATACAACTCCATTCATTTATTATTTAGAAGACTGACTTACCTTGTGCCTGCGGCAGTTGTGGGGATGGTGAGTGAGGGCTGACTCTGTCAGATGCATGCAGTACACTGCCTATACAGGGTAAGCTACAGGTAGTGTGATGTGTGTGGCATCCATTTTACTTGTATGAGAGTCAGAGAGAGAGGTGCAGTCCCTGGGTCCCTACAGTGTCAGTGTGTGTGCTATGTGTTACCTCTTTGCCAAGGCCTGGGCATACTGGGCATGCCTCCATCTGCCTACAGGAGCAGGCTCAGGGACTTCCACCTCTGAGTCCCTCTATGCCTGTGGGCAATGGTGGAGGACTGTGTGGCCCTTCCCTGTGCTGTTTCTGCTGCAGCTGTTTCTGCAGGATCATACTGTGTAGCATGGCACATACTATGAACATGTGTGCACATGTGCCTGGAGAGTATTGTAAGGCTCCACAAGATATGTCAAGGCAGCAGAACCCATGACTTGAGCATCCCAAACATGCACGCTATAACGATCATGGTTTGTGCTTGTGCCTCATTATTGCATTCTTGATTGGGTGTGTGTGCATTTCTGATGGGTGTCATCATCCATGGCTACAGTGCATAGCCAGCATCCCCCACCAGATGGCTATATGGGATGTCCTCACTGGCAAATGCCTGGTACAGCTGTGACAAATGCCAGATGTGGAAGTCGTGATAGCTTCCAGGGCTGCCAGTACACACATTCATGATAATGCCCTAGGCATTGCACATGACCTGGCAGTTGATGGAGGGGAAGCCCTTGTGATTTATGTAGACCCCACCTTGTTCACCGGGTGGTGCTTTGATGTGGATTTGCATATAGTGTATTGCACCCAGTTTCTCCTGGTAGTCTGCTACATGGTAGAAGAGATGCATATTGCTGGTCCTGTCCTCACAGGTGCTGGGGAAGTAAATGTGCTCACCGACATGTGGTAGCATGGCATCCAGGAACTGGTGGAGTACACTGGATGCAGATGTCTGTGAGACCCCCATGATGTCCCCAGTAAGTCTTTGGAAAGTGCCTGTAGGTAGAATTCTTAAGGCTACACATACCTTGGTATCCACTGGGATGGGTTCCCTTCTGTTGGTTCTGGGTCTGAGTTGAGGCCAGCACAGCTTGTTTAGTTGCTGAAGTATGTCTCTGTCCAAACCTGTAGCACTCTACTATCTCTAGATCACATAGCCCCTGGTAGATTACCCTCGGTCTGAATACTCTTCTCCTCCTCCTCAGCCCGTGGCGGTTGTCAGCATTATCCTCCTCACCACCGTCAGTCTCAAGCATGTACTGATAGATCAAAGTAATGTCAGCCCCTAACATTTTTTGGTTAAAATTCCCCCGCATGTGTACACCAGTGGTGCAAGGTTTGTGGGAAAACCAGACTGAAAGGTGTTTGCACAGTTTATACTGTTGTTTTGCAGATGCTGCCTGTATCATTGCCTGCTATGATACACTCCACCTGCTTGCTATTTTATTTGTACTTGATTGCTTTTATTCTGGTATTTACCTTTTTTTTCTTTTTTCCTTTCCCATTTCCGCCCCTCTTAAGCCCCGAGTCATGCCACACAAATCCAGTGCCCAAATATAAACAGTCCTGCTATTTCTGTTTTTTTGTTTTGTTTTGTTTTGTTTTAGACCCAGTGTGCACCATGCAAACCTATTTAGCTAAGGTAAACAATGAGAAATTGCCCTCCCCTGGATATGAATGTGCTCTTCATTTCATGGAATAAGTCAATGCAGCCTCAGGCACACCCCCTTGCTTAGCTGTGCTTAATTAAGCTCAAATGTGAACTGTGGAGCTCCAATGTGAAATTAGTGAAGCTGAATCCAAATGCCGTATATCCTATGTTATCAAATGCTAATCAGACCTGGTTCTGGCTATGTGCATTGACTGAACAAACAATACCAGCTGAACATACTATATTAGTTGGGACAGGTTGGAAACTCTTTCTTCCAGAAAACTGGCTTTGGGGCAAAAAGGACTGCTAGGGGAAACCTGGGAAGTTTTTACTTTATGGGAGCCAGAACAAGAAGTGACAGTAAAGGTTATCAACTTAGACAGCAAAACACAAATAATTCAAAAGGGGCAACATTTAGTAGAGATTTGCATGCATCAAGATGCCATTATTTTGTTACAAGTCTATGATACCAAACCAAGTAAATGGCTGGAAATGAGAGTGGTGATGACCACACTCCACCAGTCAAATAAACATGAAACTGTAATTTGTGCTGGACCTGGTGATATTGTGTTGGTATTGCTTAATTCTGCTAAACAACCACTGTACGTTCCTCTCCATAGATTATTGCCACTGTTTGGAAAGGTGCTAACCTCTTCCAATGAAAACACCTAGATGGACCATATGACTGTGTTGATCTTATTCCTCTATTAAAAAAATGTTGCAAATCTAACAGTAGACTGTGATTTCTAATGGAAGTTGGAACATTATCTGTTTGCAGTAACCCCTAAGCCTGTCTTGTTTTGGAGTATCACCCAAACAGAAAATATCACAACTGTATATAGACTGAATTGTGACAGGGATCCCCAAAAATGCGCTTCCATCTCTGTGAGAGGTTTATATCAGAGGCTAAATGAGTCGGGATTTCCACTGGCCAAGTCTCCAATAGATTCCTCCTGTATAACTAAATTTCAGAGCGAGAGAGAGAAAGAGAGAGAGAGAGAGAGAGAGAGAGAGAGCGCGACACTTGGGATACTTTATCTCCAACTTTGGATATATATGCCATGAACAATAGCTCAACTGTGTTTAATGGTTTGGGACACGTGGTAAGATATACAAGAGAATGTAAAACTGTAAGTAGTGCTAGAGTTAAACACTGTATTAAAATGATTATTAATATGACAGCAATGGATATTACTATTAGATATCCACAGTGTAAACTTGCAGATTTATGGCCAATCAGTTCCTTACATGTAACATATAAACATTACATATATAAAAAAATAAATAAACTTGATGTGACAGGTATAGTAGGTACTGCTTTGGGTGCAGTTGAAATGGGAACTGGATTTTTGAATAAGTGTAGATCTCGACACCTTACGTAATAAACTAAACCATCAAGATGAGGACCTGAATATGGCCTTCAAATTATTAGCTGATCACAATCCCAAACTTGGACAAAAAACTGTAAGCATTTTAACACAAACCATAATGTGAAGATGGATTGACCATGTCAATATATATATACATATATATATATATATATATATATATATATATATATATATATATTTTTATATATATATATATATATATATATATATTTAAATAACGAAAGTCACTACAAAGCGAAACATCGACAGTTGAAAACATCGACAGTACATCTATACGAAAGTACAGCGCTAACATGGGTCCTGCAAGGGGGAAGTAAAGGATATGATATGATACTGTACCCATACTACTTCCCCCTTGCAGGACCCATGTTAGCGCTGTACTTTAGTATAGATGTACTGTCGATGTTTTCAACTGTCGATGGTTTCGTTTCGCTGTAGTGACTTTCGTTATTGTAATATGTCGTTATATATATATATATATATATATATATATATATATATATATATATGTATATACAGACCAAGTTTTGAATAACCTTACAAAGGAAATAAATCAAACTTTTTGTATTTTATCTCAGTTAGCTGCTCATCAACAATACTGCCATTTACCCAAATTTGGGGGGCTAAAAAAGCAGCCCATTGGCAAAAAGAACTGCAGTTATATCATTGGTTGAAGCCTATAGATTTTGCATGTGAAAATAATTCTTGTATACTAATTTTTGACTATCTTGCTAGTAAAAAAGAAACAAAGCAGGTCTGTCCATTTGTTGCACTGCCTTTACAGTTTGGTAATAATCGGTGGGTATCTCAAATTAAATCTACCTTAATTGATTATAATGATGTACCCATTGATTTGGCAGGTTGTGAAAACTGTCCCCAGGGGAGGGTATGTATGATGGTAAAAAAAACTCATCCATGCTTACATAATGGAATGGGAAAATGCATTTGGCATAGATATGTAGTAAATGGTACATATATTTACCAATTAAATGACACCATGGTCTGTGTAATATCCTCCTGCAAACTGGCATCATTACAGATGGTGGAGCATACTGTAAGAGTAATATTCATGCAATCATTGACTTTTGTACGGGAGAACTTATTAGACTAACTAAATAGATGGACGTTACCTTTAATGCTAGCATAGAACCATTACATACTTTTAGATAGCCATCTCTAGTCCATCCAAATTTTTTGGCAGATCAAACAGGAAGGACAACATGTGTTGCAACTACTGAATAAGACATTATATGATGCATGTCAAACAGTAATAAAGATGATTAAAAACAAAGGTATCATTGCAAGAATTGCAAATAAAATACAAGAAATAACTGCTTCCCATTGGTATGAGATTTTTATGTGGTCACTTAAAGCTTCAGTTTGGTTTAATCTCCTCTTGCATCCATTGTTGCTGCCTGCTCTTGCATCCATTGCTGCTGACTGCAATAATCTCTGTGCTGTTTTCAGTGATATCATACTGCCTTTATTATAAAATTATAAGAAGGTATAGATTGATCCTGTCAGTTTTGACTCTCATAAAAGGTATACAGCATATGTTGCTCAATGCAAGGGGTGGTCTGTGATGGCTCCACACAGTCTACCTAGCTTGAGTTATATGCCTTGAGCACCTTACTACCGTGAATGTTTGATTATTTGCTTGATTTGATATGCTGCTACAATACTATATGCTGCTAGGATATTAAAATAATAGAAATATGCTTAAAGACAGGCTTTGTTCATTGATCACTAGTATAAGTTTGTGGGCTAACTGTTCTTTGGAAAAGGAACTCATCATCCGGATTTGATTACAGAATCATCAGCCTGAACTGAGCATACATCCATTTTGCCAGTGTCAGCCTTGTCTTGACTGAACAGATAGCTACACTAAATAGGATTGGAGTCCCCCTGTCAGTGGCAAAGACAATTTTGTTTATGCATATGCTTGTGAGTACATGATTTAATAGTTATTATGTTTCTTTTATCAGCTGATTAATAATCTGTTAGTCAGTTCCTTCCTTAGGTCAATAAAATGAGTGTTAAGTTTGAGCCTTGGTGTCTTGTGTAATTTCTTATTCTGTATTAACCTCAAAAGTTAAGTACCAAACTAGAACCATTTGTCCCCAGGTGCATGACTACTGGGCCATCTCTTAGGAGTGTGTTGTCAATATGATAGTTACAAGGGGGTGGATGACTTCCCAAAGAATGCTATTATGTATTTCTTGACATTTAGTTTAAGTCCATGGCTCTGACACCAGTTGTTTGTCTGTGTCAGGCTAGAGAATTAAATGCAAAAAAGGAGCGGTCCTGGGACTGATCCCTGAGGGACCTCACTTGTGAATGGCCTCTTTGTAAAGGTGGACTCCCAAATTCTAATTTCCTGGGTCCTGTCTGTGAACCAGCTAGCAAGCCATTGGGTAACATAAGGGTTTATACTTAATCTCTTGAGTTTGTCAACAATGCCTGAGTGAGGTATTGTGCCAAATGCCTTGGCCAGGTCAAGGTAGGCAGTGTGAACCATTTTGCCCTCATCCATTGCTTTGGCGACCTTCTCAAAGAAGTCCATCATGCTAAGTAGCATTGATGAAGGCAAATTGGGTTGGGTCCAGTGTGTGAGGGTTTCCCATGTCATTATTGATAATTTCCATGATAATTCTTTCTGTGGCTTTGCATATGAAACTAGTGAGACTTATGGGTCTGCAGTTTCCAGGGTCTGTAGATGTCCCACCTTTGTGCAGAGGGATAACTATTGTTGTTCTCCATTGATGAGGCCTGAAGCCTGTTTGGAGGCTACAGTTAACTAGTATTTCCAGAAGGCCTGATAGGTCATGTTTCATGCTACTTAGAAGACATCCTGAGATATTGTCTGGGACCATTGATGCAGCATTCATGGACTTAATGAGAGCATTAAGTACCTGTTCTCTAGTGACAGCAGGGGGAGTTATATTTGATAGTATTTCCGGAGAGAAGGTTGAGGGGGAGAGAGGAGTAAAGTTGGAGCTGAATTTGTTGGACAGTAGGATTGCTATATACCTTCTGGTTCAAAAGAATGCCTTGAGGTTTTTCTTGGCCTGGGAGGCTAATTTTACTTCATGATGGCTTTAATAGACTTTATTTGTCCTCTGAGATGGTTGTTTAGTTTAATGAGAGCACTTTTATCTTACTAGGTGTTGTACCTCCTAATTTTTCCCATGATTCTCTTCCTTATGTTATACAGCCTATTGATGATGTGATTCCACCAGAGTGGCTTGTTTTATGAGTTAGTTCTGTACTTCTTCCTGGTGGGTACAGCTGCCTTTGTGCAGCTATTAACACACTTGTATATGTTTTCTGTGAACAGTTCCATATAGGCAGCAATGTTCTCAGGGTTTATAGCTGCGTGAAATTTTCCCAGGTTATCACTTAATAGTGGAAAGATAGCCTTAGAGTAGTTCCTGAATATTACAGGATTAGCTGAGGTTCCAAGTTTTATTTTTACTTCAAAGGATGCCATTTTGTGGTCTGGCCTTACCAGGGAAGATATTACACTAGGGTGTGTGTTGCACTCTCACATATTAGTGAGGACCAGATCCATTATGGTTTCAACCTTGGTTGGAGTATTGATAATCTGGTCTAGGGAGTTTGTGCTTACAAAATCCAGGACTCTGTGTCTGCACATTTGGTGTCATATATGAATCCCAGTTAATAGTAGGGTATTTAAAGTTTTCCATTAATATGGTATTGGGTTGAATGGTGAGTGTTCCCAATAAGTTTAAATACATGGTGTGGGTTTCCTGGGTTACTGGGTGGGGGTTATAGCTTAGAAAGACGTGGTATTGGATTTTGCCTATGGAGATTTGAACATGGAGAAGCTCAAGTGTTTTGTCCAGTTTGATCAGCCTTGAGGTATATTTATTTTTTATGTAAATCAAGACACCTCCACATTTAGTCCCTGTCTGTGTAGTAGCTGGTCTAAATGTGTTGAAGGCATTATGACTGTGCATTGTGTGCTCACCGTGGCTTTAACCCACGTCTCAGTGACCGCACAGACATCAGCATTCTCTACAGTGAAGACAGCTTCTAGGGAACAGAGTTTTTTGTTTAGACTCCTAGCATTGATGAACATGTTATCTTCAGAGGTAGTGCTCCCTTATGAACTGCATTACTCCATCATCTGATTTAGCTTTAGTTCTACTTGCTCCAGTATCTTTATGGCTTGACTGCTGTAGTGCTCTGTACCAGAGGCTTCTGAACTTTAAGCTTGACTAGCAACAACTGATGCAGAATTTTGCAGCTTCTCTGCTAACTAGAAACTGGTTACCAGTTCAGTTTTGTGTGTGTGTGTGTGTGTGTGTGTGTGTGTGTGTGTGTGTGTGTGTGTGTGTGTGTGTGTGTGTGTGTGTGTGTGAGTATATGTGTCTGTCTGGGTCTACGTCAGAAGATCGACAGACCATTTGATCGACATTCATTTGGTCGACAGCTCATTTGGTCGACAACCAGTATTCAAGGCACTTAACAGGGATTTGCCCCCCTCCCCAATGTTGTGCGACCCTGGAGTTGATATATATAGTTGGGAGGAGTGGGGGACAAAGACCCCACCTATTTTTGTTTAAAAGCATGAAAATACAAGAAAAACTACACATTTTAAACGAAAATAGGTGGGGGGCTTCACCCCCCACACCCCCCTAACTATATATAACAACTCCAGAGTTGCACAACATTGGGGAGGGGAGAAAATCCCTGTTAAGTACCTTGAATACTGGTTGTCGACCAAATGAGCTGTCAACCAAATGAATTTTGATCAAATGGTCTGTCTATCTTTTGAAGTAGACCCGTCTGTCTACATGCATGTCATCCGATCTATACTCACTTCATCGAAATACAACTATTTGAAAAAGTGAAGTAATATGTCATCTTAACCTATAACCTACAATTTATAAACACACAAACTTGAATTCAATAAAAAAAAATACTTACCAACACTGAATGGGGGAGCTTTGCCCCCCAACAACTCCTTAATTACCTGAAAATCTATTACATCTTTACGACAAAGACCTTTTACAGGCTGTGATTAGATGAAGTATGTGATAGATTACTTTATTGG